>NC_133369.1:8501841-8537524 GCF_049309525.1 Garra rufa | reverse complement strand
CTTATTGTGTTCACAGGCTGAAGCTTTAGTGCAGTACCTTGAGGAGCCACTAACACAAGTGGCAGCGTCGTAGGATGTTCTTTTGTGTATTTGTGTACATTGAAACAGAAACCTCTGAAGATCTTGGCCTTTATAATATATTATCTTTGGCTTTATTTATTTGCATTCTCAATATGATTGCTATAGCAAATTGTGTGGCTAATAGACCCAAAAATAATGCTTTGCATTAACATTAATGATTACATTTGAACAGCATTTTCCCTTTTTATTATCTTTTCTTTGTTTATGTCTCAGGATTTTTGCAGTTAGTGATCAGGCTGTATCAAGTGTCAACAATACAAAATAAATTTCTCTTTTGTTAAATTCTGTTGTTTTACCTTTAAATTACATCTGGAATGATATTCATTCAACCAAAAATATACAGAATGAGGAATATTTTATATGTATTCTTTTCAGCTGAAAGTGTGTCTTAGTTGTAATCAGGGTTTCTGCATTTTTAAATAGGTCTTAAAGTTGAACTATAACAAATTAAGACCCTTACATAAACGATCTTTAATCATAGTAGAAAGTCTTAAATTCATAAACTCTTTTGTATTTGTATATATATATATATATATATATATATATATATATATATATATATATATATATATATATATATATATATATACATACAAAATTTACAAAAGTGATTTTATGTCCATAGAAAGCACATTAAATGTAAGTAAACTGTCTTACTGACAAATGAGCAAAACCTAGGATAGTGGCAAATTTTAAAAATGTAGAATTACAACCAATTAGTATTTGGGGTAAAAAGAAATGCATCTTTTAATACGTAATAAAAAGATTTTTGTTGTATATATGCCTGACAAGATTTACACTGAATGACATTTTAGTGGCTGTCTTCTGTAAATTAGGGAAAATGTATGATATTTATTTTTTGCTCAGAAAAACTATTATTAAACTAAAATTTTTTGGGAAAAACAACAATTTAAAGCAGTATTACACTTGTTTTTACGTCTGTCTATCGATATATATATATATATATGTATGTATATGTGTATATATATATGTGTGTATATATATATGTGTGTGTATATATATATATATTCTTCCTTTTGTATTTTTGTCTTGTCTTCCAGTACAAATATCTAAACATCCTCAAATCAAGATACATTTTCCTGAGATGCAAAAAGATATGTTTTGTTTTCTAAAAAACATATGAATTAGATTTTTGTTTTAGAGTTTTTGCTTAAAACAAGAACAAATATCTGTTAATAAGGTATGAAGACTTGCTTTCCCCTTTGAATTAAGTTTTTGGACCTATTAGCAGATATTTGTGCATGTTGTAATCATGAACTCCCTGCATTTTGATCCGTTTCTCTTAACACAAGACTTATTTAAGTCATTTTGTATCTTGATTTAAGTATCTTTAGACATCTGTACTGGAAAGCAGAGCGTACAGTAAAAGCCATTTCCATAAGTATTCAACCATAAGCCTGAATAATGAATTAAAAAGTAATGGAGATCTATTGGCAGTTGTATCTTCCAATATATCTACATTAAGAGACCAAACTGTTTTTGTTTTGTGTTCCATTCAATTTGTTATTTATTTACTTAGTCATAAAAAGCCTTAAATTTATCTTTCTAAAACCTTCAGAAACTCTGAATAATGTTTGCGCTCAAGCAATAATTAACCACGTAATCCAAAATATGCACCACGGGAGGGGCTTTTCCATGCCAAATGCCTTCCTGATCTTGGGAGAGACTGCTTAAAAAGCGATTGGTTGCATATGGTGTGTATGTCGTCTTTTCATTGGCTGAACAGGTGCACTATTGCACCCAGTTTCATATGACTGCACCTGCGCTCGCCCTACCTGTTTGACCTGACTTGAGCGCACCTAAAGTCACGCCCACCTTCCCCCAGGTAAGGCACATTTGATAGCGGAACTGCCAGGCTAAATAACAGGGCTAGTTCCTTGTACAAACAGCTGAACTGTCCACCATAAACGGTGGGGTTTCATTGATACTTCTTACTGTTTCTCTGCTATTTCAGGTCAGCTGCTGAAACACAAAGAGGGAGAACTTTCATTCTTGGTTCTCTTTGGAACTGGTTGGGATTTTGACTCATGCAGTAGTAATCTAGATTAGTGAAGGAAGATCTGCTTACAGGAGAGAGACAATATGGGGTCTGATGAGGCCTACAACTTTGTTTTCAAAGGTAAGATTTAACACTTCTATATAGATATGAGTTATCATGCATATTAAACAATCTCTATTGGAGCTTTAAGGTATTTTAGATGGAGTTTAGTTGGCAAGCATTCATTTAACTGTTTGCAGGTGTAGAGGAATGGTTGGTATTTTCTCAGAAGTCATAAAAAAAACAGTTACATAGGAATATATAAAGCACCTTTTGCAATTGAATTGGCTCGGAGTTGAAAAGAAATGAAATAGAATCCTATAGGTTGGTTGAAATCTGATTTCCATGACAACAAGGGTTTGTTTACACAAGATTATTCAGTTAAGTTACTCAGTATGGGAGGGGAAATAGTTGTACCTGTTGAAGCCCATTGTGAAACTATGATCCGCTAGAGCAGTCCTCAAACAACACCAAACCACAAAGGCTGTTTTAAATGGCCTGCATATTGTGTTTGGTTTCATAACAGTTGAACTGAAGCAATAAGAACAGGAAGTCTTTAAAGTGACAAAATGTAAAACATGCAAGATAACGATCATTTAAAGGGCCAGCTTTAAAAAAAACAAACTGAAAATATACTTGATGTTCAGGTCATCCAAGGTGTAGATGAGTTTGTTTCTTCATCTGAACAGATTTGGAGAAATTTAGCATCTAATCACTTGCTCACCAAAGTGAATGGGTGCCGTCAGAATGAGAGTCTAAACAGCTGATAAAAACATCTCAATGATCCACAAATAATCCACATGACTCCAGTCCATCACTTAACAACTTGTGAAGTGAAAAGCTATGTGTTTCAATAAGACTCTTTATTTTTTAGTTTTTATTTAAAACTTTTTTTTTTTTTGGCTAAAATATACTATTGCTTTCTCCAGTGAAAAGTTGTCTTGTCTGAATCAGCAGAGAAACATGCACAGATCAAGCATCGTTTACAAGTGCAAACGGTCCTAAACTGTTCTAGACATAAATGTGGGTGGATTTTGAGACAAAAGAAGATGGATTTTATCATTAGAGGAAGGGTTATTATGGATTATGGACTCGCATGTTAGCCAGAAGCAAAGGTTTAACGTTAAAACGCCTTGATGGATTTGTTTCTTACAAAGTGGAGTTATGCAAATTATTGGAATGTTTTTATCAGCTGTTTAAACTCTCATTCTGACGGCACCCATTCACTGCAGAGGATTTGTTGGTGAGCAAGTGATGTAATGTTAAAAATTTCTCCAAATTAGTTGTGATGAAGAAACTATTTTCCTTTAATACTCCTTATAGGCTTTTATAATATGGTTAAACCCCCATTTATGTTTCTTGTTTTCCCCTCTCTCCCGACATAATATGATAAATGATCTAAGACTGCCACTAACGACTTTTTTATATCGTTTAATCTATCGACTAATTAATCAATTATTCTAAACGACTAAATTACTCACAAAAAATCAACAGCTTTACTTAGGAACTTTTTATTTAAAAAATAAAAATAAAAAATCAAATAATTGGAGATGCTTTTGATTATTAAAATTTAATGAAACAATTAAAATGGCATCCAGAAAAGTCATGGAAAAGAATTTGGTAAAAATAAAACCGTAAAACTCATTTAAGTAGACAGACCTTTTGATTAAAAAAAAAAAAAAAAAGAATTTGAAAATAAATTGGATTTCATAGGGCCCTATAATTATAATATTTTTTGTGTGGTAATAAAAATAGATGTACGTGAATAGCCTTTAAAATAACTTAAAATACATATAGCAATGAGTTAATCATAATTAGTTTAAATAAAGAATCAAAAGCTAGAAATCATATGGTTTTGTTGCATAAAATTGTTGAAATGCATAATGTATTATAAACAATTAAAGCTAATGTAAATGATGCATTACAACAAGGACTGCAGAGGGCGCCAACTGCCTGACGATTGTTTTTACACTTCACTGAGTGATCTAATCCTTGTTTAATATTGACTAAACAACTTTAAGTCAAATGTCCACATTAATCTTTAATATTTAGACATATCTTTACCACAGAAATGCTGTAGCCTCAGTAATTTAATGAAAATGTAGACATAAAAACCTGTAAAAACTAAAACTGCCACTAACGACTTTTTTTATATCGTTTAATCTATCGACTAATTAATCAATTATTCTAAACGACTAAATTACTCACAAAAAATCAACAGCTTTACTTAGGAAATTTTTATTTAAAAAAAAAAAAAGAATTTGAAAATAAATTGGATTTCATAGGGCCCTATAATTATAATATTTTTTGTGTGGTAATAAAAATAGATGTACGTGAATAGCCTTTAAAATAACTTAAAATACATATAGCAATGAGTTAATCATAATTAGTTTAAATAAAGAATCAAAAGCTAGAAATCATATGGTTTTGTTGCATAAAATTGTTGAAATGCATAATGTATTATAAACAATTAAAGCTAATGTAAATGATGCATTACAACAAGGACTGCAGAGGGCGCCAACTGCCTGACGATTGTTTTTACACTTCACTGAGTGATCTAATCCTTGTTTAATATTGACTAAACAACTTTAAGTCAAATGTCCACATTAATCTTTAATATTTAGACATATCTTTACCACAGAAATGCTGTAGCCTCAGTAATTTAATGAAAATGTAGACATAAAAACCTGTAAAAACTAAAACTGCCACTAACGACTTTTTTTATATCGTTTAATCTATCGACTAATTAATCAATTATTCTAAACGACTAAATTACTCACAAAAAATCAACAGCTTTACTTAGGAAATTTTTATTTAAAAAAAAAAAAAAGAAAAAGAAAATAATTGGAGATGCTTTTGATTATTAAAATTTAATGAAACAATTAAAATGGCATCCAGAAAAGTCATGGAAAAGAATTTGGTAAAAATAAAACCGTAAAATTCATTTAATTAGACAGACTTTTGATTTTGATTATTTTTGCTTTTGATTATTAAAATTTAATGAAACAATTAAAATGCCATCCAGAAAAGTCATGGAAAAGAATTTGGTAAAAATAAAACCGTAAAACTCATTTAATTAGACATATATTATATTAGAATTAGACATATATTATATTAGACAATATATTATATTAGACAATATATATATTTAATTAGACAATATATATATTTAGACATATCTTTACCACAGAAATGCTGTAGCCTCAGTAATTTAATAAAAATGTAGACATAAAAACCTGTAAAAACTCAGAGTGCGGATTTAAACTTTTATTTTGGAATCGCGATAAACACTGAGAAAGAGGTTTATAATTGATTTACCTAACAAATCTGATAAAATGGCACACATTGCGTTCCCAGATGGACGTTATAAAAACCCAAACTCAAACACAGTTAATTATGATTTTTAAAATGGATTTAATATAATGCAGCCTTGGAAAACAGTCTAATAATGCATTTCATAGATTGTCCGTGAAATGCACCACTTCCGGTATTTTGCCGTTTACTCGCCGCGGACAAAATTAAATCAAAGATTTTTAAAAATGAATAGTCGATTAGAAACGACCTTAAATTATCTCCGATCCCAGAAATGTCATCACAGTCCTGCATGGGTGGAGTGTTGTTTTTACTCCTGACATGTTTGACTCATTCTTGTTTGCACCTGCAATTACTTGGGTTTTTATAAGGAGTGCTGTACTGGGACATACTGTTCATCCAGTTTTGGTTTGTTTTGACAAAATATAAGGATTAAACCTGCTTCTGTCTCAAGTTTTAATGAACAACAAGCCTGGACAATTTTGTAATGAGGATGCATATTGAACTGCGATAGTTGTATAGTACATGTTTTGTCTCTTGCACACTTACTTGCCACAAAAGTCCAAGACAACAAACATGATATTGTAGATGATTGCATAATTAGTTTTGTTTTGTTTTATTGCAGTGGTTCTTATTGGAGAATCTGGTGTTGGAAAGAGCAACTTGCTGTCACGGTTTACCAAGAACGAGTTTAATCATGACAGCCGGACGACCATCGGAGTGGAGTTCAGCACGAGGACTGTGCAACTAAACGGTCTCACCATTAAAGCTCAGATTTGGGACACAGCCGGACTGGAGCGGTACCGGGCCATCACTTCTGCGTGAGTTATAGCATTGACGTACCTGACAAATGGTGCAAATATGCCCATACACTCAAATAAAGGTGCTTCACGATGCCATAGAAGAACCTTTTTTGTCTAAATGGTTCTATAAAGAACCTTAAACATCTGAAGAACCTTTCTGCTTCACAAAAGGTTCTTTGTGTGAAATAATGTTCTTCAGATGATAAAAAGGTAAGAAAGAGATGATTCTTTAAAGAAATTTTGACTGTACGGTTCTTCGTGGAACCAAAAATGGTGCTACTATGGCTTTGCTTGAAGAACCTTTTGAAGCACCTTTATTTTTAAGAGTGCAGTTCCCTAAAAATAACAATTTGGAATATAAAAGGTCTTTTATAAAAGGGAATGGTTACTATAGCTGTGAGCCCAAAGTCTTAGTTGCGTTATATACACTTCTTTTGGGGTTGGTATGTTAATTTAAACATTTATTTGTTTAAAAATACAGTAAAAGTTGTAATATTACAAATTAAAATAACTGTTTTCTATTTGAATATATTTTAAAATGTAATTTAAATTTTGTGATGCAAAGCAGAATTTTCAGCCTCATTAATCCAGTCTTCAGTGTCACATGATGCTTTAGAAATCATTCTAATATACTGATTTGAAACATTTCCTATTATTATCATTATGAATCTTTACTGAATAGAAAGTTAAAAAATGCAACAAGTAGAAATTTTTTGTAAAAGGCTGTCACTTTTGTTCAAATTACAGCATCCTTGATAAATGAAAATAGTAATTTCTTTCAAAAATGTCTTTAATAAAATCTTACTGACCCAAATATTAAATGTATATATGTATGGTTATGGTTGTAATATTACAAAAATGCAAGTACATTTTTGTCTGTATGTAAATTGTCATTCATCTATTCTTTAGCAAATTGAGAAATGTAGCATAGCATGTTTCACCACCCATTAGCATACAATTCATTTCTAACCTGTTGTTCTAAACCATGTTCATGATGTAATCCTGTTTATGACATGAGGTTTTATGACAGTGTTCTTGTTCACTCAAAAAAGGAAGTAAATCCAGTCATCTGATCTGGTGTGATCTGTTTCCCTGTGTTTCAGATATTATCGAGGGGCCGTTGGAGCTCTACTAGTCTATGACATTTCAAAGCACTTGACGTACGAAAGTGCTGAGCGCTGGCTGAAGGAGCTCTACGATCACGCAGATCCACATATCGTAGTGATGCTCGTGGGCAACAAAACGGACCTGTCAGCAGTTCGGTCCGTCCCAACAGAGGACGCCAAGGACTTTGCAGGTCATTACTGACAACAGCTTATCATATTATACAGGTTTACACAAAATCCACAGAGTGACCCAAAAGTCTTCACGACAAACCTTCAAAATAAAAGTGCGGCCTAACTTGAAGAAATTATAACAGATATTAGTATTGCACAGTAGCATGTACTTCTCAAAGTAATAATAATGCCACAACATTCAGTACTACTACTACTATTACTACTAATAATAATACAATTTATTTAAAAAAAAAATTTTTTTATAAAAAATAAAAGTAATTACATTTTATTTGACTACATTTAGTCATACAAAAATGTACATTTATACATTTATGTGACATTACTATTTTAAGAATTATAAAAATGCTTCCTCCATGTTTTAATTGAAAAATTGTTTATTTTATTTATTAAAAATAAAAGTGTTTGTTACATTTTTGTTTCACTACAATTTAAAATATCACCTAAATTGTTTGTTTTATAATTTGATTTAATTAGCACCATTTTAATAGTAAATTTGTGACATTATATTTTTAAGATTTAAAAAATCCTCCATGTTGTAATTGAAAAATAATGTTTATTTTATTTATTAAAATACAAATATTTATTACATTGTTGTTTGACTACATTTAGTCATACAAAAATGTACATTTATGTGACATTACATTTTTAAGAATTATAAAAATGCTTCCTCCATGTTTTAATTGAAAAAATATGTTTATTTTATTTATTAAAAATAAAAGTATTTATTACATTTTTGTTTGACTACATTTTAAAATATTAACAAAATTGTTAATTTTATCATTTGACTTGATTACCACAATTTTTGATAGCAAATTTATGTGACATTACATTTTTAAGAATTATAAAAATGTTTCCTTCATGTTTTAATTGAAGAAGAATTTTCATTTTATTTATTAAAAATTAAAGTATTTATTACATTTTTGTTCAGCTACATTTTAGTCATACAAAAATGTAAATTTATGTGACATTACATTTTTAAGAATTGTAAAAAATTTGACTACATTTTAAAAGATTAACTAAGCTGTTAGTTTTATAATTTGATTTGATTACCACCATTTTTTATTGTAAATTTATGTGACATATTACATTTTTAAGGATTATAAAAAATCTTTATCCATGTTATAATTGAAAAATAATGTTTATTTTATTTATTAAAAATAAAAGTATAAATTTTTTGATCAATTAAATTTTGTTTTATAATTTGATTTGATTACCACCTTTTTTGTAACATTACATTTTAAGGATTATAAAAATGCTTCTTATAATGCTTCTTATAATGTTTTAGAATTTAATTATCACCATTTTTGATTGTAAATTTATGTTTGACATTACATTTTTTATATTCTATGTATGCGTGACATTAAAATAAGCTACTATAAACCAATATAAAGGTCTAGACATCTAATGTAAATCAGTAAAAAGCTGTAAAGCAGGCATAATGTACCGTATTAAAATGAGGTAACTTTTACCTGTATTTTGAGTTTTGCAGTGAATTGCATTGTTTTAGAGTTAACAGAAATGTAAATGAATGTAAATTGTAGTTATATTATCCAGTCTATTTTTCAATACAGAGAAACTACACTGTAAGAAAAAAAACGATCTAGAAAACGGATAACATCGTTGCGCTAAAATTACCAGTACATTTTCTGTTAAATTTACAAACATTTCCTTAAACCCAGAAACAGTACACAATGCAAAGCGTAATTCAAAATATGGGTTATACAATGGGAAAAAAAGAAAATTAGTACAGAATCCTTCATAGTACACTGGGCATTTTTTTTACAATGTTCTTTTAGAGTGTATATATTATATACAATTTAGCAAAATAATGATTTTATCAAAGTTAATCTTGGTTTTGACTTATTAGCATTGTTTTTCCTAGAAAAGAATGGTCTTCTGTTCATGGAAACCTCTGCTTTGGAGTCAATAAATGTTGAGGCAGCGTTCAACACGGTGCTTACAGGTCTGTTTATTCTGAACACATCACACTGTATTTACATGTACTTTACATGTGTTCCTGCCCTCTGGGTTTCTCCTCTTCAGTCAGGCTTGAAATAGTGTAAGCACTTTGGCTTCATTATCATAATCAGGCTGTCATTATTTGATCTCTTTCTTTCAGAAATCCATAAAAAGGTGAGCAGCAAAGAAGTGACCCGAGGCTCTATCAATGCTGTGACATTATCCCAGCCTAAAGCTTCAGCAGAAGGCGCACAAGAGGAAAAGAAGGCCTGCTGTAAAAACCTGTGAAAGAACATTCTGGACTTCACGAGGGTCCTAATGGAGTCGTGAATACAGCTTGTACAGTAGAGCTATCATTAAGAAAGAACGAGCATGATAAAAAAACGAAAGGAAATCCATTTCATTGACTGACATAACCATATTTGTATTGTTAAATATTAAACTAAATGGCATTTTAATGTTTGTCAGGTTTGACAAAGAATAATGTCACTTTTAATTAACTTTAATGTTAAATGTTCCCTCTCGGTAGGAGATTTTTGTTTGTACTATTTATGAAATGTCATGCCAAACTTTTTTTGTCCAGTAAAGAAGAATACAAGCTATTCATCTTACTCAAGTTACTAAGATCAATAGATGCTGGAGAAATAACTTTATCACTTTAGTCAGCGTAAGATGAAGGGAAAAACTTATTTTCCACACTTTTTATTTGATCTATTTAACTTGCCTTATTTAAGATAATTGAAACCAAAAAAAAAAACACATTTTTATTATTTAAGACTAATCAGCACTAATTTAATATTTTGTGCTATTAAAATCTCTATATAAAACATTTGTATGCAAAGTGTTGATTTGTATCTTCATAAAATGAATGCTGATGTTGCAGGTATTATCAGTTGCTGCTGTTAATAAAGAAAATCTGGAGCATGTCATTTTCCTATAAGAATTAAAGCTTGTTTCAACTGTATGAAAAATATCTGATTTGTTGTTGTTTTTGTCCACAATGAGTCTCAAGTGCAGTTTGCAAAATGTCTAACTACAATAATAAAAAGGGAAATAAAACTGTTTCAAAGTTTTTAAACAAACATTTATGGGAACATTTATGAATCATCATTATTAAACAGAATAATAAACCTGAAGTCTTAATCAACCCAGTCTTAAGTCATACTGGTATATTTATAGAAATATTTTTCATTAGTAATATGCATTGCTAAGGACTTCATTTGGACAACTTTAAAGGCAATTTATATTTTTATTTTATTTTATTCGATTCAATTTTATTTTCAATTTTATTTATTTTTTATTTATTTTATTTTATTTTGCACCCTGAGATTCCACATTTTCAAATAGTATCTCGGCCAGTAATATGCATTGCTAAGCACTTCATTTGGACAACTTTAAAGGCAATTTATATTTTTATTTTATTTTATTCAATTTTATTTTCTATTTTATTTTATTTTTTATTTATTTTTTATTTATTTTAATTAAAACATTTTCTTTCTTTTTCTTTTGCACCCTCAGATTCCACATTTTCAAATAGTTGTATCTCGGCCAAGTATTGTCATATCTTAACAAACCATACATCAATGGAACTTTATTCCGCTTTCAGATGAACAAAACGAACATTATGACTAGTTTTTTGGTCCAGGGTCACACATATGAATTTAAAGATTAGTTCTAAATGTATGACTTGGAATATTGATTCAACCAGTTTGACTTGGAAATGAATTTTTGCAGTCATAAATGTTGGATTAATTATGATAATTCACATTAATTGTGAAATACACCACTATATATAAAAAATCTTAATTAGAACTTTAAAATAAGTCTCTTATGCTCAAAATGCTTTTTTTGTGTGATAAAATACTGTCAAAATAGTAATAATGTGAATATTATAACAATGCAAAGGAACTGTTTTTTATTTTAAAATATTTATGTTTAATAGTTTTAATAGCAACTCCAGCCTTCAGTGTCACGTGATCCTTTAAAAATCATATTATATGCTGATATATTTATTACTAGTCAAACTTTTGAAAGAATATATTAGCCCAAATAAAATGTATTTTAAGTGTTATTTCATTTGCAACACTAATTACTAATCATCCAACTCAGATACAGTAATTCACACCCATCCAAATTAAAATAATACATCCATGCAATTTAATTTTATATACAGTAATTAAAATGGAGTTTAAACGGCATTTCCAGTCCAGTGGCCGAATGGTGCAAGGCCCTGCCTCCTCATTGCCTTCTACGTGGCATTTCCAGCTCCCATCATCCTTTGTAAACCACAAGTGAAGTCACATTGTGGAATGTGGAAGTGCTCACCTGAAATACACCTGTGACCCTCTGCTTCCTTTAACGGTATTTTTCTAAAGTGTTAAAACGCAACCCCTTTTATTTTTATTCAAAGACGTATATTGATTATACTTTCATATCAGTATACTCGGTGTTTATATCGCTTGACAACTATAAAAGACACACCTGTGACGTTACACACCTGTACGGAAGCCAATTTCATTGGATCATAGAGGTATACGCGTGTGATAGACAGGCGAGCTAGCCAATAGGATTATAGGAAAGGCGGGGCTAGATCTCACCACAATGACGTAAGTGTTTGCCTTAAGATGAGACAGCAGGGCGAAACTTGGTTGACGTAGCTCAGCAACATCGTATCAAAGTTGATTAGCTGTATTTTTGCCTAGTTCTGGATTTATATTTTCTTAACGATTCGTTTATATAACCGTTGACGGAAGGAGATATATTGTGTATGTTTATTTTTTGATTCTGAGAGACTTTAACGCAAGTAGTAATGAAGCGCTTGTGATCAACTGATGCGTCTCATAAACAAAGTCTAACAGAGTAGAGTCTAACAGCACTTTGTGGTTCTCCAGAAGAGCATAATAACGTTATATTTGACAACACGGACTTGTTATTAAGCCGGTAAGAAGATTAAAGCCATGACGGGTAGAGAGGACGAGTATGACTATCTCTTTAAAGGTGAGCACCACGTTATTTACTATTGTAAGTTACTTCCACAGCAGCTGACTTTCAAATGAGTTCCTCTGTGTGTTCATCGTCTTTCTTGTCATCTTGTTCCATTTTAAAACTGATTACATATACATATTACTATGGTATGCAACATGGTAACTGTTTCAAACTGGTCCAGTAGTTAGTAGACCACTTTGGACCAGCAAAAAAAACTGAAAAAAAAAAAAAAAAAGCTGGACAAGCTGGTTTTGGCAACATGGTGGCAGGTCAACCAGTTAATAATCATTTTAAAGCAGAAAACAGAAGTTCCAAAACAGAACTACCAACAGGGCAAACAGACAAAAATGCATATAATTTCTCATTTCTCAAAAGTAATTTTTTGCTTGGTTATGTATTCACAACACAGTTGGCTTGTTCTGATATGTCCTGTTTTGTTTTAGAATCCGTATTTAGATAATACCGTTGAACGTATGATATGAAATTTAATGCACTTATTAAAACTGAAAATTGCTTTTGAGCTTTCCTTCAATAGTGTCAGCAATATACGCACAGTTAAACCGGTAAGACCTGTATAAATCAGGTCCTTCTCAGGATGGGTTTGCATTCAGCAGGTTTTTAAAACTCTCCTTTGATCTAATGAATCAAATTTCATTTCATTCAGAAGATCACTCAGATTATTAATTTGCTCCATTTTGATGTATAACCAATTATTCGAGATTGAAGGAGATCAAATGTAAACGTTTGCGAGCTAATGTGATATTATTCTTACTAATCTGGCCTCTCTGATGTGTGCACTGGATGTGTCCATGAATTTGACACTTTCATTAGTAATTTCTTCTGCCCTTGACCTCTATGTGTGTTTAAGCTGTCCGTGGACCTTTTGCTGTTTGACCATGAATCAATCAGTGCTGTTCAATCACCGCTCTGCTTTTTAAACATGCTTATCCACCAGCTTTAAAACAAGCAGATGTGTTTGTCAAAGTGCATTCCTGTGTGCCTCACTCAGATATTATTAGCTAAGACATCTGTTATAGATTTCATTCTTTCATGTTGACGAGTTTGCAACATTAACCCAATTCGCTTCAGGTTTACACTGAATCAAAATTTTAATTGTCATCGTTTAATCACCTTTATGTCATATTTATTCTTCTTCTGAAGTCACACAACATCTTTGTGTGATGAATAGACTGGAATTGAAATCATTCACTAATAATCTTTCCCTCTGTGAAAGCTTTGAAATCGTCTTCACTTCCATATTAAAAAAAATCTAAAGAAATAAGATTTGATGTCCTTGAAGCCTCTTTTAATTTTTTTTACATGAAAGCCTTCCTCTTATCTCTTACAGTATGCCTACCTAGACTGCACTGATTTCATCCCAAAAAATTAAATAATAACCAATTCACACACTACCGTTCAAAAATGTGGGGTCAATAAGATTTTTTTTTTTTGGTTTGTGTCTTTTATGTTCTCTCTATTTGATCAAAAATACAGAAAAACTGTAGCATTGTGAAATAACTGTTTTTCTTTTTAATGTGTTTCAAAATCAAATTTATTTTTGTGATGCAAAGCTGCAATCACATGATCCCTTGCAAATCACTCTAATCAAGAAACTTATTAATAACTGTTTAAAGCTGCTTGATAGTTTTGTGGATTTTTTTTCAGAATCTTTTTATGAATAGAAGGTTCAAATAGAAATCTTTTGTTGCATTAAAAGTCTTTACTGTCACTTTTGAATAAAAAAAGAACTGTACTGACTCTAAAATACCTGAACGGTAGAATAACTGTAAATATAATTTCTCAATAATATCTTTTCCGTTTAGCCTCTGTCAGCAGGAGACAGACAGACGTTCCCAGAATTTCGTAAGTCTACCTGTGTGGGTGAAAAAGGGAGTAGCTCTTCAGTCGTGCCCTTTTCACTCATTGTTAAAAGCTTTGTGGAAACACACCCATTGTGTGTGAAATATTCAAATCTAATTGCTGTTGTGCGATGGAGGGAGGCCGGTTCTTGCGAGCGCACAAATGGAATCTGCTTGAAAGAGCTCTCGCAGTGTCATGTGTGTCTCCAGGGACAATAGCACACACAATAGCATTTTAAAAGCACTATAAAGTAGAGCCGGTTGATCTCACGCACCCGTTTCCTCTTCATCCGCAGTGGTTCTGATCGGTGACTCAGGTGTGGGCAAGAGTAACCTGCTCTCTCGCTTCACCCGTAATGAGTTCAACCTGGAGAGCAAGAGCACCATCGGGGTGGAGTTTGCTACACGCAGTATCCATGTGGAGGGCAAGACCGTCAAGGCCCAGATCTGGGATACGGCTGGGCAGGAGAGATACAGGGCTATTACATCAGCGTAAGTGTCTTCACAAAACATCAACTCACTTAAAAAGTCTATTTGTCTTGTGCACCAATAATAAAAAATATATATTTATATATATTATTTATAAAGTTTATTATATATATAATTATCAAATAAAAAAATGTTTAATAAAATCAATATATGTGACCCTGGACCACAAAACCAGTCATAAGGTAAAATTTTACAAAACTGAGATTTATACGTCATATGAAAGCTCAATAAATAAGCTTTCTATTGATGCATAGTTTGTTAGGATAGAACAATATTTGACCGAGATACATCTATTTGAAAATCAGGAATCTGAGGGTGCAAAAAATCAAAATACTGAGAAAATCACCTTTAAAGTTGTCCAAATTAGGTTCTTAACAATGCATTTTACAAATCAAAAATTACATTTTGATATATTTACAGTAGGAATTTTACAAAAAATCTTCATGGAACATGATCTTTACTTAATTTCCTAATGATTTTTGGCATAAAAGAAAAATCAAAAATTTTGACCCATGCAATGTATTTTTGGCTATTGCTACAAATATACCCCAGCGACTGAAGACTGGTTTTATGGTCCAGAGTCACATATTGTGATAATAATTATTAGGTGTGATTTATAGCTGGAAGTACAAAACCTTATATCAGATGTGCATAATTATTAAAGGAGAAGTTCACTTTCAGAACAAAAATTTACAGATAATGTTTATTCATATTTTTCTTTCTTCAGTTGTAAACAAATTGTTTTTTGAGGAAAACATTTCAGGATTTTTCTCCATATAGTGGAATTCTGTGGAGCCCTGAGTTTGAACTTCCAAAATGCAATTTAAATGCGGCTTCAAATGTTCCCAACCGAGGAAGAAGGGTCTTATTTAGCGAAATTATCTTTTTTTAAAATTACTATTTATATACTTTTTTTTTAACCTTGAACGCTCGTCTTGTCTTGCTCTGTCTGAATTAATTTTTTTCCGGTTCAAGACAGGGTGTGTCAAAAAAAAAAAATCCCATCTTATAGTCTCGTGCTGCATCACTGCAGACGTACCATCCCAGTGTTTGCAAAGTGAACATGCAAAAAAGATCAAACACCCTTTACAAAAAAAGATGAGGTTAGAGTTTTTTTTTTTTGACATACCCTAATTGTCTTGAACCGGAAACAACAGTTCAGGCAGAACAAGACAAGACGAGTGTTTGAGGTTAAAAAGTATATCAATTGTAATAATAATAATTAAAAAAATCTTTCCTTCCACAAAAGCTTTGAAATCGTCTTCACTTTCACATTAAAAAAATTCAAAAGAAATTAGTTTTGATGTCCTTGAAGCCTCTTTTAATTTTTTTTTTACATGAAAGACTTCCTCTTATCTCTTACAGTATGCCTACCTAGGGTGCACTTATTTCATCCAAAAAAATAAAAATTAATAACCAATTCACACACTACCATTCAAAAATCATTTCAAAATTGTCCAACATCACTGCAGACGTACCAACCCAGTGTTTGAAAAGTGAACATGCAAAGAAGATCAAACATCCTTTACAAAAAAAGGTGGGAGTTTTTCGACGTACCCTAACTGTCTTGAACTGGAAAAAACAAGATGAGTGTTTGAGGTTAATAAGTATATAAATTGTAATAAAAAAAAATAAAAATAACCGATTGTTTCACTAAACAAGACCCTTATTCCTCGGTTGGGATCATTTACGACCACATTTGGGATCATCACAAGCCTCATTTTAACTGCATTTTGGAAGTTCAAACTCTGGGCACCATATAAGTCCACTATATGGAGAAAAATCCTGAAATGTTTTCTCTTAAGAAAACATAATTTCTTTATGACTACAGAAAGAAAAACATGAACATCTTGGATGACAAGGAGGTGAGTTCATTATCTGTGAATTTTTGTTCTGGAAGTGAACTTCTCCTTTCAGCTGGTTTTCCTTTACAGGTACAATTACTAAGATTGGTTTGGAATGAATTTAGTTATAAATTACATATGTACTACGCATGAAAATATATAGCATAGTACAGTGCATTACATTTTAAAACTATTTGTGTTTGTTACTATTTTTGTGAGTAACACTAGAAACCTTGCATATTTAAGCTACTATATTTTTGCTATTTAAAATAACTGCTTTCTATTTGAATACATTTTAAATTTAAATTTAACCCTGTGAAGCTACATTTTAATAAATAGCATCATTACCCCGGTCTCAGTGTCACTTGATTCTTCAGAAATCATTCTAATATGCTGATATGCTGTTCAAAAAACATTTATATTATAATGAATACTTAACACAGTTGAGTATTTTTTTTTTTCAGGATGCTTTGATGAATAGAAAGATTTAAAGATCAGAATTTATCTGAAATAAAAAGCATTTTTAACATTATACAATATACCATTGAAAAGCTTTCAGTTTGTATTTTTTGTTTTTGGGAAATAAATTATAGTATTTAATACTTTTATTTAGCAAGGGTGCTTTAAATTGATCAGTAGTGATGATAAAGACATTTATAATATTACAAAAGATTTCTATTTCAGATAATTGCTGTTCTTCTGAACTCTCTATTCATCAAAGAAACCTGAAAAAATCTACTCCGCTGTTTTCAACATAAAAATAATAAATGTTTTTGAGCAGTGAACCAGAATATTAGAATGATTTCTGAAGGAGCATGTGACACTAAAGACTGGAGTAATGATGCTAAAAATTCAGCTTTGAAATCACAGGAATAAATTACAATTTAAAATATATTCAAATAGAAAACAGTCATTTTAAATAATACAAATAGTTTAAAAATGTACTGTTTTTGCTGTACTTTGAAACAAATAAATACAGGCTTGGTGAGCAGTTTTCTTTAAAAAACATTAAAAATCTTACTGTTCAAAAACTTTTGATTGGTAGTGTACACTCAAATAAGAAAAAGACTCTAATACCAGCTGTTTTATTTCATATAAAGATGATCACATGACCAGCAAAATATTCCTTGGTCACTTTTAATTGTGTAATAAATGTATTATTTGTGTATCTTCTAGTAACTAGATAATGGATGCATCTTTCAAATGTCTGTGCTTGCGTTCACAGGTATTACAGAGGTGCAGTAGGAGCCCTGCTGGTGTATGACATTGCCAAGCATCTGACCTATGAAAACGCCGAGCGCTGGCTGAAGGAGCTGCAGGATCATGCTGACAGCAATATTGTCATCATGTTAGTAGGGAACAAAAGCGACCTGCGCCATCTGAGGGCCGTTCCTATGGATGAATCCAAAGCGTTTGCAGGTTAGTGTTGTGAGGACTTCATTAGCTAGTTTGAACTGTAATTACTAAAGAGTTTCTAGAAGTGAAGTTTTATATAAAGGAGTCGGAGCAT
This sequence comes from Garra rufa, assembly GCF_049309525.1. Taxonomy (NCBI): domain Eukaryota; kingdom Metazoa; phylum Chordata; class Actinopteri; order Cypriniformes; family Cyprinidae; genus Garra; species Garra rufa. Next base: position 8,519,325 of record NC_133369.1, on the reverse strand, counting down.
AGTAATGAACGAGTATTTGAATATTTCACTCTAAAAATAAGAACTAATATGCTGCTTTTGTGAAGCCACCTTGTAGGGTTGAGAGTTAACTAAAAAACTGGCAAACCCCCTTGGTAAAAAAGGGTTGCAAAAAGGTGGAAAATTTTCTGTAAATTTCGGAAACATTCCAGAAACTTTGGAAACAAGATTTTTTGGAATCTTCCAGGGATTTTGAAAAGTTTCCAGAAATTTGCTGGAAATTTTCCACCGCTTTGCAACCCTATTGGTAAAAACCAAAAAGGTCAATTGGAATGCCTTTAAAGGTCACAGAGGCCTGTTGGCTGAGCTGTTTATGGCCCTTGATTTGTCAGTTTGAGTGTCTCAGATTTTATTTAGTCACATGGTCAGGAAAGAATGTGTTTGTATGTTTATTTTACTGGATTCTGGGAAGTTAAAAACGACTTCAGTATAACCTTTTAAAGCAGTGCTGTTAATAAAATGATGTGGCATTGTGGACACTATTTTTAGCATTACTCATTTATGTGTAACGCATTCCATTCAACAATATAGTCACAATGCTCTCCACATATTTTGCCATCTCCATTGTTGAATTAGTAAAAGAGGGTGGTGAATGGCAAATGTAGCTACATACCATAATTCTATTTACTTTACATTTATACATTTGACAAATACTTTAATCCTAAGTGAATTACAGTGCGTTCAAGATATAACTTGCCTTTGATGCATCATGGTGTTGCTGGCGCTGTGCTCTGCTGTTTGTGATACCTTCTGTAAACCTTTTTCTTAAAAGTAGTGTGAATAGTGTTTGCTAGCTATCTAAATATTTATATCATTTCTGTTCATTATAAATGTATTTGAGAAGCTGTATATATATATTTAAATCATCTTTTATATTTTTCTGTGTTTAGAAGACGTTAGATACTTTTTTTGTTGAATTCCATGTGTGTTTGTATTTTTCAGAGAAGCATGGCCTTTCTTTCTTGGAGACCTCAGCGCTGGACTCTTCTAATGTTGAACTTGCCTTCCAGACCATTCTTACAGGTCAGTCCTGAGCAAATCATCTAGTGGGGTGAATATCACAATGTACCTGTCATTTTTTTTTATTAAGCGCATTCTCATTCTCATTACTGTAATGAGGAGAATAGTATTTAAATAGCAAAGTATTTATGCATAATTTAGTATATTCATTTAGTGTATAAAAACATTTTCAAAAGTCATCAATTTTTAATTTTAGAGAGAAATATGGGCTGGATTTTTTGTTATTAACTGGACGTTACTGACATTCAGTTCTGCTCAGCTTATGAAGCCTAAATCTGTGCTATTTTATGCATAATAAACTGTACAATATATGCTTCAAGATGTGATTGTTTTCCACCATTAAAAAATGGAAATGCACCATTTGTGGTGTAATTGTCACTTCTGTGATCCTTCCCAAAAACAAAAAAATTATTGTTGTAAATATATTTATTGGTTGTTATGTATAATTAATTTAGGGTTTTACTAATTTCAGAACAGTCTTATAAGGGTAAAGAATAGAATATGATTTCCCCCATTGAAATTACTAATAAAAAAATAAATAAAAGTTAAGGAACCAGAATCATTAAGAATTTTAATTTTCTCAAATCACAAATTATGACAGATTTTTATTTTGTCTGAGCTGTTCCTTTAAATATTTGAAAAATAGTCATGTAAAAAAGCCCATTCTCATTGCAATACAGTAATAAAAATCACCCAGCCAGAAGAGTACATACTGAAGAAATAAAGCTTAATAAACACTGTTATTTTATAAATGTCATTTACAGTTTAACATAATAGCATTATTTTTGTCACATTACAGTAATGCGAGTTTGGGGTTGGGAGAATCTGCTTAATAAAAAACAGTACATTTTTCTCTTCTTTTTTTTAAAATCATATATCTATTTTATATATGTGACCCTGGACGACAAAACCAGACATAAGGGGCCGTTTTTGAAATTGAGATTAATACATAATCTGAAAGCAGACTAAATAAGCTTTCCATTGATTTATGGTTGTTAGTATAGGACAATATTTGGCTGAGATGCAACTATTTGAAAATGTAAAATCTAAGGGTGCCCAAAAAAAAATGAACAAAGTTTTTAGCAATGCATATTACTATTGGAAAAAGTAGTTTTGATACATTTACAATCTTATGATCTTTACTTAATATCCTAATGATTTTTGGCATATAAAAAGTAAAATCGATAATTTTAACCCATACAGTGTATTGTTAGCTATTGCTACGAATATACCCGTGCTACTTATGACTGGTTTTGTGGTCCAGGGTCACAAATACCATTTCCTGGCAGAATCCATAGTGCTTTTGTATGTTATTAAGTGTTACCTCTAGATGGCGTCAAACTCCATGCCACAGATGTCCTTTGCTGTTCCTTTCCTGTGAATGAATGAAACTGTGTTTTGAGGTCAAACTTTAAAAGTTTGCCACGCGTAAATAGTGGCTTGCTTTTTTTTTTTTACTCTCTCTCTCTCTTTTTGTTTTTTTTTGGTCTGGGAAATGCCTCTCTTCAGCCACACCGTGTTGCACAGTTACACTGTTCATTTCTATATGTCATGATAAACAATGAACGCTGCTGAAGTTGTTCCACCTTACGTTTATCAGGCAACCCTCCATAATGCCGACTCTCTCTCACACAGAAATCTACCGTATCGTGTCCCAGAGGCAGATGTCAGGGCGTGGAGATGACAGCTTCTCCCCCAGCTCCAAAGTGGTTCCCATTACCGTGCAGCCCACACAGAATTCGGGCAAGCAGGGCGCCTGCTGTCAGAATAACTGAGCTGCCACAGCGCCACCATGGGATCCGGGGAAAAATCTTTCCGTCAACTTTGTTGGGCTTGGCTGCAAGGTTGACCACGATCGTTGTATTCTCTGCGCGTGGTGTGCTTAACATGTATAACGGACTAGCTTGAGTAATAATCTTCGAAATTGAAGAACAAGAGATGTTGAAATTGAATGGATCAAGGATTTTCTGAGAAACGAGAGGCCACGCTTTTTGTTTCAGACTAATTAGAAATGAGCAGTTAGCTGGGACGCTCAGACGTGGCTGCTCTTTTTCTTTTATCCCTGCATTTTTTTGCCACAGACAGTCTGCTTACCAACAGTGGGCTGAAGAATGACGAAAGTGCTTAGAATGTGTAATGCTTCTTTTAAGTAACTCTTAAATGGTTTCTATCACAATTGGGATTCATCATATATTTTCTTTCTTTTAGTGTGTCTGCGCAGAAGTAGTCTGTCATCTTTTCCATGCATCTCAGCACCTGAGAAATTCACACTGTGGTCATCATAGCCGCCTGTTCGCTCAATTCTTGCACCTCTCTTGTATTTATTGAATGCAAATATGATCTTGTTTTTCTGTGGTGCTTTTTGTCATGCTTTTATCCATCGCTAGATTATCGATCGCAATTTCTCAAGGGTTTCTCCTTCCAGTCATGGCACTCATTTGTACAAGCGCTGGGAGTGTTTTCTGTGGATCAGAGTAATGTTAATAGGTTAAGTTAATGGCCGTATGTGCCGTAGTGTTTAATAAGAGTGTAGTATAGTCAGATTTAGGGTTGGGAATCGTTGACTACACTCTTAAAAATAAAAGTGCTTTAAAAGGTTCTTCACAATGCCATAGAAGAACCATTTTTAGTTCCACAATGAACCATTTCTTACTTTTTATAATCTGAAGAACCTTCTTTAGCCACAACGAAGCTTTAGGAAAACAGAGTTCTTTAAGGAACCATTTAAACAAAAAGAGTTCTTCTATGGCATCGTGAAGCATCTTTATTTTTAAGAGTGTAGTTCTTAAACTATCTGATTATTTATGACACACTGATTCGGTTAACGGTTCTTGAACTTATGCGTTCTAAATCTGCTATTTTATGCATAATAAAATATACAATATAGAGCTGCTTTAAAGTTTTGTCATCTTGATCAATATGCATCTTATTTACACTCAGCTGTGAGGCAAGCATATTATTTAAAAGCATTTGTGGTATATATGCCACTTGTGTGATGCTTTTTCTCCTTAAAAAATATATTACGTTCCTTTTTTTTTTTCTTTTTTTTTTAAACACTGAAAATGAATTAAGCTGCCAGAATCATATCATATATCAATCATATAATATACTCAAATTAGGACACATCTGAGCTATTTCTTTAAACCCGTATGATTCCCATCCCTACTGCGGGTCAGATGTTTTTTTTTCTGCTTTGGAAATTTGCATGATTAGTTATGCTTTAGCTGGTTTCTGGGTGTTGACTAATAGCTTTTTTCTGCTTGGAAAATGAGCGGCAGGTGGGACGCAGTTCTCTCTATGATTGGGTACATTGACCATATTATATTGCAAGGCAGGGGAACTGATGGCTTGTGATGTACTGCTGAGGTTTTCTTACTGGAAGTGAATTCCTCTCTGGCCACCCTTGTTATCTGCTACATGTAACCCGAAGAGCAGCGTGTCTCTTGAGATCTCACTCACTGTCCTGGCTTTTCTGTCTTCCACGGCTTTTGGTGTGGTTTCAATCTGTGCGTATGCGCGCCCCGGCGTTCAAATCCTCAAGACGGGACCGCCGGGGTCGTGTTTTTCGGGCTTTATATTTACAGCAGCCTCGTGGTTTGTTTAAAGACACGAGGTGCTTCCCTAAATGCCTTGCCTGTAAGATTTATGCTAATGCCATCAATCTGTTATGCTGAATATCAGCCATTTAGCTGGAGTCGTTGATAATTACTGCTTTGGGAAGATTCTGTCATCGTGCCTGTTCTTTTCCCAGTGGGACTCCTGAACAAAGGCTCTGAATACTGCAAATACGTTGTCAATGAACATGGTTGTTTATCAGCTGTTGGGTTTTATTTAAACTTGGGTGTATAGATTTGACGTAGGAACTTGAAAACTTGTGTATTTGAAAGGGTTCCCACATCTTTTGTCCAGTGACTTCCACATGACCTTTCCAGTCGTTGCTGAATAGCGGATAAGGAAATTCATCGTATATAGAGATTGCACTCCCAAAGAGCAATTTCTAGTTGATGAAATATTTATGAGCTTTTTGAAATGTTATTAATTTCCGTGACTTTTCCAGGCGATTTTTAAAATTCCCTGACCGTGGGAACCCGTGACCACTTCTGTTTTTGTGTGCATTTCAGTGAGTTGAATAAAATCAATTTTGTGTCAAATCATCAGGTGTGCGAGCAACAGAATTCAGGGTAGCAGTGACAGATTATTCAGTTTGTTTTATTAGAAACATTTACAATACAATTTCTCGAAAATAACCCAAAAATCAAAACTAGTATGGCATAGATACATTGATCAAATATCAAAAATGAAAGTCACAAAGAACATGTTCTAAGGAAAAAACCTGCAGTTTGCGTGCCGCCGTGTAGACACGATACTGAATTATAAACTTAAAACGACTCGTGGAGTATCGGCTAGCCTCGTCTATGATATGGCAAACCCCTCGTTTATCAACAATAAATTGAACACTAGTACCAGGAGATGTTTGACCAAACTAATGCACTAAGACCACTATGAGAGCTGTATGAAACACTTCTACTGTGCTGGAAGCTACCAAATACAGACTGTCGGACCGGAGTAACTCATCCCAAGCGAGGTCACGTCGGTGACCGTCCTAAACCCCCCCACCCCATGTTCCTGTCTGACTGAAATTGAAACCACTACACAACTATCATTGCCACCACAGAGCCAAAACAAAGTCGAGATGCGTGTTCACCATGAAGTAAGGATTGAGACTATGCTTCTCCAAGTGTAATCTTGTAAACAATAGTTCACCGCTTTTCGTGTTTGAGACACTCTCGGTAATAATGAAACGTAATCATCAGCCCTTGAGTGTAGTTTGTACATAAGCCTCATTTGTATGTGACAAAACAGGTTGATAGAAGTTACATGCAAATAACGGTATTACTGCGAATGTGCTCAATCTGCATTCTGTTCACATATCTGCAAACAAACATGATAACGGAACATCTGATTTGAAAGAAAGTGTTATTTTTTTTTTTACGTTTTGTCATGCATATTTTTTAAACGGTCGGAAATCGGAACGACGTTACATGTAATTGATTTTTGCTTGTGTTATTACTACTGTATGCGTGTACTATGCACAATCATTTTTCAGTTTCACCCTGTTATACTTCAGCCTGTTAACAATTGCATTTAAAAACAAAGCAATTTAATATAAAAGAAAAAGGAAGGGACCCTTTATTCACTCAGCTATGAGGTGTTAAAGGACGAGTACACAACACTTCTGAGCGCTTCTAGTATGCAAAAACGCGGTATTGAGGCACAAAGTTGAAGTGACTAAAATACCCCCGAATGCTATAAAATATTTCTGGCGTCAATGCACACGTTACGTATCTGACGTTTTAAAATATAAGCCTTTGAGAACCCCACCCCACTTGTTTTTTTTTTCTTTTTCTTTTTTAATGCTGTCAGAAGTGTGGATTTTTTTCTAACTTTCATAAATAAAAATTCTCTAGTTTTAATCATTTTAGTAGAAATCAACTTCATGCGTTTTAGAAATATATTAACATTTTAATTTATTAATTAAAAAACAAAACGTCTTGAAGTTACTTATAAATATGTTTGCTTCATTAAAGATATTCATAAATAACATCCAGATACTGACCTCTTCCTCTATGAAATAATAATGCATGTTAGCAAAATAGAATCTTACGAAACAGCTATAAGACATTTTAAGTTCCCTTTTAAGTTGCTTTGTATAAATGCTGTGAGGAAGAACCTAAACAGATATGGTGGTATTTCTCTAGCCATGAAATTCAACTTAAAGCTCACTTTTGATAAAGAAACAAAAGGCAAAATTACACATTGGTTGGGTGGCCATTTTTACATTCAAATACATTATTTGCCCTTTGTACTATACTGAAAGGCATTATAATTGCTTAAGTGCATCACGTATATGTTCTCTGGTGATTCTATGGAATGGACGCCGCAGCGGTTATAGATAAATACGTGCAGCTTCGCTATCTGCTATGTAAGAACATATAAGGGTATATACTGTTCGCCTAACCGGGCGCATAAAAAACTAAGACTAAAAATGCAAATATATCCGTTATGGGAATGCAGTTTCGCTCATAAGTTTGCAAACCCCTAGAAGAATTTTTAAACTGCATTTTTTTTTTTTCTTTTTGTAGCACATCCCTGATGGCGGTTGCATAAAATAAGGCGAGACACTTCAGACATAAACAAGATTTTAGACTTGTAATTGTAATGTATTTTTTTTCTCCTGCACTTTAGTAGAACTTACACCAAACTTTACAGGTTTGTTTCTATCTATATTTTGAACAGTTTTAAATAAGGTTTTATATATGTGACCCTGGACCACAAAACCAGTCATAAGGGTCAATTAAAAAAAAAAAAGCTGAATACATAAGCTTTCCATTGATGTATTTGGCAATATTTTGGCCACAATATAACTATTTGAAAATCTGAAATCTTAAGGGCGGGAAAAAAAATCTAAATACTGAAGTGAAATTGCCTTTAAAGTTCTTAGCAATGCATATTACTAATCAAAAATTAAGTTTGATATATTTATGGTAGGAAATTTACAAAATATCTTTATGAAACATGACCTTTACTCAATATATTTTTGGCATAAAAGAAAATCAATAATTTTGATCCATGCAATGTATTTTTGGCTATTGCTACAAATATACCCTTGCTACTTAAAACTGGTTTTGTGGTTCAGGGTCACACATATCATTTTTTTTTTTTTAATTTTCTGATTTATCTGTTGATTTAAAAAATAATCTCTCTTTAATTCAAGATTGTTTTTAAATCAGGCTTCATCCAGTGTTCGGATTTCCATTCTGGAAATGTATGCAAATGTGTGTAAATTTAATAGGATAATGCCTCATTTGCATATTTAAATAATTTTAGAAATCTTGAAATCCAAAAATTCTAATGAAGTCTATTATTTAATTTTTCACCCCGTTCACCTGCAGTGTCTCGCCTTAATATTCCACAAGACAAAACTCTTCACATGCCCTTGTTTAAATTCATGTGTTTACTCCTCGAGCGTCAATGTCTGTTTGCATCCTATGTGATAGTTTTGAGTCTCTGGCTTGTCCTGTGTGCTGAAGCAGCCCACTGTTCTTGACAAACATCCTCCAAGTTCTTTGGTTTCCCAGCATGCTCTGCACATTTGAGTTCTTCCCCACAGTGGCTATACGTTGTTGATCTCCAGCTTTGACACTCGGGACAATCGAGGGACTCATGCAGCTTCCACAAAAGGCACAAACAATCATTGACGCTCGAGGAGAAAACACAGCGTTATGAACTAAAGGTATGCGGACTTCTAAACAGAATATATTATTTGTCTAAATTATTTTGTATATGGGATCTTCAGGGCAGTACTAAAAATAAAAATCTTTTTAAAAAAATGCTAAGCACCTTCTTAACAGATTCTGCTTGGGGTGTGTAAACATATGAGCATTTATCTGGTATTTGTGCATTAGATACTTTCTGTTGGGTTAGGAAAAATAAACTGGTGTCATTGTACAGCATTACATTAAACACCAGCTGTGGTCCTCACTAAAAATCTCTGTAGTACAAGTGGCTCTGTTATATTTTATCTACACAGGCTGTTTAAAGGTTAATAATGCTCTGTAAAATAATTTCCCAGCATGCACAAACAAAAAAGAAGCAAGAGAAGCTGTTGAACTGCAACTATTTAACAACACCACATAATTACTGGAAAGAAAAAAAAAAAGCGGAAACGATTCACAGTGGTTCTTAATAGTAAGCTTTACGTTAGACAACACATTCTTGTTAAACCTGTTAAAATCCTGTTAGAACCGGACCACTTTCTGTTGTGAATCTGTAGTCGTACGTTGTGACCACTCCCCCTTCTCGATCAGAATGGCTTTTTGCTCGGGCAGTTATTATTTTGGATTAGGCATAATAATAGTGCCCTAGTCATACTGAAATTAAGAAATAATTTGAATGCGGGTGATTAGACCATTCTGATATGCATTTTAAATATATGTTGTTTTCATTTCTTCTGAGCTGCTCTTACATGCACAGTAAATCCTGTCAATAGGGTGTGTAGATATTAGATTTTTTTTCTCGTATTGTCATAACCGTATGCATCTGTATAGGCGACGCAAATGCTGTACAAACTAAACTCTGAAAGTGAATTCTTTCCCCTATTGATTGTGATAACCCTAATTTTTGGTTATGCATTTTCTGAAGAGCTTTCAGATTTTGGGGCATCAATAACATCACACCTTATTTCGTTTTCTATTGGGATGACGCCTTACGCAATATTACAAACTAGGCTATTAGAGACTATTACAATATTTTCAGAATTGCTTATACAGTGAAATATATTTAATGATATGCCTATGGTAGTCAGTCTTTATTATATATCTCCCTAAATGTCATAATAAATATAGTCTTATTCCTATCAAATAAATAATACTCAAAAAAGGTTTTGCTGTGATTGGCTGTATAAAGTCTTTAACAGTTAAAATGTCTCGCTTTCAAAGCCTGTATTGAATAATATCTCGCTCTGAATACTTCCACAGCACCTTCTCTATTGATTCAGGCTACATTCTTTGAACTATATCATCACTCTAGAAGTTGCGACGTTTGGTTAAAAAAAACAAAACTTTTGAAGTGCTGCATTTTCTAATTGGGAAAGTCTGCTTCAAGGGGCTTTAATCAGGTTATGTGCATGGCTTTAGACAATTCTTAGGGTTTTTTGTAACAGTGCATTTTTGGATAAGGACCGACTTGTTTTATTAAGACAGTTATTGCTGTTTCCTGACCTAGTGACCTTCAAAGAGCCAGGAGAACGAAATGCGGCATATAGACAGACAGCTGTTGTTCTGAATCAGATTCGCTATTACGGTTTGCATAATTGATTTCTGTTTTTAAAATGCTTTTGGTTTTTATATAAATGACCGAAATGCACAAACATACATTCCTTCAATGGACGAGCGTCTGAGCGTCTGTCCCTGATCAGTGCTGGGGATTTGAAGAACCAGAAACGAAGGTAAGAAACTACCGTCGTATTCGTATTAAAATAAATCAAAATGCTGTTTCTAAAGACTGCGACCCCTAAGTGACTATCCGTGCAAACCCAAAATATAACCTAAGTGCAATAATAAGGGAGAATATTTGCCATTAGAGTTCGCTGTCGAGAAATGCACATGCTTCACGATTGCAAATGCTTGCTTACTTAAAAATAAGGTGCTTTTAAGAGCTTTAATTTGTTAAGCCTTTTCCATTTCACATCTCAAATCTGAGATTTACTTAAAGGGACTTGAAATATATTTCAGTTAAACAAAGTACCTTATTACACTAATAAAAACAAAAGCAAAAGGCGCTAACGCGGCCGTAATACATAAACTCAGAGGCAAACGACTAAGTACATCTGCTGTAACAGTCAAAAAGTTTTGCAGAACTAATATTTAAGATGCTAATGGCTCAAAGGTAAATCGTTATAGTAAGTTAAATACAATCACAAGCTTACCCTAGCATATCTTCTAACACGGCGCACATGTGGCAATGGCGCAGAGAGGCTCGATGGGGGAAAAACTGACCCATTTCAAACTGAGTACATTTTCAGTGGCTCCATTCTTTTGTAGTGGCCTTCTAGCAAAGGGGGGAAAAAAGACAGTTTCCCAACCTCGGAACGCTCTAATCCCCTATTCCGAAATCCCCCAGCCTGCAATGAGACAGGCAGTGGGTGTGTAATTTGATTCAGCATGAGCGGCCACCAAATTGGGCGTTTCCCCCCCTGCTTTCTTGTCAATTACAATTGTCTGATTTCATTGTGGAGTTCAAGGTTGTTCTCCCATTGGCTGCTCGTGACCGTGCGCTGGCAGGCCTGTCTCGAGGGGGTCACGGCAGGATGTCCCGCTCATGAAGGAAGACTCCATGGAAACTTCGACGGCCTGCCTCTTGTGCGCATTAAACGAGAAATCTCCCAATGAAAATGCTTTGGGTCTATCTAGTCACACTCTCTACCCAGAACGGCCAGCTTTTCTCTTTGAAATAAAATCTGCTCTTGGTTTTTTTTTTTCACCCCACGGCAGGACAAAAGAGGCCCCCTTTCTCCCCAATGGGAATACCAGAACGGCAGCGAGCAAGCGATCAACAGGAGGGGCCCCAGCTGCACCTAGTTTAGCCCCCTGCGCGGCGTCTCCGTCCTCATTCACGCCACTGTACGCCGCCCCTCCTTCCTACAGCAGTTGCTTTGCACCTGGACTCTGATGTATGGCTAATTATCAGCTCCTCCTAGGGCAGGCCATGTCGGGGCGCTCCGGGGATTGTACCACCACTGCGACAAAACAATATACTCGCTGGGAGGAGCTCTGTAGTCATTACAGCGAATGAGCGCTTGGTAGAATTAGAGCACAGTCCCCCCACGACAAGCCCGACCCTCAGAAAAAAAAAAAAACTTAATCTAAAGTACGATACGCAACACCTGCCTCAGTACAGACGGACAGTCAGAGGACGCTTTGCAACTCAAATGCATCACCTCGGGAACGGCTGATTTACATTGTACCGTAGCTCGGAGTCTTGCTTGCTTTTGTCTATTTGGTCTATTCAGGATCAGATTACAGACCCCCTCCCCTCAATCGCCCCCTCTGCTTTTTTTTTGTACTTCATCTTATGCCTTATGCTCAGCGTTTTACTAAATAATGTGGAAAAGGAAAAAATCATAAACGTACTGACTGAGTGCAGAAACATAAATAAAAGCGTTACTGAAAGAACCCGGGAAAGTCCTCTGACAACAGAACGCTGGATGAATTCCAAGATTTTTTGAGCTGACCAATCAGTTTGCTCTAGTAGTTTTTCGTATTGTACCTAATAGGACCGTTTTAGATACATCACATAATAGGCTCACTGGTGCAGAAACAAAACCAAACCCAAATAAAAGAGAAACTCCCTGTTTTACTCGTCAATAACCCGTTCCAATATTGATTTGCAAAGCATTGTGTTGTTTAGAATAGAATATGATCCGAATTTAAAGCCATCAGGTCGTATATATCAGCCCCTATTTCTATACCATCTATTTCGCATAGACATGTTTTTTCGACAATCACTTTACATCAGTTTTAAGGTGCAAAGATTTAAGATTCTAGTTTGCCTTAAAAAACAATACTCGCTCATTTGCAGATGCTGGGATGTAAAACTATACTCCAATCTTAGGAAATAAACTTGTAATGATATTTTTTTTTCATATATAATAATAACCTCCCCAGCAAAGGAAAAGTGTAAAATGTTCACATTATTTCTTCTGTTACTGTCCACACACAGCATGTGGAAAAAAACAGCACCAGTAATAAAAAAAGTTAAATAAAATAAAGCAAAACAAACGAACATGCTAAGAACTACGTTCTTCCCATTTTTAAAAAAACCTTTATAAAATATATATGTATATATGTGTACATATAAAAGAAAAATCTGAAAATACTTCTTCCTCTTTTTTTTAGTAAACCAAGCAGTGTGTTCTAAAATATCTGCTTGTTTTGGTTTTGTGTTTTCTGAAAAATAAAAAAAAGTGAATACTGACCAAATTAAAAAAAGATTAAAAGTGAACTGATTCTACAGAGTAAAAACCAACCAAAACAAAACAAAACAACTTTTTAAGAGAATATCCGGATGGCCTGTGTGACCAGGGTGTGGCAGACAGGACACTCCGGATGGTTTAGCTCACAAATTCGGATGGCGCACTCCATGCAGAAGAGGTTATGACCGCATGGGACCAGAGCGGCGGTCACTTTGCTCTCAAAGCAGGTCATGCAGTCCCGAGCCAAGGCAGGCGGAGAATCCGGCACCGGGAGACGTCCGGTGAACGCAGTGGTGGCTGCGGTGGGCTCGCTGTGGGCGCGACGCGCCTGGGCGTGAGGAGACCCGACGGCGTTGGAGTTTCCGGTGCCGCACGGTTCGGGCAGTCCCGGCGACAGTCTGGTCAGAGGAAGAGGCAGGCCTCCAAAGCTTTTGGAGCGCTGCTGGGCGTAGTAAGCCACCTGTTTGGGATAGTCGGGATCGCCCCAGCTTTGAGTGCTCTCGGATCCGAAGTAGGAGCATGGCTTGTCCCCACTGCCGTGGTTGGTAAAGTCACCTTTACTGTAAATCCCACCTCCTCCTCCACTACCTCCTCCTCCTCCGCTACTTCCGACCATGGCGTCTGAGAAATTCTGGCGGTAGCTGCTGGCAAGCGGCTTGCGTGGGGCCCCCTGTAGCCCCCACACCTGCTGCAGGCGGCTCTCCAGACCCCCGTTGCCGCTGTCAGGTCCCAAGCAGTCGTTCTCATTGTTGTGGTCATGCAGGCCACCCGTGCGGAAGGCGATGTGCGCCTCGATTTCCTCCCTCGCCCGTTCGGCGTTCCCGGGGGAGCCGGTGATCTCAAAGACGGGGTCACGGTCGCGGCTCGGAGTCACGATGTAAGTGCACGTTTGCTGCTGGATGCGCTTTATAGTCGAGCCTTTAGGTCCGACCACCAAACCCACGACGCGGTAGGGCACCCTCACCTGTATGGTGGTCTGTCCAGGTAGCGGCGCAGGAGGCGAGCCGCTGAAAGAGACGCCCAACTTGTTCCTGGAGGCCCGCAGCATGGAGAAGTGCTCCGCAGCTGAGATGATTTCACGTCTGGCCAGGGCCACGTCCTCTTTGCGGCCGGTGATGAGGAAGACTGGTTCTTCGCCTCGGACGGGGGTCTTGATGTAGGTGTTTGTCTTTGCACGCAAAGCTTTGATTTTGCAACCTGTTGAGTGGAGAAGGAGCATTATAGTAGTAGGAGGACTAATATCTGTCAAATAATACTTATTGTGTTCAGGTCAAAAGGTCACCCATGCTTAGAATCTGCAGCAGAAGAACTCAAGAACTCGTTCTTCATGTTTTGACTGTAGCTTAAACGTTTTAGGTAAACTGATTGTGTTTAAGTTCTAAATAAAAGTATAGTTTAACATTTTTTTTATCCTGCTTAAATATACAAAATTCTGCAGATTCATCACAAAAGTCAGCAGATTCACTCTGGGCTCGCCCATGGCCTTTTTGTATAGTAACTTACATGCAAAATATACCAATATACAATTTTTGATGATAAAAATGAGCATTCTATTTCTTTTTTTTTCTACAAAGTATGCTAAAATGTGACCCTGGACCACAAAACCAGTCTTATAGCGCAAGAATATTTGTAGCAATAGCCAACAATACATTGTATGTGTCAAAATTATTGATCAATGAAGATATTTTGTAGTCTGGTAATATATCAAAACTTAATTTTTGATTAGTAATATGCAATGCTAAGAACTTCATTTGGACAACTTTAAAGGTGATTTTCTCACTATTTGGATTTTACTGCACCCTAAGATTCTAGATTTTTAAATAGTCAAATACATTTTTAAATAAATTATTCAACTTTCAGATGATTTATAAATCTCTATTTCAAAAAAATTACCCTCATGACTAGTTTTGTGGTTCAGGGTCACAAATATATTTTTTTATGATAAAAAATTAGCATTGTACACTCTTCAAAATAAAGGTTCTTTATTGGCATTCATGGTCCCATGAACACCCACAGAACCTTTCTAATGCAGAAAAGGTTCATTATAGTGAAAAATGGTTCTTTAGATTTTTAAGCTTCTTTTAAGAACTGTTCACTGAAAGGTTCTTTGGGGAACCAAAAATGGTTCTTCCAAGGCTTCACTGTAAAAACACCCTTTTGGAACCTTTATATTTAAGAGTGTATTGCAAAAAACAAAAACAATTAGCATTATCTAGCATTTTTTTTTACAAAATATACTAAAATATCATCATCAAATGAGCATCATCTTAAAAATTTTTAGGGCGAAGTATGAAAAAAATTTTTTTTTGAAGATAAAATGAGCGTTTGATTAAACCAACTAGTCCTTATTCATAAGCAGAATAAATATCAGTGTTAATCTTTGTTTCTTTGTCATTTCTGTTCATAACTCTATTGATTGAACAATGCACACTGAAATTTCTTCTGCTCGCGTTTAATGAATGAAGCCTAAAGTGATTTTGGAAATGACTGCTCACTCTTCTTTGTTGTGGTAAATGTACAAATCGATTAAAACAATGGCCTTTTCCTACATTACACTGTCTGCATCACACTATTATTTTGCTGTCTCATTCATAATATAGAAAGAATGTGTCTGCTTTTAATTATCTTGAGTATTAAGCATAATAAATCCCATTAAAATTTTCGTCTCTGTGTTGATGTATCCTATTAGGACACAAAAAAATCGAAATACAATAGCGCTTAAAAACCACTCTTGTCTGAATGACGCCTCCTCTGCAACAGTGCCATGTGCTAACTGACAGTTACAGGTACTATGATATTCAGCACCGAAACCCAAATTAAAATCTGCTTCAGATGTACTATTCTGCAGAAGGAGTTGACTCGAGGACAAAGCAAGCACGTGAAATACCCCACAAAGTTATTGTTTAGATATGAATTCATGACAAGGTGTGGTGTTCCACAGCATCTGCCTCGTGTTCAGCACAAGAGTATTTATTAGCACCTCAGTGGTGTCTTATCAAGAGTGGGGTGGCTTTCTCCGCCCAGGGGCCTGTTCAGTGGATAGATCTCTGCACACTGGTTTCATGCCTCATTGTGTACGGCAGAAGCTAAAAAAATAACCTGGATGGACTGTCTAGCACTGACAGCGGGGAGCACAGATTCCCTCCCGCCGCTGAATCGTCCCTCTCGCTGCAGGAGCACATCTCCTAACAGGCATGGCAGCCACTGCAGGTGAACAAAGCACTGGAACCTTACAGCTCCAAATTCCAACTAATGGCGATAACAGGGATACATAAGTGTGCTGCCTTTTTGGCCATCACTCTGGCTTGTTATTACGAGGCCAAATGCATCCATCTATTCATAGAAAAACGCAATTAAATTAACCTAATAAAGGCCAAACGAATGCCACAGGATGTGGCCGTACTATCAGTGACTAATGAGGTAAAGACCCCATTTGGAATCCTCTTAATCAGCAATTTCCAATCCACGCGCTCACCGCATCCCAAGTTAGCCCCATTTGGATTCTGAAAACACGCAGGCCACTTTACAACTCAACAAAGTCTTCATATGCGGGGAAGCCACTTGCTGGGACGTTTATTAGTGCATATTTCATCTGGGGGAGATGTTATGCTCTTAATGAACGGACAGTAGAGGCTTCCTGACCCCCTGCTTTGAGTGCAGGGCTGTTGTATTGGTAGACGGGGCGTGACTCTAATACAGTCTTTATAGTCTGTCTCTCCAGGACAGCAACACGGCTTTCCAGGATGCTGGAAATGTATTACGAAGTGACTTTTCAGACCTCAGGGTCGCCAAAGTGGTTCAACAACAGGCGAATGCCCCCTCAACTTATTGCAAATATCATCACACATTCAAAATGCAACTTTTCCGCCAAGTCACGTTTATATAGCTCTGCCCTCAACTTCTTTGTCTGAGCACGCTGTCAGAATTTCAGCACTTTTAGACGCTCACGAGACATTCGGACATCAGCGGTGGAGTAAAGTTACCCGACAAGTCCTCTTTGTCTGATGTAGCCTGACAAAAACAACGTGGTGCTGCATATGAAAGCCCCCAGGAACTACAGAGGCGCGCGAAGGAGCGGATGACACAATGTATCCAGTCAACAAAGACCGTTGACTGTTACATTGTATCCTGCGAGCGCACACGCGTTCCATTTTCTGTTTCAAAAAGCAGAATTACGCGCGCTCAGACGACAAAGGGAGAGCAGCATGCTGACATCGAAGGCGTGGATGTGGAATAACGCCTTTGTTCTTGTGACCGCTGATAAGTTTGCTGAAAGCTAAGAGGAAATGCCCATGTACATGCCATCTGGGCGCTGAAACAGAGTGCTGAATTGTGGCTAAAACAGACACGTTAAAAGCATCACCACTCCCTTTTTCTTTGTCAAGACAGCTCCACACTTAGTTTTGAGCCGCGCACCCTGGAGAACGAGTTGGAAAGCATGTGAAAGTGCGCATTGTTGTATTTACCTTGCCTCCCCACTATTTCGGCCACATGTTCGGAGCTTGGCACGGGGACGCACTCCGTTATGTTGCAGCCCCGTCCTTTGGTTTCGGTGGGCGAGCTCTCGTACAGGGCGCACAACTTGTTCTTCCCTTGTAACATCCCCGAATCGGCTGGGATGTGATTGTGGTGGTTATTGTTACTCCTGTCTTGAACTCCTCCACCACCACCACCTCCACCCGCAGGAGCCCCGTCCTCGCCCTCTCCAAGACCAAGCAGCGACAGTTGGCCCAGCGCAACTCTAAGGGCACGGGAATCGTCCTCCTCCTCCTCGGGCGGCACTAGGAGACCTTCGCTGCCGAAGCCGGAGCCGGCCAAATCCCCGCCGTAGCCCCCATTTTTCTCCATGATCCCTGCTAGAACCAGCAAGCTAGGCATGGCTAACAAAAGAGTGTGAGACAAAGACACTGGTA
>NC_133369.1:8471540-8501341 GCF_049309525.1 Garra rufa | reverse complement strand
ATTAATTTATGTTCATCATGTTTTAAACTGCTTAAAAATCAATAATGCAAGAATAATTGGGGTAATTTTGTAAGCATTTTCAAAGAATAAAAAAAAATGTAAAAAGTACAGTATAATCAAAACCCTGAAATAAAATACTTTTTAAAGCTTATTTTGGGTAGTTTCATAAACAGTTTGACTCACCTTATTCACTGTCAATTCAGGCAAATCAAGGCTCTAATATGAAATTAATAATGAATGTTGCTTTTACCTAGCCTAGAATCTAGACGTGCCCCTAGCGGCAGCAAATTACATTTGCTTCCAAGGGCAGTCTAGTTACTCTCCGTTTACTTGAGATTTCTAAAAATCCAAAATCGACAGGGCCTATCACGAGTCGGTGGGCGGGTTTAGCATGATGACGACTGACGTGCGACCGTAAGTTCCGTCAGACATTCTCTGGTT
Organism: Garra rufa; assembly: GCF_049309525.1. NCBI lineage: Eukaryota > Metazoa > Chordata > Actinopteri > Cypriniformes > Cyprinidae > Garra > Garra rufa. The sequence goes on along the minus strand of NC_133369.1, from coordinate 8,500,900 downwards.
CAGTGAGAGATAGAGCGATGGCTGCTGCTAGCGAACAACGGTCTTTCGAATCGGCTTTGGCCGCCACTCTGAAAGACTTGAAGTTAAGCTTTTCTCTGAGAAAAGAACAAGAAACTGCACTGAGGTCGTTCTTACAAAAGGATGTATTTGGAGTTTTGCCAACCGGATACGGCAAAAGTTTGATCTACCAGCTAGCTCCGCAGGTGGGAAAACCCATGGGACTCCGACTACGTCACCTTCTTCGTTGCTCTGATTGGTTGTAGCGCTATCCTATTGCGTGGAGAGGGAGTTTGAAAGACAACCGTTTATCCCCCCCCTCTGGTTGAGCCCTGTCTATGGAGAGTGCCCAGACCCTACATTTATGTGGGTCTGGCTCGTCAGGCTAGCTTTTACCCTGATGAAAGGGAAATCAGCTTCTTCCTTTAACGAAAAACATTAAAAGCTTAGCCAAGATGGAGGAACAGCTGATCATAGCTGTTACAGGGATAACAATTTTTAGCAGCAGAGCTACTGCAAGCAATTTTTAGTTTTGGAAGTCCACTTATCTTTGCTGAAACTTCCGCGTCTTTAGGAGAGCGCGGGTCATGGTTGCTTAGCAACGGCAGACGCCACTCAAGTTACAGAGTGCTTTGGAAAGAAGGAGAAAGTGGCGCGCCTAGCGCTTTCCACGCGTTTTTAGGTGCAACATGTGAACGGTCCCTTAAATTCGTAGTGTTTCTGCGAGTTGTGGCAACAACTGCCAGGCACTCCCGACAAAGCACCTGTTTTTGGTCAGCAGCATCCTTTTTGTATCCAAAATACTTCCATATTACGACATTGCGTTTCTTTTTGCGACCAAATCTTCCATTTCGGCGCTTTTCTCCTGTCCCGCGCTCATTTCGCCATGCGCACGCAGAGACTGCATGCATGAAGTAGGTGAAACAATGTGTGCATTGTAGTTTTTAAAGAACCTTTAAACATGAGTTAATTACTTTATTTTAGACAAATATAGATCCGTGAATAGAAAGTTTAGAAATATAGAAAGTACATTTTTAAATCAGACACATACATTTTTTTTTGCCCTGCATCGTGACTGCCACGATGTGACTATCGCGCATGCGTACATCGCGATGATGATGCTGAAACGATCTATCGTGCAGCCCTAGTTATAAGTATGCAAAAATATTTTTGTTTCTTATCGTTTTGTATTGGTGATGAGACAGATCAGACTGTGCTGAGCTGCTAGAATACAGAATGTGTTATATGTATTTAAAAACAACCAAAAAACATAAGTACCGATGCATTCCCTCCAGCGAACATCTGTAGCATCTGTTGCATGAGCTGCTGCTGGGCGGTGTTTGTTCCAGCAGCGGGGGTGGGAGCGGGAGCAGGAGCAGGAGCGGGAGCAGGGCCCTGGCCTGAGGGCGGAGGGTTCTCTGGAGTCACATTCACCCCTGTGGGCAGTGGGGCACCAGGGATACCAGCAGCCATCCCACCAGGTACCAGACTAGGAGGAGACAAGACATTTAATTGGGAAAGTGCAGATATTGACACTCTGTTTCAATTATGGGACATCTCAGCTCATTTACATAATTGGAATAAAAGAAAGCCATTTAATAGGCAAACGTGTGCTCTAATCTAGAGGAAGCTGTAAATACTTGACGACAAAGCCAAGAGGGAAATAACTAGTAGAAAGAGGATGTGTTCTTTAGGGTTTATCACGCTGTAGAGAATGAAGTAGCTAAGCGATATGAAGCTCAGAAAAAACTCAAAACACTTCAAAATATCCATTTCAAAATAAAAACTTAATTCTGATTCAATGTTGCTTTAAATATTTTGCAGAAACTGATACATTACCTTTCAAAACTTTGAAATGAGATTTTTATCAAAGAATCCTGAAAATGCATCACAGCAAAAACAGTGATTTTCAATTGATAAGAAATGTTTAGAAAGATTTCTGAAAGACCATTGAAGACTGGAGTAATGGCTACTGAAAATTTTGCATCACAAAAATAAATTACATTTTAAAATATATTAAAATAGAAAACAGTTCTTTTGAATTGTAATAATTTCACAATATTTGTTTATTTACTGTATTTTTCATCAAATAATGGAGCCTTGGTAAGCACAAGGGACTTAAATACACAAAACACATACACGTGACGTGTGTGTGTGTGTGTATCAGACCTGCAAACTCAGAGGAAAAAAGGTGACAGTATCAGGGGGGATGGGGGGGTTGGGGAACCAAAGAACCAAAACACAAATTATATTATACTGAAAAACATTATTTTTTCCTTCTTAGCCTGGACAAGGGTTTCACAAACACATACGCACACGCCATGGAGGGAAACTGAAAAACATTCACAAACTATTTAATATATTTTACAGTTCAAGATAAAACTTAAAAGATGTAGTTATTAAATTATATGAAATATTTCAATATATAGGAATTATTGATTCATATTGAGTGCATTATTTAATTTTTATACCATCAATATTTAACATATTTGTAGTGAACTATATATAAGTATTTAAATAATTCACCCTTATAGGCTGTTTGTGTGTGAGCTTAATGTCTTTCTGCACTTGCTATAATATATATATATATATATATATATATATATATACACACACACTTAAGGGCGGTAAAAGTACTACAATTTATTATACTAGATATTGTATAATAAATCAAAAAGAAAGCCTTGAAAAATATAGGGAGTTTAAAAGGCATCTGCATAATAAATAAACCTCTGCTGCCATCTATTGGTTATATGGGTAACTCCATATTATTTAAAAAAAAAGTCATTTTGTCCGATGCAGTTTTTTATGAATGAAAAATGAGTCCTTGAAGTACATTTTATTTCACAGCTGTAGAGTTGGAAAATAATAAAGGCTTTAAAATATTGTGATAAGATTTTAAAAATGTGTTCATGACTTTGAAGGCAAGTTAGTGATTATCAAGAATACGATTAAGATGTCCTTGAAGAGAAGTATGGCTTGCTAGCTAATGTTAGGCTAAACAAGTTATGATAGTGTTTAGCTGTCAGCATTTAAATGTACAACTACGCAGATACGGAGAGTACGGGATTACCAGGCTCCGCATTTAAATGATGTGTTGTTAAATAATAAGAAACTGAATGTTCACGCCGCTAACATTGTTTATAATGTTGCAATTATCATTTTTCTCAGTTTCTGATAAGAACGAGGCAGTAGATCAGTCTCAAGAGTGTCCACCTAATATATCGCACATATAAAATTAGCTTTAGCGGAAGTTTACGAGCTGCTTATCTTTATGCAGAAGTTCTAAAGAACGCTCCGTGCATACGGTCATTTCAATTTCCATCAGAGTTTCCACATTAGGTCAGGTGTCTCTTGACAGGCGCGAACACAGATGGCAGTGTGTTTCAAGATACTGAAGCAAGCGCTGAGATTGGTCCAGGAAAATGCCATTTATAAGAATTGTCCAATAATGGCCTACATGGCACGCAAGCCCACCCCCACCTCTCTCTCTTGACAGGCACGAGCTCAGTTGAGATTCCGATCGGCCCAGTCAATTAACGCAAGCACAACCCCCCCCCCCCTCCCCTCCCCCTTTCCCTAAAAAAACTCTCCGGTTCTACACGATTCACGTGAATGATCCAATTGACAATGAAAACGGCGATTGTCGCCGAAAAGCGACAAGTTTGCAGGTATGGTGTATGTGTGTGTGCACATGTTTCTATAGTGGCTGACAAACAACTGCACCTGGGCATGAGACCAGGGGCTTCAGTTTGAAGAGTTTGCAGTCCCTCCTGGATCTGCATTAGGGCTCGCATGGCTCGAGGATTTGTCATGACAGTAAGGGCTTCTGGGTTCTGCATCTGTAAGTGAATCAGAAAAACAAGTCAGTTAGCACATAAAAATTAATGAAACCTATATCACAAAGACATCTACAATTCCAACTAAACACACCTGCTGTAGAAATACAGGTAACTGCGCTCTCATTTGCTCCTGCAGCTGTGGATTTCCGGCAAAGAGAGGGTTGTTCATCAATACCTGGAAAAAACAAACAAACACACAAACAAAAACAATTAGAACATATTGATAACAGAGCATCATAGTAAAATGAACTTTTGGGAATGATGAACTTCCTACCTGTGAGGCAATATCAGGATTCTGGGCCAGAGACTGCATCATGGTGCGCATATAAGGAGCAGAAAGCATGTTCTGCATAAGCTGAGGGTTCTCAGAGATCTGTTGCATTAGGCTCTGCATGCCAGGACTGTTGAACATACCTAAAAGCAAAACACAAATAAATTAATAGATAGATAAATACACAAATAGATAGATACTATCTGCTTGTATTTTCTACTACAACATATCCTCAAAAACATTAAATATATAATATATAAAATGAAAGCCAAATGTTTACATAAAAGGCCATTACCATTTCCAAGGCTAGAGGAGCTGATGCCAAGGGGATTGGACACACTGGGTGTGGTTGAGCTTGTGGTGGAGCTGGTGGTGGTCACTGTCCCAGAGGTGGTGGTGGTGGCGGCGGCAGTGTCAGGGGGACCCCAGGGATTTGGCAGGGGCTCTCGGTTTTCTGTCCTAGAGGGCTGTGTTCCAGAGTTATCAGCATTTCCACCCAATGCCGAGAAGGGGTTATTTCCAAACTGTTCAAAAGAAGATGATGCAATATAACATTTAATTTTGCCAATTCAAATAAGTGTCTCAAATAAGACTGCACTTTGAATTTGATCAATTCTATAATATTTAAGGTGCCTTTTTTTCTAATTAAAACAAATCTATTTTTTAAATCAGTAAGTTTATCTGACCTGTTCACGTGCAGCACTAAACATGGGCTCTTGAATATCTGTGTACATCCTCCGAAGAGCATTGTAACCCCCGGGAATACTCTCGAGGTTGCTAAGCGCCCGGTCCTGGTTACGCATCATCTCTTGCATCATGGCTGGGTTTCGTGCCAACTCCATTGTCTTAACAAACAAAAAAGACAAAATGTTAATAAAAACATATCAGTGCCTTAAAGGAGTAGTTCACATCCAGTATTTCTCTCCATATAATGGATATGTACGGTGTCCCCAAGTTTGAACTTCCAAAATGCAATTTAATTGCAGCTTCAAAGAGCTCAAAATGGAGCCGAGGAATCAGTTATTTATTTATTAAAAAAAAAAAAAAAAACTGTTTACAACAGTTAGAGCACGTTGAAAATCTCCCATCTCATTTTCTCCTCCAACTTCAAAATCGTCCTACATTGCCGTTTTAACCTTTTTCGTAAAGGGTGTTTGACCTTCTTTGCATGTTGACTTTGTAAACAATGGGTCGGTACTTTTGCAGTGATGTAGGGCGATTTTGCAGTTAAAAAGCAAATAAATTGTAAATGTTTTGAGAAAATAACCGATTGTTTCACTAGATAAGACCCTTCTTCCTCAGTTGGGTTCGTTCAGAGCCCTTTGAAGCTAGATTTAAACTGCATTTTAGAAAGTTAAAACTCGGGGGCACCACAGATATCCATTATAGAGAGAGAAATCCTGAAATGTTTTCCTCAAAAAACTATTTCTTTATGACTGATGAAAGAAAGACATGAACATCTTGGATGACAAGGGGGTGAATACATTATCTGTAAAGTTTAGTTCCGGAAGAGAACTACTCCTTTAAATCATACAAAGCAGGAAATGTATAACTTCTGAAGAACATTCTGAATTTCACTTTAACATTTTATTATTGCAAACAAATCAAGCGAAATTAACTTGGATATTTACTACAGCATGGAAAGTAAACATACCTGTCTCATGAGCTCTGGGTTATTGAGCATGTGTGAAATCTCTGGGTTGCGTTCCATTAGTTGCTGCATCTGTGGGTTGGCCACTATCATCTGCCTCATCAGGTCGGGGTTGGACATCATGCTCTGCACAAGCGGGTTCTCCATGATCTGAGACAGCATCTCGGGGTTGGACATGAGCTGTCGCTGCATCTGTTGCTGAAGCTCCATGAAGTTGGCAGATCCCATACCGAGGTTAGCCAAGCCCGAAAGGTCCCCAAACCCAGCTGAAAACACACAGGGAGAACCAGGGTAAGACAAAAGAAAAGTAGTTTATTAGGACTGACAATGTTTGTCTTTTAAACAATTGTGTGTAGAAAAATAACTAATTTAGAGAAAGAAAAAAAATATATCTAGACACCACAATAATACTGTAAAGTTAGATTGAAAACAACACTGGTTGCAACACAAAACACCAACAATATTTTGGAAATACATTTAAAACATCTACTATAAACAAACTTAAAAGCATTACTCACCTAGTACATTGGGTGGCTGTGTCGGGGTTGGGGACGGCCCACTGCCCTGGGGTGTGCCCAGGTTGCCGGCCGGGCTGGGGATAGCGGTTCCAGTGGTGTTGCCCTGTGATGGTCCAGGGCCAGAAGAGGCAGAGGTCTGCGAACTACCACCACCTGAAGCCCTACAAACACAAAGTGCTCTATAATATACAACCACTATCCTACAGCACATTATGGCTTTGCAAATGAAAACACCAGTTGGGTTTGACCCTAAAAGCAGGTCCTCTTACTTTTGTGCGGTTTTGATGACCAGGTGAACCGTGAGTCCGTCTTTAATGCCATGCTGACCGAGCGTGTCTCCATCCTTTAGGATCTTACCGGCAAAAATCAGAACCAACTGGTCCTGCTTCGCCTTAAATCTTTTGGAGATTTCCTCTTTAAACTATTAACAGGACAAAACATGCGGGTTATGTTGTAATACGTGAAATCAGATCATAAAACATCACTGTTGTGCAACATCACAGTCCCTTTTATTAAATCTGATCTCGTAACCATCACAATTAACCAGCAACTGATCAAATGAACTGATATAAACACTGCTAGCGCTTCATTTCAAAGAAATGCCATCTAACAAGCTAATTAATTAATTCATAAATTCGTAAAGTCAACAATACAAAGCAAAAGAGAAAGAGCGCGACCAAAGATGACACACTAGAACCTTCTAACTGAGCAGGCCGTTTCTTTAACGACAACAGCGAGTTAGAAAACCCAACTTTACACGCGTTTTAAAAAACCAAAAACAATGGATAAGATGCTCAAAATAAGCTCATTTAACTAATAACAGAAGTAGAAGTCCTTCTAGATATTCCCTGCGACGATTTTCGGCTTTGGACTGTTCGTCGTCAATCGTTAGCTCTCCGGCTAACGCTGTTAGCCGCTGGTGTAACGAACGCCCGGGTAATACAAACAACAAGAAACCGCGAAAAAATCACCTGCGCGACAGATGAATCCTCGGCGATGGCTATTTCTTCTTTGTCCTTCGGTGTTTTGACGGTGACCTTAATGATAGTCGCGCTAGCGGCGGCATTTTCCTCAGTGTTCGTCTCCACGGCAGGATCCGTGCCGCTATTCTCCGCCATCTTTACTCTTCTTTTACTTCATTACATCATCGCACCAACAAGCAGCGGGGAAAAGTGCTGCAAACGCCGATTGTCCCACAGCGACCTCTGGTTGTGTGGAGTGTCATCGACTTCACTTACTGCACTCGAACGAATTAAATCAAGTTGTTTCAGTTCCCTCATGAGTGACAAACGGTATAAACGAACGAGAAACACGACTGTGATTACTTTGTAAACCTTTTAAAACAACTTTACAATGTATTTCTCACATTTTTGTTCCACAGGCCGCTCAAACAGATGGGCAGTGAGATGAGAAGATGATCCAAGAAGGCAAAGGTAAAAAAAAAAATAATAATAAATGTGCGACAGTCAAGTTAGCACACACTAATAGTAAGTGGATCATTTAGCTTCTTGTTGGAGATGGCAGTCAACAGAAAATCATTCAATTAATGACTTTTAGATGCTCTTGGTATAGCTTCCATCACTTTATCTCACTTTATAGGCTAGAGCTGCAAAAGGATTAGTCGCGACTGATCGATTCAAGATAAAAGGTAATGTTTTGCGTACTATATGTAAAAATTCAAGGCATTACTGTTTGCCGACAAAACCACCACTGGCTCTGCACCCATTTATCTAAATATCACTAAATCACTTTCACAGGGACGTTCTAAAACGCTTAACGTGAAAAACGCTTAACGTGGCTTAACGTACGTAAAAAACGACCAGGAAACCCTAAATTTGTGTCAAACCTTACTTGGAACAAACACTAACTACCATCAAAAGAACGAGTCCTTATTCCACAGATAAAGTGAAGAATATCACGTTAAGCGTTTCCTCCCCCATAGAAGCCCTTTATAATGAAACAGCTTAACGTGGTTTAACTTACCTCAACAGCGACCAGGGGAGACCAAACTTCTGTCAAATTTTACTTATAATAAATACTTTCTGCTGTCAAAAGAACGAGCTCTTAATATTCAGCATATAAAGTAATCGCCCCCCAGGGAAGTCCATTAAAAAAACGCTTTAATGTGGCTTAATGGAGCTGAACGAATTTTGGTCAAACGTTACATATAATAAACACTGACACTGCAAGTATTTATTATGTAACATCAGAAATTTGGTTTTAAGATACGTTAAACCACGTTAAGTTATTTATCTATGGGGGACGCTTAACGTGATATATTCTCTTTTTATGCTGAATGAGATCTCGTATTTTGACAGCAGCAAGTGTTTATTATATGTAACTTTTGACCAAAATTGTTTTTTTGCCGGTCGTTGTTCAGCTCCATTAAGCCACATTAAAGCGTTTCTTAAATGGACTTCTATGGGGGGCGATTACTTTATATGCTGAATATTAAGAGCTCGTTCTTTTGACAGCATAAAGTATTTATTATAAGTAAAATTTGACAGAAGTTTGGTCTTCCCTGGTCGCTGTTGAGGTAAGTTAAACCACGTTAAGCTGTTTCCTTATAATGGGCTTCTATGGGGGAGAAAACGCTTAACGTGATATTCTTCACTTTACCTGTGGAATAAGGACTCGTTCTTTTGATAGTAGTTAGTGTTTGTTCCAAGTAAGGTTTGACACAAATTTAGGGTTTCCTGGTCGTTTTTTACGTACGTTAAGCCACGTTAAGCGTTTTTCACGTTAAGCGTTTTAGAACGTCCCCTTTCACAGACTTTCACATAAATGTACTCTCCTGGTGGAATGACCTGCCAAAAGTCCTTAGCCATCTTCAAGAATTGGATAAAAACACATCTCGCCCATCTTTATTTGATTTGACTTATACTCTATTCATTTACTTACTGCAGTAACACTATGTTCTTTTTGTATTATTTGTTCTATTTATTTATTAAACAATTAACAAAATGGCAAAAAGAAGGCCTCTAACACTTACTTGCTTTTTCATTTTTATTCTATTTTCTTTTTATTTATTATATAATTTAAAAAAAACTTGTCATAGCACTTGCATGTTATTGCTCTTTTGTTGATTTTGATTTGCTTCCATTGTCCTCTTTTTTAAGTCACTTTGGATAAAAGCATCTGCTAAATGTACATGTAAATGTAAATATGTTTGTGTACTGTGTATATTTATTATGTATATATAAATACACAAACATACATGTATATTTTAAGAGAAAATATGCTTGATTTATATGTTATGTTTGCATACTATATGTAAAAATTCAAGGCATTAAGGTTTGCGTACAAAACCACCACTGGCTCTGCACCCCTTTATCTAAATTCATTGCTTCAGATTTATGTGCCCTCTAAAGCTTGCGTTCTGCAAGTGAATGGCACATTATTGTGCCATCCCAAAGAGGCACAAAATCACTTTCACAGACTTTCACATTAAATGTACCCTCCTGGTGGAATGACCTGGCAAAAAGTTCTTAGCCATCTTCAAGAATTGGTTAAAAACACATCTCTTCCATTTTTATTTGGCTATGAACATTTGACTTATACTCTATACATTTACTTACTGCTTGTTTTCTTAAAAAAAAAGAACACTATCTCTGTTCTTTTTATGTTCCATATTTGTATATATTCTATACACCTAACACTAACTTGCTTTTTAATTTTTATTCTATTTTCTTTTTATTTTTTATATAATTAAAAAAACCTTGTCATAGCACTTGCATGTTATTGCTCTTTTGTTGATTTTGATTGGCTTCCATTGTCCTCTTTTGTAAGTCGCTTTGGATAAGAGTCTGCTAAATGTCTAAATGTAAATATGTTTGTGTACTGTGAATACTTATATGTATAAATAAATACACAAACATACATGTATATATTAAGAGAGAATATGCTAGATTTATATGTAAAATATTTAGATATAATATAAATTATATACAAGTGTTTACATTCAAATACATACAAATATTTTTGAAAAAAAAAATATATATATACATATGTGTGTGTGTGTGTGTGTGTGTGTGTGTGTGTGTGTGTGTGTGTGTGTGTGTGTGTGTACCTGGTATTCATCACGTTGTGGGGACCAAATGTCCCCACAAGGATAGGAATACCAGTAGATTTTGACCTTGTGGGGACATTTCTCAGGTCCCCATGAGGAAACAGGCTTATAAATCATGCACAATGAGTTTTTTTGAGGAAGTAAAAGTTTGCACAATCTCCTGTGAGGGCTAGGTTTAGGTGTAGGGTAGGGTTAGGGCGATAGAAAGTACGGTTTGTACAGTATAAAAACCATTACGCCTATGGAATGTCCCCATAAAACATGTAAACCCAACATGTGTGTGTGTGTGTATTTATATACACATGAATCAATTAACTGTGACTAATTGCTTTGCAGCTCTAATTAATTTTTTCATGAATTTCTGTTAATATTTCTCATTTAGGGTCAAGTTTTGGTGCATAGGTGTGTTTTGGAAAGTCTGTACAAATTTTGTTGTGACCTATGTTGGGATCAAATTGATTCCCCCATCCACTGACATGCAATTAACAAAAAACAAAAAAACATCAGCATTATATAAAACAGAATATCTTTATTGAAGCTTCTGAACTACATGACAACAGTTTTATCCTTAAGAGGGTTTGTGAACCAGATATAACATAAAGGCAGGGGAAGTACTAATAGCAGTAAATGCGTTTACACTAAGTACAAATTATGTTCTATTTATACTAGTAGTTATTTGTGTAAGTGATTACAAATACTCATGACATTTTATTTATTTACTTCATATTTTGGAGAGTTAAAACATGAGCTAAGGCTGATCTGCACGATGGAAAATATTGTTTTGGTGCAGATAGAACTACATAAAATACTACGCATTAAGAATTGGCTATACCTTAACACGTTTATAGCCAAATAATTTGTTAATAATTTTTTGACCTTTTAAAAACATCATATGTAGGCCTATATGAACCAATTTCGCTCTACTACAGTAATACAAATATACAAAGATAGATGGCGCTGTTTACATGTCTACAGTAGTCCATTAATTATAGAAGCCACATTTTAGATTCAACTTGGTTGAAACCTTTTCAAATCTTTCTTTCATATGATTTTCAACACTGTGGAGTGAAGGTAAGTAACATTAGTTACTATTAACTAAAATACTAAACAGTAATTCAAGTCATGAACAACATTCCTTACAGTTATTTGTTTACAGTTTATGAGGAAGTCACTGCCAGGAAAAATCAAAACTCCACCCTCAAAAAAAAAAAAAAAAACCCACAGAGTCTTTTCATTTTTACTCATCTGTACTGCGACTCAGACGTACAAGGTAAGTTTAAGTTAACACAATGTTTCGTAAGATTAAAATTAATAATTGAATATAGTTAACAACAAAACAAAAGTAAAAGAGAATTTTAAAAAAACATTAAAGATAATGAACAAACTGTGGTTAAACATCCTGCACCACAACTTCCTTATAAAAAACATAATAGTGCAGGTGTATTTTTCCACTGCTCTTTCATGTAGGCACCTACATAAAAAACGTTTATATAGGCAACAAATGCTGTTTTAATAATCAAACATATTGTGAATTTTTTTGAGTCTACTTAAAGTGTTAAGTTCTTTTTTTCTTCCTGATATTATGATATGTACTTGAAAACCGGTTCTCCTGCAATAGTGATCATTTGCTGTTCTTTTTTATTTCATGCTGTTAACAAACAGGTTTGGCCATTGTTACCTACTGCATCTGTTCAGCGCTGAAGCATGTCTCTGACAGTGTCTCAGGGTCAAGGTTTGACGGTCATCACCGTCTCCTCAAACCCAAAGAGCAAATGGCCCGTACTGTGTCAGATTCTGGGTTTTCTGTGCTGCAGTCCAGTGTGTTCTGTATCTCAGGGTATGAAAGGAAAGCTGAAGGATGTCCACACAGCTTTCGGAGTGAGTCTGACATTTATATTAATTTCGAAATACTTTTTAATATTTTCAGGTCTTGTGATTTTCAAATACTTAGAATAGTTTTTTGGATAGAAAAACCCCTGAGTTAGATTATGTTAGTACAATGAATTAAAAACTTTTTAAAAACACCTGGAGCCGCTAAAAGGACATGGTGTTGGTAAAATGGGAAAAAAATGTATTTCAATACTTTTGCATGCACTTTCTAAACTGTTTTTCACAGTGTTTACTTACCAAACTTTTGTGTTCACCTAAGAAACTTTGACACAATCAAGGGTTTTTTCTCTCAATTCTGAATTTTTTATCACAGTTCAGTTTTTAGTTTATATCTGCAAGTTTACACTGCAAAATGTTTTCTTACTTAGACTTTTTTGTCTTGTTTGCAGCCAACATATCTAAAAATTCTTAAATCAAGAAGGATTTTCTAGACAAGTAAAATGATGTTCTTGTTTTCAGAAAAAAACAAAGTCAAAATTAAGTGAACAAGCAAAAAATCTTATTTCAAACAGAAAATAAGATTATTATTCTTACCCCATTGACAGGTTATTTTTGCTTGTTTTATAATTTTCAATAATTTTTACTTTACTTTAAGAATTTTGGCTGAAAACAAGACAAAACATCTAAGTAAGAAAAGCATTTTTTGCTGTGTATATCTTGCAATTAATTTTTTCTTAGAAAAATCTGAATTTTGAGATAAAAGTCACAATTACCTTTTTTATTGTTTATGTTAAAAACCTATGCAATATACCTCACAATTGTGAGGAAATAAGTCTTGTAAGATCTGCAAGAGAAAATGTGGCAATTAATTGTTTGTATTTTCTTTTATTTTGTGGCGTAAACAAAAACAAAAAAAGTCAGAATTGACATAGAACATCAGATTTGTAAGAAAGTCAGAATTCAAAAAGTCAGAGTTTATATTAAGCAATTTATACTTTTTCCTTAGAATTGTGAGGGGAAAAAAAATCAAATTTTGACATAAATTGTGAAGATAAAAAGTCCTAATTACTTTTTGTTCCCTGTTTTATTCCACGGCGGAAAAAATTTGTGATGATTTTTGAGAGGAAAACTTTATTTAGAAGCAAGCGCAAAGTATCTTGGGGGGAATGCAATACTTTTGTGAGAGAACACAAAATTATTGAAATATCTGTGTAGTTTTTGGATTAAAAGTATTAGTTTTGGAAAAATTTCATTGTAGTTGCAATTTTTTTTAGCCTATGCAACTGAATGTCATTTATTAAAAAAATATTAAACTTTTTGTAAACATTGTGCAAATACTTACTTATAACATTAAAATGTTTGCTGTCCACACTGACAGCAAAAATTCGATTGGTTGACTTACAGTGTCATGATTGTACCAACTTTTTGTATTTGTATTTTCCTAACTATATTGTTCTCTTGTGCCATAGGTTGTGCAGATGATAATTGGTGTTCTCAATATTGCTGTGGGTATTGTGTTTACATGCCTCGGGTTTTACTACAACATATTTAGAATAGCCTTTGGACCCTTTTGGATTGGTAGTGTGGTAAGCCAGGTTTAATTTTGATGCTTTTTTATGTTTATAAATCAATTAATATTGTGCAGTGCCTGTAAAAAGAAAAGTATCATTGTTACATTTTTTTATTTAAATTTTTTTTTTATTATTACAGTTCCTTGTAGTTGGAATCTTGTGTATTCTCTCAGCGAAGTTTCCCAGTTCCTGTCTGGTAAGATTCTATCAAAGGCATTTGTGTTTTTGACAGTTCTAGTTTTGTTGGTTTGCTATATATATACATTATACATATACAGTGGTGTAAAAAAGTGTTGGCCCCCTTCCTGATTTTTTTTATTCTTTTGCATGTTTGTCACACTTTAATGTTTCAGATCATCAAACAAATTTAAATAATAACCAAAGATAACACAAATAAACACAACATGCAGTTTATAAATGAAGGTTTTTTTTTTGAAGGGAAAACAACATCCAAACCCACATGGCCCTGTGTGAAAAAGTGTTTGCCCCCCACACCTGAGTTTAGTTTCTGTAGCCACACCCAGGCCTGATTACTGCCACACCTGTTCACAATCAAGAAATCACTTAAATAGGACCTGCCTGACAATGTGAAGTAGACCAAAAGATCCTCAAAAGCTACATATCATGTTGAGATCCAAAGAAATTCAGGAACAAGTGAGAAAGAAAGTAATTGAGATCTATCAGTCCTCGAAAGGGTTATAAAGCTGTTTCTAAAGCTTTGGGACTCCAGCGAACCACAGTGAGAGACATTATCCACAAATGGCGAAAACATGAAACAGTTGTGAATCTTCCCAGGAGTGGCCGGCCGACCAAAATTACCCCAAGAGCGCAGCGACGACTCATCCAAGAGGTCACAAAAGGCATCTAAAGAACTGCAGGCCTCTCTTGCCTCAGTTAAGGTCAGTATTCATGACTCCACCATAAGAAAGAAACTGGGCAAAAACGACCTGCATGGCAGAGTTCCAAGAGGAAAACCGGTGCTGAGCAAAAAGAACATAAAGGCTCGTCTCGGTTTTGCCAGAAAACATCTTGATGATCCCCAAGACTTTTGGGAAAATACTGTGTGGACTGACGAGACAAAAAACTTTTTGGAAAGTGTATGTCCCATTACATCTGGCATAAAAGTAACACAGCATTTCAGAAAAAGAACATTATACCAACAGGAAAATATGGTGGTGGTGTGATGGTCTGGGGCTGTTTTGCTGCTTCTGGACCTGGAAGACTTGCTGTGATAAATGGAACCATGAATTCTGCTGTCTACCAAAAAATCCTGAATGACAATGTCTGGCCATCTGTTCATGACCTCAAGCTGAAGTGAACTTGGACAATGATCCAAAACACACCAGCAAAGCCACCTCTGAATGGCTGAAGAAAAACAAAGTGAAGACTTTGGAGTGGCCTAGTCAAAATCCTGACCTGAATCCTATTGAGATGCTGTGGCATGACCTTAAAAAGGCGGTTTATGCTTGAAAACCCTCCAATGTGGCTGAATTACAACAATTCTGCCAAGATGAGTGGGACAAAATTCCTGCACAGCTCTGTAATAGACTCATTGCAAGTTATCGTAAACGCTTGATTGCAGTTGTTGCTGCTAAGTGTGGCCTAACCAGTTATTATATTTAGGGGGCAAACACATTTTCACACAGAGCCATGTGGGTTTAGATAAAAAACGTCATTCAAAAATGGCATGTTGTGTTTACTTGTGTTATCTTTGATTAATATTTAAATTTGTTTGATGATCTGAAACTTTAAAGTGTGACAAACCTTCAAAAATCAGCAAGGGGGCCGCCTTTTTTCACACCACTGTGTATGTGTGTGTGTGTATATATATATATGTGTTTTTTTTTGTGTGTTTCACAGCTGGTAATCGGGATGATTCTGAATGTAGTCTGTGCTGCCTTCGCTATCACAGCTGTCGTGCTGTATTCAGTGGACCTTGCAATTGATCATACAAATGTATACTGTGACAACTACAATTACTATTATCCAAGTTATAATGACTATGGTAATCGTTATAGAACGCCTACACCTGAAGATATTAGGAAAACTGAGATGTGTCTGTACTACAGGAATCTTAGTGAGGTAAATATCTTTCTATTCTTTAGATGGTGTTAAGACTACCTACTGCATATCAAATCTTTTTCCAAACATACTCACAGTTCAAGTTCTTTTGAGCCTACAAAAAGCAGCATAAAAAGTCATCCATATGATGGGCTTTTTCCCAGGGTTTCTAAATAAAACATGAAAGCTCTTGTGTTTGGATTTAAATGTGTTTGAAAGGCTTTATGGATGATTTTCCTTTAATAACTTGGCACTCTACTCTTTACCCACCCAGATCATCTTCAGAGGACTAGATATCATGATGATAGTGCTATCAGTCCTTCAGCTCTGTGTGAGCATCAGTTTCTGTGTTTTGACTGGAAAAGCTCTGTGCAAGAAGGATGAAGATGCCAAGGTACTGTATCACTAATAATAATCACTATTACCACAATCAATCACTCAAATCTATGGTGATTACAAGAGTTTCAGAGAAATGCTCTGTGTGTTCATGTTTGTTTTTGGTTTTGCAGTCGATGGAGGATCCACTTCTGGAAGATGCCACTGCTGGTTCTGCATGACCAGATAAACACAAAACAAAGTTGTTCTTTGTGCTTGTAATGCAATGGAATTTGGTTACTCAATATTGTGGTGAAATTATTTAAAACAGATCTCCTCCATCTGTAACACAATTAAATTACATGTTTACTTACACATGTTTTTTTACCTTTAAAAAACAAGTGTTATCATTGATCTTTCTCTCTATACATATAACTTAGCGGGTGTTATTTTTCAGTTTTGTTGTTATTTTTGGGACTGCTTATTTAAAAATAAATGCCTGGAGCACTTTGGCATCAACCCGTTTCATGTTTTAATTTTTTAGCTTCACTATTAAGACTTCCTTTGTACAACAATGAAAAAACTAAAACTAATATAGTTATATAATTATATGCAGTTAACAACTGTAAAAGAGACAACTTGTCAACTTCAGAAAAAGGGCCTCAAAGATGTTTTGAACAGTATAAATTTTATTTAGAATTTTTATTCCAAGGACTAATGGACTAAACCATTTGGTACTTAAAGGTAATAAAGAAACTTAAGACAAATAATTGTGCTTTAAAGGTGCCATAGAAGGCATTGATACAATATTTTTAATTGTTCTCTGATATCTACATAGAAGGTAAATGGCACAGAAAAGGGCAAAAATCTCCAGAAACGGTTTTACAAGTCCATTTACAACCCTAGGATTTTTCCCTAGAATGAAATGGTCTGTTATTGCCTTATTTGGAAGGTCCGTAAATATTAATGATGAGCTCTGACCTGATTGGCTGTTTCACAGAACTGCTCATCTCAATAGCTTGCACATGGAGGAAAATATATATTTAATTATGGAGCTCTAGCCACTTTTAATATGCGGTTTGTTGAATCTGCCGTTTTGAATGCACTATCATTTTATTCTCACTATTGTGATTGTATGTGCTCTGTGTAACATTATAATTTACCGATGATTGGTCTATGCAAATGTTGGGGGCGTAACTATTAACGATCGGGACTATTGCATAATAGTCTGTGTTATGTTGGAATTGACCTATTTTTCAGTGGTCTTTTGCAAACACCAGATTTATATATGGTGGTGTTTGAGACTCATGGTATGTCATGTCCATGTACTGAACTGTTATTATTCAACTCTGTCACGGTAAATACAGTATTCCATTCTATGGCACCTTTAACATTAACAAAAAGTTAAACTCTACTTCGCTGTATACACAGGACATACTATATACAGGACACTATAGTTCATTTATAAGTGAGGAAAGCAAAATAAAGTGAGCTGTGACATATACCCAAACATTATTTATACAGTGGGGTATAACTTGTTTTAACTTGTTTTGCTTAAAGGTGCCATAGAATGGAAAACTGTATTTACCTTACCTAGTTGAATAATAACAGTTCTGTACATGGACATGACATACCGTGAGTCTTAAACACCATTGTTTCCTCCTTGTTATATAAATCTGGTGTTTGCAAAAGACGCCAATCATAACATAACACCAACTATGACATTATAGTCAAGATCATTAATAGTTATGCCCCCAACATTTGCATAGAGTCTCATCAGACGTTCTGCAGCTAGGCTATTGTGAAAAACAAAGCGAGGACAATAGCGAAAATGGCAGATCACAGGAATAAATGTTATGTTCCAGGTTGTGCAGGAGATGTTAAGTGCAGGGGTGGGTTGGTGTCTGTATAGGCATGGAAAACAAATAAGGTGTTCTGATAAAATAAGGCGAGCCACTAAAGGGACATGATTAGCTTCTTGCTTGCAGTAGCCTGTTACATTGCAGTACATAAGATTTCACTTACCACATAAACAGTAAGGAGAGATGACTGCACGGACGATGGCGAATGATTTGCAGATTCTGAGCACTGCTGATAGCATCTAAACTTGTCAAATGTGTGGTAAGTATGGTCGCTGTATTATAATGTTACACAGAGCATGTGTGATCACAAATCGCAAAAGTGAAAGAAAAAAGTGATCGTACATTCAAAACGGCAGTTTCAGTGCCCCGCATATTAATAGCGATCCATCTCCATGATTAAATATATATTTTCCTCCATGTGTTTCTTTCCTGCTGTGTGAGCGACTGAAATGAGCTGCTCTGTGAAACAGCCAATCAGAGCAGAGCTCACCATTATTATTCATGAACTTTCCAAATAAACAACTCAATAAACAAATAGGACAACTCCTAGGGTTATAAAAACTTGTAAAACCGTTTCTGGAGAATTTCCGCCCTTACCTAAGCCATACCTTCTATGTAGATATCAGAGAATAATTTAAAATATTGTTTCAATGCATTCTATGGCACCTTTAAGTATTCTTTTTTTAGTTGCTAATGCAAACTTTTTGTGTAAATAAAGATAGTTGTGTAAATATTGTCATACATGAACAATGAATTTTTGGTTGCATCTATTACATACCTTTCTATCAGTTATCTGACTTATCAAGATGAATTTGTTCTGGCACAGTTTAACTCTGAGTTCTTGTCACATTTTATCACCATTTTTGAACTATAGCAAATAAACTGTGATAATGTGAGAAATGTTGTAGGTGTCTGAATAAATTTTGGTTAGGCTGTATATGTAGAATTCAGAAAGCTGCTTTGTGTGTTCATATTTGTTTGTAGTTTTGCAGTCAGTGGAGAATCCCCAACTTAACAAGCTGCTCATGGAAGACAACACTTTCAGTGCTGCATGACAAGATGATCAATAATCAAATTATTAGTTTTGCTTGTAATGGAATGAAATTTTGTCTCTCAGTATTGTAGTGAAATCCTTTAAAGCCAATCTCCTTCCATCTGAAATGCTATACTAATTAAATAAGGGCCAGAATTAATATAAGCTTAATGAATAATATAAAATAAGCATTCATTTACAGGAGTTAAATTTCAGTTTCTCCCTGAAACCCTTTAAAAAATCTTTCTTTTGAATGATTCTCAACATTGCGAAGTAAAGGTAAGTAGCCTGAAATTTTATATTATTAACAATATTGCTTAGATCTTCCGTTACGAAACTGTAATTAAATCATGAACAACATTCCTGTTATACTTGTTTAGAGATTTAAGGAAGTCACTGACAGGAAAAATCAAAAAAAAAAAAGTTGTGCGATCTTCACTCATCTGGACTGAGACTCACAGACGTGCCACACAAGGTGAGTTTAAGTTAACACAGTGTTTCAAGATTATTAAAAACAATTGAATGAATGAAACAAAACATTTAAAAAGACAAGAATGTTAAGGATAATGAATAAACTGGTTAAACTGCCTTCGTCGCCTTAACTACTTTCCTCCTACATGTTGATTTGATAATCATATTGTGTGTAATATTTAATTTAGATTCTATCATAAAAGTAAAAAAAAAAAAAAACATAATTTTGAGTCCATTGATAAAGTTAATTTTTCTCTTAAGTATATGAAGATGAATATATAAAAACTGATTCTGTTTTTCTTGTTTCTTGCAGTCTAAAAGGTTTGGCCATTGTTAACTACCACATCTGTTCAGTGTTGCAGCATGACTCTGACAGTGTCTCAGGGTGAAGGTTTGACGGTCATCACCGTCACCTCAAACCCAAAGAGCAAATGGCCTGTACTCTGTGAGATTCTGGGTTTTCTGTGCTACAATCCAGTGTGTTCTGTATCTCAAGGTATGCAAGGGAAGCTGAAGGATCTCCTCACAGCTCTTGGAGTGAGTCTGACGTTTACATTATTTTTTAAATACCTTTCGGATATTTCCAGGTCTTGTGATTTTTAATACTGTGGATAAAACCTAAAAAAAAAACATTCCATGTAATATGCTTACAATGTTTTTACAACATTTCAGTTTTTAAACACCTACACTCTTAAAAATAAAGGTGCTTCACAATGCCATAGAAGAACCCTTTTTGTTTAAATGGTTCCATGAAGAACCTTTAACATCTTAAGAACCTTTCTGTTTCACAAAAGAAGGTTCTTCAGATTATAAAAGGGAAGAAAGGGATTGTTCTTTAAAGAACCTTTGACTAAATGGTTCTTTATGAAATGAAAAATGGTTCTTCTATGGCATTGCTGTAAAGAACCTTTTAAAGCACCTTTGTTTTTAAGAGTGTACAGTGAGGGAAATAAGTTTCAATGCAGCTATTCACATGAAATTTTGTCACTGGTATTAACTGAGGAAATCTACACAGATAGAGAAATCATAATATTACAATCCAATTAAAAAAGTAATGTATAGTAAAGTGAAACGGCACAGAGAAGAAATTGAACGTAAGCTTTAAGGTGCTTCCTGTATGAACATACTTCAAAATCTTGAATATTCTGGTGGACTTCTTCTGAATGTTGATTATCAGTTTTGTCCACAAATGCCCTGTTGGCTTTACGTTTGACTGAGTCATTCCAAAACTTTATTTTCCGTGTCTCATCCTCATCATTCTGGTAGATGGCAACAGACTTATCTGAAGAATTTTCCAGTACATGGTTCCATTCAGCATTTCTTTATTATTATTATCATTATATGATTTTTGCCAGTACCATGAGAAGAGAAACGACCCCATACCATTATGCTTCCATCTCCAAACTGCTGGTATGGTATTTTTAGGGTCATATGCAGAGCCATTTTTCCTCCAAACATGGCGTGTGGTATTAATGCCAAAACGTTCGCTTTGTTTCGTCTGACCAGACAACATTCTCCTAGTAATTAACAGGCTTGTCCAAATGATTCATACTTCAAACAAGCTTCAACATGCCTTTTCTTCTTCAGTAGAGCCTTCCATAGTTTATTATTTAGAGTTGCCTCCTCCTAGTCTTTCCTTGGCTCTTGGGCAACACTTATGACTAACCTTCTGATCAGAAATCTTGCAAGAAGCTCTTGCCCATGGTGGATTGATAGTGGATTGATGTTCCTTTTGCTTGTGGATGCTTGCAATGGTGCTTACAGGAAACTTTACAGTAGTAGTTGTGAAATCCATTGTTATTCAGTGCTTTTGTTACAGTGAGTAAAAAAATTATTTGATCACCTGCTGATTTTGAACTTTTGCCCACTGACCAGAAATTCTATCTATAATTTAATATCAGTCTATAATTTAATGGTAGGTTCATTTGAACAGTAAGATACAGAATAACAACAAAGAAATCCAGACAAATGCATTTCAAAAAAGTTATAAATTTATTTGCATTTTAATGAGCGAAATAAGTATTTGACCCCCCAAAATTGCAAAACATGACTTAGTTCTTGGTGGAAAAACCCTTGTTGGCAATCACAGAGGTCAGATGTTTCTTGTAGTTGGCCACCAGGTTTGCACACATCTCAGGAGGGATTTTGTCCCACTCCTCTTTGCAGATCCTCTCCAAGTCATTAAGATTTCGAGGCTGATGTTTGGCAACTCTAACCTTCAGCTCCCTCCACAGATTTTCTATGGGATTAAGGTCTGGAGACTGGCTAGGCCACTCCAGAATCTTAATGTGCTTCTTCTTGAGCCACTCCTTTGTCGCCTTGGCCGTGTGTTTTGGGTCATTGTCATGCTGGAATACCCTTCCACAACCCATTTTCATTGTCCATTGTCCCTTTGATACGGTGCAGTCGTCCTGTCTCCTGACGATAAAAACACCCCCAAAGCATAATGTTTCCACCTTCATGTTTGACGGTGGGGATGGTGTTCTCGGGGTCATAGGCAGCATCCCACCTCCTCCAAACACAGCAAGTTGTTGCCAAAGAGCTCGATTTTGGTTTCATCTGACCACAACACTTTCCCCCGTTCTCCTCTGAATCATTCATATGTTCATTGGGCCTGTACATGTGCTTTCTTGGGGACCTTGCGGGCTCTGCAGGATTTCAGTCCTTCACAGCGTAGTGTGTTACCAATTGTTTTCTTGGAGACTATGGTCCCAGCTGTCTCGAGAGCATTGACAAGATCCTCCCAAGTAGTTTTGGGCTGATTCCTTACCATTCTCATGATCATTAAAACTCCACAAGGTGAGATCTTGCATGGAGCCCCAGACCGAGAGAGATTGACAGTTATTTTGTGTTTCTTCCATTTTCAAATAATGGCACCAACTGTTGTCACCTTCTCACCAAGCTGCTTGGCGATGGTCTTGTAGCCCATTCCAGCCTTGTGTAGGTCTACAATCTTGTCCCCGACATCCTTGGACAGCTCTTTGATCTTGGCAGTGGTGGAGAGTTTGGAATTAGATTGATTGATTGCTTCTGCGGAAAGGTGTCTTTTATACCCTTTAAGAGAGTGATCCTAATCTCCTGCTTAAGACACCTGTGAACTAAAAATCTTGCTGATTGATAGAGGATCTTATTAAAATGCAAATCATTGCAGCCATTTATGACCAAAACATTTTGACAAATTTGTGTGTTTTTTCTCCATTGAAGCACAAATGCCATTGTGTCAACTTGGTATTTTCTTAACTGTTGTTCTCTTGTTCCATAGATTGTGCAGATGTGTATTGGTGTCCTCAATATTGCAGTGGGGATTTTGTTTACATGCGCCAGGTTTTACTTTAGCATGTATGCAACAGCCCAAGGTCCCTTTTGGCTCGGAAGTGTGGTAAGACTTAGGTCTATTTTGATCTTCTTTTATGTTTCTTAATCATGTAGTGCAATGCATGTCAAAAAGTAACATGCTTTTTATATGTTAAAAATCTGAAAAACAAAAGAATGCACATACGTGTTTGTTTGTTTTCTTTTGCTTATTATAGTTACTTTTATCTGGAATTGTGTGTATTCTTGCTGTCAAGTTTCCCACTTCTTCTCTGGTAAGTGTCTTTTAAAGACATTTGTGTTTTTGACAAGGTCAAAAGAGGTCCAATTGCAGTTTTGCAAGTTTTTTTCCATACATACACTCACGTACAATTATGTTTTATATTGTTTGTTTTACAGATGATAATGGGGATGACCATAAATGGAGTCAATTTTGCATTGGCTTTCATAACTTTTGTGGTGTATGCAGTGGACCTTGCAAATGGTGAAAATGACTATAGAGGAACCTGCGATTATTATTCACGTCATGATTATGGTTATGGAACGCCTTCCCCTGATGAAAGAAGGAGAATAGAGATTTGTCTGAAGAATGAGGTAACGATTCTTTTTATTTTATTAAGATGGTGTAAAACTACTGCATATTAAATCTCCTTCTAAACATACTCACAGTTTAAGAAATAGTTCCTTTTCAAAAAGCACCACAAAAAGTCGTGCATATGATTTGCTTAATTATAGGTTTTCTCAAAAGGGACAGGGAAAACATAAAGGGGAGCTGTTGTGTTTTATTGATTTAAATGTCTTACAGGCTTTATGCATGATTTTCCTTTGAATAAGTTGACACTCTTCTCTTTACCCACCTGTAGATTATCAAGAGGGGACTAGACATTATGATGATAATGTTGATGGTCCTTCAGCTCTGTGTGACGATCAGTTTCTGTGTTTTGAATAGAAAGGTTTTGTTTAAAGATGTAAAGGTACTGTATCATCAGCACAATTACAACAATCAATCAGTCAAATCCACTGTAATCATGATAGTGTCAGTGAACAGCTCTGTCTTTTAATGTTTGATTGCAGTCGGTGGAGGTTCCAGAACTTCACAAGCCACTCCTGGAAGACGCCACTGCTGGAGAGACATGAAAAGTCCGTTGTGAAATTATTTAAAGCAGATCTCCTCCATTTGCAACACTGTAGTAATGAATTATATGTTTAATTAGGGGCAAGTTGAATAGGCACCTATTGTATCAGTTAATGTTCTTTTTAGAGTCAAAACCCCAAAGGTGCATAGGCAACTATTATATCCCTTAATGTCCGTTATCTTTTTCCACTCTAAAAGTCAAAAGCAGCCAACTGAACCATATATGGTAAAAAGTGGTGAAATTTGGCACAAACATACAGAACATTTTCAACTATAATCACAGCAAATTTGGAGTCTCTAACTCAAACCCTCTAGCGCCTCCACTTTTCCAAATATGCACTTATGTTTGTGCAAACTCTTTAAATTTTTTCTTCCGATTCCAATTTGCACAAAAATTCAATATTAGCGTCTTCAGACCATGTCAGTTACCAAGTTGATCAGTCAGACTGTTTCTGAATAACATGTGAACAAATTTTTAGAGCTTGCCAAAGTGAACTGTGAAGGCAGTGCCATCTTGTGTTTAAAAAATTATATCCAAATTTTAAGAATGATAATAGCTTTTGATTAGTTCTGCCTATATTGTCATGGGTTTGATCTTAATAGATTCCTTGGGTCATGCTGAGAACATTTATGCCATATGATACCAATTATGCCATAATCAGCCAAATTTCCTGTTTACTGTTTTTTTTTTCAAACTCCTCCTAGAATATTGGTCCGATTTTTACTAATTAGACTCAGAATCATCTTCATTTATGAATTTTGTGTCAGTAGACGAACCAGTTTTTTTTTAATGCATCAATAAATTTGCTGGCATGATTCTAAAGTGCATCTGAGGCTGTTTCTCTGCAAAGCTTTGACATATTGCCACTAAACGTCACACCAAACACATGGTGTCAGTTTGATAACAGCACCACCAATTGGTTGAAAGTGATGAACCGTTACATCATTTTACTAATGGTTCTACTTTTCAGCCATTAGACTAAAATCACCTTAAAATGCATTTAATTACACATTGCTGCAGTTGGTCTGATGCTTGCTGCCATACTTGCTTCTGTAGTGCTTGGCCCGGTATTGCTACCCGCAGCTATGTTTACAAACACTTATTTCCATTTACAAAAGTGGTGTTACCGAAAAGTGGTGTTGATTTTTATGTGTTACAGACCCTGGGTGTTACCTTGTATTAGCCTTTTCAATTTTGTTGTGACTGCTTTTGTTTAAATAAATGACTAGAACAAAGTGTTTACAAAAGTCGTTCTCCTGTTCAGGCGATATCACTTTTAGCATAGCTTAGCATAAATCTTTGAATCCTATAAGACCGATATAGCATAGGAGAACGGTTGAATTGATTTCAAAATGGTAAAACTCAACTTATTAACACTTTACAAGGCATAAATAGTCCTCACTTTAGATGAGCTCACAAAAACCATTAACTGACAGCTAGTAAATGTTTTATAACTGCCTGAATTAATTATGAGTTACAGTAGGAATATGTGTTATTAAAGCATTTATTATCACTCTGACTAACTGTTAACATATGTCTGAATAATAAGATGTATAAATGTGCATTCAAATAGTTTATTAACACTTTCTAAATTATCTCATGAACCACTTACAACTACTAACTAACCGTTTGTAAATAATGTAATGCTTAATTTAGAAATGATTAACTGATCCTTAATAAAGTATGAAAATACAATTAAGCATATTGTACAGATCCTTATAAAACAAGAATAAAGCATATATAGCTGTATTTATAAACTGCTTACAAATGTCTATTAATATAGGAATAATGCTTTATAAATGATTAATAGTGTGTAGTTATTATAAAGTGTTACCCAAGATTATTTTTCTTACCCCATTGGCAGATTATTTTGCTTGTTTCAAGCAAAAATACACTTTTTTTTTTTGAAAACAAGAAAATATTTTTTAATTGTCTAGAAAATCCTTCTTGATTTAAGAATTTTTTTATATTTTGGCTGGATACAACTACAAAAACTACAAAAGCATTTTTTGCAGTGCAGGAACATTTTGTAGTAGATGCAATTTATTCCATTCAAATCAAAAGTCTTTTTCACCAAAAAGCAGAAGGAAAAAAGTTATTGAGAATTAAACACTACATTGCTTAGAAAATGACACTACACTGTTTTCAGTTCAACCAACTAGACTGTGACAATTTACTCTTTGTATTGAATGAAGGTGTAAAATAAGGCACGCCAGGTTTAACATAAATATTATTCAAAGTGGATTGCAGAAAAATTAATTATGAAGAAATGGTAATCATAAAAAGTTTCATAAGATATAAAATCAACAATGTTTTTAATTCAACTTAAAAACTGATGACAAGAATACTTAGTTGTGGATGTGAGATCTTTTTATGCTGTGTTGTGGCTTAATATTTTATAATATCAGTAGTGTTTATTATGTCTTCAGTTACACCCTGACTATAGACTCTGGTTCTTTAAATTTCAAGAGGAACAAAAAGGAAACATGAGATTCAATGCAGGTACAAAACAGCTCCACCTTCAACAGATCAGAATCAGATCATAGTCAATCTTCAGTTTGCGCTCAAAAATACTCATAAGGTGAGTATGAGTTTACTGTGTTTCTTAAAATCTTGTTTGTCAAAGGGAAACAAAATGTTAGGAATTTATGTAACTGTCATTTGGGCCATTGAGGTTTTCTGGTGTATGAGCCTTACTTGTTTCTCTTGTTTTTATCTTGTGGGAAGGTTGAAGTCCATCACTTCCATCTGCAGCATGTCTCTGACAGTGTCTCATGATGAAGGAATAATGGTCATCACCGTCACCTTGAACCCAAAGAGCATTACAAGTCATTGCTGGAAAGGGATCAAATACACAAAAATGCTGAAAAAACAAAGAATTTGTGGGCCCTGAAGGATTTTTCTGAAGAACAGCAGGCAGTTTTACTGTTCAGGGAAAACAAGGGACTCATCAACTCCCACTAAACAGCAAAAACAAATCAAACAAACAAACTAAAAACACACAGCTGTGGATCATCCAGGAAATGACACAGTATTAAGATTCAAGAGTAGGCCTATGTAAACATGGTCATTTTTTTTTTTTTTATCAATTCAATTCGTGAATATCTTTTTTGGTGAAATATCTTCAGGTCAGTACTAAAAAAACAGTAACATGGATTTTGCATGATCCCTCTTATTTTGTTCAAATAATTACCATTTTGCAGATTCCGAAAGGGAGTTATAAACTTTTGACCTCAACTGTAGATAACCATTAGGATAAGTATAGTTTTTCAAAAAAAAGTATCTTCTTCTAAAACATAAAACAGAGATTGATTTCATTAAAATCCTTATGATTATCTAATAGCAGCTGATGATAACCAAGTTAAAATTACAATATGGAAAATAAGAATTTGTAGATTTAAAAAAAAAATAGAAAACATGCCTAAAAGTTTTTGTGTGGGTTTATACTCTTTAAGTAACTTAATAAATCCAATTAGGCAATGATGCCTAATGAACCTCTGACTGCACAGGCAAAACATTCAAAGCAAGTTCTGCAATAAAAAAAGCCTTGAATCATGGGCAACAACGCCATCTGCTGCCTCATAAGAATTACAACAACCGTTAAGCCTGGAAATTTAATGCATTTATTTTTAAATTGCAATAAATAAATCTAAATAGAGATTTTTTTTTTCTCTCAGATGAGAGGGAAAAAATGTAGCCTATATGACCGCGATAGCCTTCTCCTGCAAGAGAACGCAAAGGTTTTGCTGGAAACACAAAACACTGAAATATATTTCCCCCTCTTTCTTTTCCATCACCATGTCTATTCAGAGGCGCTATCAAAAGTTCAAAGAATAACCCAAAAAGTACAGTGTAGCCTACACTCTTCGAAATTCAACCAATCATCGGAAAACCAAACCAACCACTGTCAACGTACTTGGAAAGTTTAGACCCGCAGCGGAACTTTCAAATGATTGTTACAGAAAGTGAATCTTCGATCATGTGATTTTTTTTCACACAGTGCGGAGCTTCATTGAAAACTGCGCTGCCTACTTCATTCATGAGCCTCTGTTTCATACATGTAAGATTGTCTTTAATGTTGTGGCTTTATTTTTGTTTACAGTGTCAACAGTGTGTCTTATGTCTTAAATGATATCCTAACTACACTTGTGTTTTTTGTATTTCAAGTTAAACAAGGAACTATGAAATTTAATCATTGACAGGAATCAGGCAGGGACAAAATAGCTCCACCTTCAACACATCAGGAAAGAAATGATCTCGCAGTTTGGACTGTAAAATACATACAGTTACTCATAAGGTGAGTCTAAATAAAGATAGCGTACTAATAAAAAATTAAAAACAATTTTAAAAGTAAATAAAAAAGGTGTAACGAGAACTTTTTTATACAGATAGTAAACGTGCGCAGGTAAGTGTTTACTTCCTCTTACAGAAACGATGCCGTCGATGAGAGACAGTCAGCAATGTTGTTTCAATAATTATGCATTTTATAAAACTGTATATTATAACTGTCATATGAAAAATATTTCCCACATTGTGGTTTTCTGATGCATGAGCTACTTGTATGAAGGTATTTTTGGTGCAAAACTACTGAACACATGTGCGAGCGGAATTTGTAGCTGTAGAGCATACCCACACATGTGTATCAATAAATTTGAAGTCACAGAGAAAAATTTTTTAGGAGTTGTAAACTTGTAGATTTTTTTCCTCTCCTACAAACACAACACAACAGTTACACCTTCACACATTCTTCACTGCAGGTGCACAAATCCGATTCTACGAATCACACATGAAGAAACTCGTACGCTCACATTTTTTGTACAGTTGCTGCAGTGAATATGGTGCAAAACGCATTCGCACACCCGTATCAAAAATGTGAAGTCACGGACAAATTTTACACACCCGCAAATTAATATGTGAATCCATACAATGAGAGTTGCAAACTTGTAGAATATCTGATCACAAATGCATTACTTTTCTTGGATAGTTTTCTAACATAATCGCAAGTCCAATTACTACAACTGCTTGAATCTGCTGCTACGAGTCTCAAACGCAGATTTTTCGCCTTCAAATGACAAGTTCCGCGCGCTCTCACTTTTGCACCATATACTCCGTGAAATGTGGAGCAAAAGTGATTTGTGCATCTGTGAGGCAGCGGCAGGCAGGCCCTGTTCAGAGAGCAGAGAATTTCGGCCAATCACCGCGCTGGCGATGTGAAGGACCAATAAAGGTATGCTTTTTTCTTATCTCCCCCCTGCAATCATTCACCGTTATACATTTGTTTAAGTAGTTTTAATATGTGCGCTGGTCGTCTAAGTTGGTAATCATTGTTTCTTAGTTGGGTTAATTAGCCTTTATTATTTCCTAACGTATCTGTACTGTTAAGTTTGCTATTCAATCGTCTCATAATTAAAGATACTCTCA
>NC_133369.1:8392816-8471040 GCF_049309525.1 Garra rufa | reverse complement strand
GGATAGTTTTACCGATACTACAGCACGGCGTCTAAAGGACACGGCGATCCCAACAATCTTCAAACTAACGTTACAGACAGGACAACAAGGAGCATCGCCCACGGCTGTAAGTGAAACATGATTAATTGCTAACGTTACCTGTGAAATGCAACCCCTGACGACTAGGTTTAGGCGAACAGTTGGCTTAGTATTTGCTATGACCAAATTCCATGTGTGATTGCAAAAGAAAGTTATTGCGAACAGTCGGTGGTGTTTTAAAGTCAGTTTTGAGTAAAAGTGTACATCATGAATGTAAGCCTGAAAATGCAAACTGACAGTATGCATTTAAAATCTTTATATTATATAATGTAGCAGGAATAACTTACTCTTGCGACAGCTGGCCATTAGGTCCACTCGGCGTGTGACGTTTTTTCTAGTTTATTTTGTCAAACCGGAAAAAAAAATCGACTATTGCAGGATGCAGCATTGCATCCAAGTCCTCGGATGTTGCGACCTGACACTTCCTCATCAGGTAGATCCACCCTTGCCATCGATGGCAATACCTGGTCCCACTCGCGACAACACAGGCACTCACTTTTACTTGGCATGGGTTGGCAAGCCCCACCAACGCGAATCTACTCTCCTCATCCCTTCTGTCCCAGGCAGTTCAGACACACTTTCTTGTCTTTCGCGTACCAAAACCTTAGCTTCAGTGAATTCTGGTTCAAATTGATACGGTTTAGGATCTGCACCAAAGTAAATATCTTCTAAATCGTCTCTCACAAATGTCTCCATGGCGAGGAACGCTGTCTGTGCTGTGCATGCACGTTGGATATGTTGACGGAAGTAAACATTTGCACATGTGCTGTGTGGTATTACTGCGCCTGCTTCGGCCATGTTACGGCAGCAAACTTCCTTGACTATTACGCCGGAATGGGAGTGTAGTTCCTAATCTTATCGGCCTAGAAAACCGTATCTTTACATTTCCGCTGGTCTTAGTACGCGATATAACTACAGAAGAGTCAAGTTTTAAATAGGACAAATATCGAAACTCGTTGGTCATTTTTGAACGTGATGCTACTGGTCTAATAGGATTCAATGATTTATGCTAAGCTATGCTAAAAGTGATATCGCCAGAACAGGAGAACGCCTGAATGAATTTCAAAACAGTAAAAATCAACTTATTAACTCGGGGGGAGTTGGAGAATGAGCCTATTTCCAAAAAAAGTGGAGTGTTCCTTTAAAACTGCTTCATTTTGATGTGAGAGGACAACAGGCAACAGATTTTAATGATAAGGAAAAGCCTTATTATGGATTTTAGATTGGTGTTTTGACCAGAAGTGATGATTTAAAGTTAAAATGCAGCTTTTTTGATTACTTGTGGATTATTGTGATGTTTTTATCAGCTGTTTGGACTCTCATTGGTGAGCAAGTAATGCTAAATTTCTACAGATCTGATCTAATCTGATTTGTTCTGATGAAGAAACTCATCTACATCTTAGATCATCAAATTACCATTTTTAAGCGAACAATTTCTCTAAACCTAAAGAGCAAATGGCCCATACTATGTCAGATTGTACTTTTCTGTGACAGTCCAGTGTGTTTGTATTTCAGGATATGAAAGACCAGCTGACAGACACTCACACAGCACTTGGGGTGAGTCAGCTACTTTTTGATATTATCAGCTTCACGATATAGTTTTTACTAGGTGTATTGTCATTCGTAAAACTAGTACAAATGTTGTTCTCTTATTTCATAGACTGTACAGATAATGGTTGGTGTCATGAATATCGCAATGGGATTTTTTAGCTTTGCCTTTGCTTTTTGGATCGGTGGTGTGGTAAGAGTTATTACACATCCTTATCATTTCATGGAGTACAATGAATGAGTTCATTCAAAAAGTAAATTAATTATGAAATCTCTTAGTTTGTATTTACACTATTGATTTGAACAAGTATGTTTGGATGGGCCAATGTTTATTTGTTTGCTTTGCCTTTTAGTTCCTTCTTATTGGAATTATTTGTGCTCTTGCAGTGCACTTTCCCCATCCTAAGCTGGTAGGTATCAATCAATCTTTTTTATATAATTTTATTTTTATGTATGTATGTATAAGCATTTATTTTATTTACATTTTACAGCTGGTCATCACAGTGATTCTGAATGTAGTCAGTGCTGCACTGGCTATCACAGCTGCTGTGCTGTATTCGATAGACCTGGCAATGGGAAGCAGTTTGAGCTGTTACAGAGAACATAATTATTATTATGCACCTAATAAATACTGGTTTCCCAGTCAAAAGAGTAACTTTGAGTCCTGTTTTTACCACAAGAGTCTCAGTGAGGTAATGATTTGATTTATTTATCTTTTCCAGTGTAGTAAAAACATATTTGTGTGTATTTTAATTATTATGTAATAATACACTGATGTTTTTCCACCTCTAGGCGATCCTCGGAGGACTTGATATCATGATGGTAGTGCTGTCGGTCCTTCAGCTCTGTGTGACCATCAGTTTTTGTGTTTTGACTGGGAAAGCTTTGTGCAAGAAGGATGACGATAAAAGGGTACTGTATTATCAGCACTATTAAAACAACCAATGTGTAATAGTGAGAGTTTCAGAGGGCTGCTCTGTGTGTTCATGTTTGTTTGTGGTTTTGCAGTTAGTATGGGATCCAGAACTTTACAAGCCTCTCCTGGAAGATGATACTGCTGATGCTGCATGACAAGATGAATACTCAAACACAGTTTTATTTGAACATGTTTTCTTTGTTTTGGTAGTGGAAGGTGATTTATGTTGCCATCTGCAACACTATGGTACAAATGTTATGTAGTCTGTTCATTAATGTTTTATTACTTTTAGAAAGAAGCGCTGTTTTTAATTTTTTTAGAATAATGCATTTGAAAATATGATTATTTAATAAAAAAATAGATACAAATAGGTAATAATAAACTATGCTATTTTTCTAAGTATGGAAATTCTGCCTTTTTCTTACCTATTTCATGTATAGCTGATACGTTCACATTAAGTTTTTTTGTTTCCACTGTAATACAATGGAAAATGTAATGTAAATGCATATTTTTAGGGTGTATATGACTGTAGAACACTTGTCTGTGTAAATACTGAATGTTATCGGAGTGTGTCCAATGACGTTTCTGACCTGTAGTACTATAAAAAGCTTTTTGTAAGTTTGACAGCCTTAACTTTTTCATATCATTTGGAGAGTAGACGTACAGTCAGTTAAGTTTTGCCTTGAACATACAGATATGGTCAAATGTCTGGCCTGTAATACAACTGGAGTACTATTTCTCACTAACATTCTTTGCAGATTGTGATAATCATACAGAATGATCTATATTGCAATAGATTGCTCACTCAAATATGAAAACTGTCATAATTCACCATAAAATTACTCCATACAATTTGTGCACTCTTCTAAACATATAAGATACCTTTGTATGATGAGAAGCCCTAATAATTATTGACTGAAACACATCCCCTCTGCCATATCTATCTTTAATATATTGAAACATCAACCATAAGAGCAACTTAATTGTGATTACATAATATCACAGCCACTCAGAACTGCAGAAGTACACTGCACTCCTAACGAAATGGACATGGAAATGTTTATAATCTAATTAATAAATTTTTAAGTTATTAAAAGTACATAATGAGTGACTGATACCATCTTTGTTCTGGAATATGCTTGTAGGTTTGCAGTTTTAACGTAACTTCCATGTTTGCTTTAAAGGTCCCATATCGTCAAAATCAAAATTTCCTGGCTTTTTTCATGATAACTAAGGTCTAGGGGCTATCTAACTACCATATGAGTTTCAAAACAGTCAATCCACAGTAAACTGCACACAGCCTGCTTAAAGTAGCTGTTCATTTTCACGAGCAGCTGTGACTTCCGTAACGATGTGACGTCCGATCGACTCAAGTCACCGCCTTCAGTCACAAACCAACGTCCCACCCTCCTTTTGTCAAACCCCCAGACAACAACGCATCCATTCCATTAAGCAACAACAACAGGAAAACAAGTGGAGAAAACCCTGTTCAGTCGATAGATGTCAAGCTACAATCATTACACAGGCTTCAGAACAACGTGAATATAAGAGACCAGCGGCACGTCAACTTCAGCCTCTTTCACACAGCGATTCCGGTAAATACACGGATAATGTGTCCCACGATTTGTTCCGGAATTGTTTAATTTGGTTCATTCACAGTTGTTTTCCGGGATCTGTGCGTGCTTTACACACAAACCATAAAGACATGTGACGTTTGGATGTGAGATGTAATGCGACGCGTACGATTCACTAAACTGAAACTAACCTGAACAAACTGTGCTTCAGCGCTGATGAGTGAGGAGCTGGCTCTGCCTGATGATCGCTGCTTCATTCCACTTTGCACGTAACGTTATTTTTCGTTGTAAAGAGTCGCTTGATAACGTGCATCATTACTACAACACTGCCTTTAGGTTCTGGCTTTGGTTCACAGCGCGCATTGTGAAAGGGGCTTTACTAAAGCAACAGTTATGTAGCTTACTGCATTCGGTGTTTGTAAAAGAAAAAACATTAATGATCATTCTAAAATATCCTGTTGAGTATCAGCTCTCTCTATTGCTCTGAGCTCGCTTACGCTTACAGCATACATGACCGTAGTTACCTGTGATTGGCCTGGTTGTGCGTCACTCAGAAAACAACAGGCCAATCAGAAGAGAGACTCATGAATATTAATTAGATGGGCCAAAATCGACCTGTTTTTGACAGAGCTCCTAAAAAAGGAGCTGTAAAAATATATTGAGATGGATTTTGGCACTTATACCGCAAATATATATTCTTAAGGACATCTACAAATAAAATAAACCTCCAGAAATGTGTACGATATGGGACCTTTAATGTATTTTCAAAATCTGAGGTAAGCTATCTGTTGTTTCTTTCAGTATGGCTATAAATGTCACGCAATATG
This sequence comes from Garra rufa, assembly GCF_049309525.1. Classification (NCBI taxonomy): domain Eukaryota; kingdom Metazoa; phylum Chordata; class Actinopteri; order Cypriniformes; family Cyprinidae; genus Garra; species Garra rufa. Next base: position 8,466,097 of record NC_133369.1, on the reverse strand, counting down.
ATATTCAAACTCTCATTAGACAACTTTAACATTGAATAAAGCACATAATAAGCACCTGAGATGATCACTGTCATAGTTTGTATGTTGTTGTTCCAGCCGCGATGTCGCGAAAATAGAAACCATTTCTAAATAAGAAAATGATCTGCCACCCGCAGATGATTTGGATATTCTAGTCATTATTAAATTGCCAGAGTTTTGAGAATTGAGCGGATGTGAGGGACTATAATGTGATAAGAACTCGCTCAAGTACTGAGGAGCTGAACCATTGAGGGCTTTATAAGTAATTAGCAAGATTTTAAAATATATACTGTGCAATGTTGAATAGGGAGCCAGTGCAGTGTTGACAGAACCGGGCTAATATGGTCATACTTTCTGATTCTAGTACTCTAGCTGCTGCATTTTGGACCAGCTGGAGTTTGTTTATTAAGCGTGCAGAACAACCACCCAATAAAGCATTACAATAATCTATTCTTCAGGTCATGAATGCATGAATTAACGTTTATGCATTTGACATCGAGAGCATAGGTTGTAATTTCGATATATTTTTTAGATAAAAAAATGCATTTTTGCAAATGGTAGAAATGTGCCTTTCGAACCAAAGATTGCTATCGAATAGCACACCTAGGTTTCTAACTGATGACAAAGAATTGACAGAGCAGCCATTACGTATTAGACAGTCGTTTAGGTTATTACATGCAGAGGTTTAAGGTCCAATACTTAAAAGAGTAGTTCACTTTCAGAACAAAAATTTACAGATAATGTACTCACCCCCCCCCCTTGTCATCCAAGATGTTCATGTCTTTCTTTCTTCAGTCATATAGAAATTATGTTTTTTGAGGAAAACATTTCAGGATTTCCTTTCATATATACTTCTATGGTTCTCCCGAGTTTGAACTTGCAAAATGCAGTTTAAATGCAGCTTCAAAGGGCTCTAAATGATCCCAGCCGAGGAAGAAGGGTCTTACCTAGCGAAATGATCAGTTATTTTCTAAAAACATTTACAATTTATATACTTTTTAATCTCTACACAGAGTACACACAGAGCTAGACAAGATGAGCATTTGAGGTTTAAAAGTATATAAATTGTAATTTATGTCATAAAATAACAGATTGTTTTGCTAGATAACACCCTTCTTTCCTTGGCTGGGATCGTTTAGAGCCATTTGAAGCTGCATTTTGGAAGTTCAAACTCGGGGGCACCATAAAAGTCCATTATATGGAGAAAAATCCTGAAATGTTTTTGTCAGAAAATATGATTTCCTTACGACTGAAGAAAGAAAGACATGAACATCTTGGATGACAAAGGGGGTGAGTACATTATCTGTAAATTTTTGTTTTAAAAGTGAACTACTCCTTTAACACCTCCTTTTTTTTATTTAGAATTTAGCAGTAGGAATTATATGAACTATGGATTCCGTTTTTCAAATTGGTATGTCTCACTGGGCCACGAAGAAATACAGAGTTGAGTATCATCAACATAACAGTGAAAGCTGACACCATGTTTCCTGATGATATCTCCCAAGGGTAACATACAAAGCTTAAAAATAATGGCCATACTGCATTTGTGATTGATATGAAACCTCGTCATTCACTGCCACAAACTGATGGTGGTCAGTTAAGTACGATTTAAACCATGACAATGCACCTCCACTAATGCCAACATATTTTTCAAGTCTCTTCAAAAGAATGTTGTGGTCAATAGTGCAGCACTAAGATCCAGCAGCACTAGAGAGATAAAACCCCGATCGGATAATAAGAGCATGTCATTTGTAACTCTAATAAGAGCAGTCTCAGTATTATGATTCCTGACTGAATATCTTCACAGATACCCTTTTTCTGCAAGAAGCAACATAATTGTGAGTATACTAACTTTTCTAGTATCTTTGACAGAAAAGGAAGATTTGAGATTGGTCTGTATTTAATTAATTTGCTGGGGTCAAGTTGTGTTTTTTTAATGAGAGGCTTACTAACAGCCAGCTTGAAGGTTTTGGGGACATATCCTAATGAACATAACGAATTAATAATATTCAGAAGAGGATCTATGACTTCTGGAAGCACCTCTTTTAGTGGCTTAGATGGAATATTCTCTGGATACTGTTACATGAAGCAGCATTAAAACCTTGCAAAAAGTTTTTTTTTGGTAACATTTTGCAAAGAAATCTAAATGATATAAAGTGTTGCTTAAATGTCCAAATGTCCCAGCTGCTTTATATGCAAATATACATTAAGCTAACAGCCAATCACATGATACCAATGAGTTCTTATAGCTCCTGGACAGAACCTGAACTAAAACACTGCTGTGATCGACACTTGGATGTCCATCAGAAAGTTTGAGGTATTATTTGATCTTTTTTTGTACCAGTAACATTTATTGAAAGGTCAACTAAACTAACTGTAATTGAAAAAAAAAAAATGAAAAAGCTTATAAATAATAATGTAATATACTGTGCTACCTTAAGGCAATGAAGAAGATGGGAGTTCCTGGGAAAATTCTGTGTGTCCTGATGCTGCTGTGAGTATGAAATCACTCAATTAATGCATTCTGTTTTAATTTTAATATGTGCTACAATTGCTTGGGTAATTGGGCTTTAGAAAAGAAATTACTAAACTCTGAATAAGGAATTTAATATAAAGCTATATTTATAGCTCCTCATGTTTTTAGTGCATTTACTCTTTTTCTTACATTGATTTCATATTTCTTTCCCTTTTTTTTGTTGGTTTTTTTTTTTTTTTTTTTTTTGGTGACTTGATGTATTGTTGCTTTGTTAAATATTTTTGACTCTTGTGTGAAGCTCTTAAGGGTTTTACGTTTCCAAAGTAACTCACAATGCATTAAAGCTATAGATTTTTTTTCAGTGCATGGAATCCTTGTCAACTGAATGTATAATTATGAGCACTGACAGACTCTGATATACAGTTGAAATAAAAAGTTTTCATACACCTTGCAGAATCTGCAAAATGTTAATTATTTTACCAAAATAAGAGGCATCATACAAAATGCATGTTATTTTTTATTTTGTACTGAGCTGAATAAGATATTGCACATAAAATATATTTACACATATATATAGTCTACAAGATTAAAAATTGTTGCATTTCTAAAAATGACTCTGTTCAAAGGTTTACATATGCTTGATTCTTAATACTGTGTTGTTACCTGAATGATCCACGGCGTGTTCATGAATCCCTGTTTGTCCTGAACAGATAAACTGCCTGCTGTTATTCAGAAAAATCCCACAAATTCTTTGCTGGAAAGCGTTCAAATACATAAAAAACTAACAGTTTGAATATTTTCACTCTGAGGAAAACTGATGCAACTAAAACAGAAAGTTCAAACGCTCACTGATGCTCCCGAAGGAAACTTCTTGAATTTGAAGATCAGGGTAAATTGAACTTATTTTGTCTTTTGGGAAACATGTAAGTATCTCCTGCAGCTTCTGAAGATCAGTACTAAATGAAGAACCAAAGAATTTGTGGGACCTGAAGGATTTTTCTAAAGAACAGCAGGCAGTTTAACTGTTCAGGACAAATAAGGGACTCATGAACAACTATCATTAAACAAACAAAGAAAAACACAGCTGTGGATCATTCAGGTAACAACACAGTTGAGAATCAGGCGTGTGTAAACTTTTAAATTGGGGTCATTTTTATACATTCAACTATTATTTTCTCTTGTGGACTATATGTAAACATCTTTTATGTGAAATATCTTATTCAGATCACTACTAAATAAAAAAACAACATGCATTTTGTATGATCCCTCTTAATCAACATTAGCAGATTCTGTATGATCATTTAAAATGTGCTTTTGAAAAAAAAAAAAAAAACTTAATCTACAACAACTGGTTTGTATGAATTGTGATATGAAAAGCCTTTTATGTCAAATATTGCTGACCTGATATTCTGATTCTGTTCCACAGACTGCACATGAGTAGTCAGCAACAAGTTCTCTTTCATAGGTTCACTCAACGCTGCGTAGAAGCTTACGCATTGGGAAACACCCCTGGTGTGACGATTGTCTGAAGCCCTATAGAATCACGCCAATTCATTGGCTGATGGCGCGAAGCTCCACCTCACGCAATACGTGACCTACCTAGATAGCGCGCGCGCCATCTTATTCCTCAGATTTTCCTCTCTTCAGAAGCGTTCGCTTCTCTTGGTTTTTCTGTAAGCCCAATTCGACGATTTCGTGAATTATATTCACTTCAGCGACCGCATTAGTGGAAATACTTCTCCTAGCGGTGAGTGAATATGGATTTTCGCCGTTGCCATCCTCCGTGCTCTCGCCTCATGTCGAGTGATGATCAGCATGGTAAGTGCGTCAAGTGCATGGGCCTTGCCCATGCGCGCGACGCTTTGTATGGCAATTCTTCATGCAAATGCTGCGAGAATTTTACTTTAAAAACCTTGCGCGCTAGACTCGCGGTTTTTGGAGATGAATCCGCGGCTTCCTCCCGCCGTGCAGCTCCGGAGGCCTCCTCCCTCCGTGTAGCCGCGGCCTGGAGTTCTGATGTGGAGCTCGAGGCGATGGAGAGCGAGCAGTTTTCACTTTCTTTCCCTCCTTCGCCCGAGCGCCGTCGCGCGGTTTCTCCGGTTGTATTTTCTCGCGGCTGTCTTGCACCAAGCCCGGAGGCGCGAGATTTCGTTTCCTTTGGTTTGGAAGACGTTTCATTTACCGCGGCTTCCGACTCTGAGGACTTCGGATCCGCGGCGCCCGACGTTCTCCCGCCTAGCGGCCAGGAGGCGCGGCCTTCCCCAGCCTATTCTGAGCTGGTTGATGTTTTGACGCGAGCTACGGAGAAATTAAGCTTAGATTGGCCGGATGAACCTCGTGAATCCCAGTCATCTAAGCTTGATGAGCGCTTTCTCTGTAGCTCTGGGGCGCGTCCGGCGAGACGTAAGCTGCCTTTTTTTCCTGACCTGCATCACGAGATTTCCAGGTCATGGAAGCAGCCCTTTTCTTCACGTCTCACTAACGCGGCGGCCGCTGACTTCACCAACCTTGTCGGTTCTGTGGAGCAGGGTTATGCTGCAGTCCCCGCTGTTGAAGACACGTTGGCTGCGCATCTCTCGCCTAACTCCGCCCCCTCTTGGAAGTCCCGCCCTCTCCTCCCCTCTAAGCCATGTAGGACCACTTCCGCTTTAATCGGGAAGTCCTACATGGCGGCGGGCCAGGCGGGCGCAGCTCTTCACACCATGGCCATTCTTCAGGCCTATCAGGCAGAGGTGTTGAAGGAAATGGACGAAGGTGACGGTTTGACTCCCGAGGCGGTTAAAGAGCTTTGCAGAGCTACCGACCTAGCTCTTCGTGCTACTAAGCACACAGCCCGTGCGGTTGAACGCAATATGGCGGGCTTAGTGGCAGCTGAGCGCCATTTGTGGCTTAATCTCACGGAGATTAGGGAAAAAGAAAAGGTTTTCCTTCTCGATGCCCCTATCTCTAGCTCTGGCTTATTCGGCGACGCGGTTTCCACCGTCGTGGATAAGTTCAGGGCGGCTAAGACGCAGTCAGCTGCGTTTAAGCAGTTCATGCCACGGCGTTCGCGCGAGTCGGCTAGCGCTTCACCCTCCAGGGAACGTCCGGCCCCGGGGAAGGAGCCAGTTGGTAGAGCTAGTGACACGGCGCATCCCCCACCATACACGGTCTGGGGAGCCCGTGGTCGCCCTATGTCTCGCCAGCGCCCTCGCAAGCGGATTGATCTAAAGCACCCTGGGAAGCCTCCCGCGGCTTCCTCGGGTCGCTCCTGATGTGTGTGGCAGAAAGAGGAGAGCTTCCCCCGTCCTGTCGGATCACGACAGACCGCTGAAGCGTATCTGTCCGTCCCCAGTACGCTCTCCTCCACCAACTGCGCAGTCCTTGCCGCTTCGTGCGCTTCAAGGTCAGCAGGCCATTCCTCCTGTGTGGCGGTCGTTGAAGGTAGGAGACACCTCCGGTTTTCTCCCCTCAGGGCCGCTGCAAGCTGCAGGCATTGTTCGCGCGGTGAAGGACACCCAGAGCTTTCCCCCCGCACCGACTTTCCCTGCCCTTCCCATTGTGGCTTCATCAAGCCACGTCCCCGCGTTAGAGGACGCTATGCGCTCTCCTCAGCCGCGGCTGGCCGCATGTCCTCCCCTTCTAAGGGACGCCCACAGCGGGGACCCAGAACTGGTATCCCCCTTGGACTGCCCCGCTCTGCTACCCCTATCAACATTCCTTGGAGCATGGCAGGATCTTCCAGGAGTGTCACCCTGGGTTCTTCGTACAATCCAGTTTGGTTATACGCTCCAGTTTGCTCGCAACCCTCCCCGTTTCAATGGGGTCCTTCTTACTGCAGTGAACAGCGCAGACGAGGCTTCTGTCCTGCAACAGGAAGTTTCCTCCCTTCTGCTTAAGGGGGCAATAGAGGAGGTTCCCTCTTCGGAACTAAACCTAGGCTTTTTCAGCCGATATTTTTTAGTACCGAAAAGAGATGGAGGCCTGCGTCCTATTTTGGATCTACGCAGACTCAATTATTCTCTTTACAGAGGGAAGTTCAGAATGTTGACGCTCAAGAGCATTCTTTCCCAGGTCCAGGAAGGGGACTGGTTTGTCACTGTAGACTTGAAGGATGCTTACTTCCACATCCAGGTTGTCAGGAGACACAGGAAGTTCCTAAGGTTTGCCTTTGGGGGAAAGGCGTATCAATACAAGGTCCTCCCTTTCGGTCTAGCTTTGGCCCCGAGGACATTCACCAAGTGCATGGATGCCGCTCTGGCCCCGCTGAGGCACCAGGGGATCCGAATCCTCAATTACTTGGACGACTGGCTCATCCTGGCCAACTCCAAAGAGCAGGTGAGCTGTCACAGAGACTTTCTTCTTCTCCACCTTCGCGCTCTAGGTCTCAGGTTGAACGACAAGAAGAGCGTGCTTACTCCTTCTCAACAGACCACGTTTTTGGGAGTGTGTCTGGACTCTACTGCGATGCGGGCCCGTTTGGCTCCCGCTCGAGTAGAGAGCATCAAATCGTGCACGGCCCGCTTCGGGCCAGGCCGTCACGTGTCAGTAGGTCTATGCCGCAGGGTCCTAGGCCTGTTAGCAGCGGCCTCCCCAGTCCTTCCCTTGGGACTGCTCCACATGAGGCCGTTCCTATGGTGGATGAAGTCAGTGGGGATACGCCCATCCTGGCCGTCTCTCCGTCTTCTGAGGGTGTCTGGCGCTTGTCTCCGCGCCCTCTCAGTGTGGCGAGACCCCATCTTCCTCCAGACAGGAGTGAGTATGGGAGTAGTATGCCGTCGCCAGATGATCTCGACGGATGCCTCCCTTTCAGGTTGGGGCGCGGTCTTCGAGGGCAGACCGGCTTGGGGTCTGTGGACGGGCAAGTGCCTCACTTGGCACATAAACTGTCTGGAACTCAGAGCAGTTTTTCTGGCTCTCGTTCATTTTCTTCCGTTCCTGTCGCACTCTCATGTCATCGTCAGGACGGACAATATGGCAGTCTTGTCACACATCAACCGCCAGGGAGGTTCTCGGTCGTGCACCCTGAACAGGCATGCGCGTCATCTCCTCCTTTGGGCTCAGGACAAATTTCTGTCCCTGAGAGCGGTTCATGTTCTGGGGGTCCTGAACCTGGCAGCGGATTTTCTGTCGAGACAGAAAATCAGGTCAGGGGAATGGATGCTGAGCCGCCGGACGGTGGCTCAGATTTGGGAGCGTTTCGGCGCGGCAGAGGTGGACCTCTTTGCGTCTCAGGAGTCGTCCCAGTGCCCCCTTTGGTTCTCCCTTTCTCATCCTGCCCCTCTGGGGATCGATGCGCTAGCGCATCCCTGGCCGGACAGGAAGCTTTATGCCTTCCCTCCTGTCAAGCTCATCCCTGCGGTCTTGGGCAGAGTGAGGACGTGCGGTGCACGTCTCCTCCCAGTGGCCCCGTTCCCCAGCCAGCAATGACATGTGGGGCCCAGATGAGGGTTTCATGGGCGGCAAATGTGGGCCCCATTATGGGCTTGCACCCGGGATTTACATAGGGGCCAGCTGTGGAAGCCCAGACTTACTAAGTGGGACCTGTAAGGGTACTGCATGGGTCTTAATTGGGCAATTCATGCCAAACCCATTTGGGCCCCACCTGCCCAAAGAGTGGGTTTGCACCCAGGATCCACATGGGGGCCAGCCGTGGATGCCCAGATGGGTTTTAAGTGGGATCTGTAAGGGTCTTATGTGGATCTTAACTGGGCAATACATGTCAGACCCATTTGGGGCCCACCAGTCTGTAGGGGTTTAAAGTGGGCTTGCACCCGGGATCCACATGGGGGCCAGCTGTGGATGCCCAGATGGGTTTTAAGTGGGATCTGTAAGGGTCTTATGTGGGTCTTAACTGGGCAATACATGTCAGACCCATTTGGGGCCCACCAGTTTGTAGGGGTTTAAAGTGGGCTTGCACCCGGAATCCACATGGGGGCCAGCCGTGGATGCCCAGATGGGTTTTAAGTGGGATCTGTAAGGGTCTTATGTGGGTCTTAACCGGGCAATACATGTCAGACCCATTTGGGGCCCACCAGTCTGTAGGGGTTTAAAGTGGGCTTGCACCCAGGATCCACATGGGAGCACGCCATGGATGCCCAGGTAGGTTTTAAGTGGGATCTGTAAGGGTCTTATGTGGGTCTTAATTGGGCAATTCATGACAGACCCATTTGGTCCCCACCTGCCCAAAGGGGTTTGCACCCGGGATCCAAATGGGGGCCAGCCAACGCCCAGGAGGTCCAGGCCGCCCCAGACGCCCCCCCGGGATGTGCCAGAATCCGCCCCCTCGCCCTAGCCACACACCCGGACGCCCCGGCAGCACCCCCCCCAAATAATTACAATAAAAAACCTTCAATAAAGTGTCAAAGCATGCTCAAGGTGGACAATTAACATTTTTATTTAAAAGACAAAAAACAGTCTGCAATACAAAGTCTGTGCAAATGCCATATAAAATTTACATTTTACATTTCAGCTATTTTTTTAAGAAATACAGCACAATTAAATTAAAAGAACACGGGACAGTTTCATTAAAACATTTAATTAAATATATGTTTACCTTAAAACCATTAGAAAATATTTCCTGATAATTCACTCACCCCCATGTAATCCAAGATGTTCATATCTTTCTTTCTTTAAGTCAAAAAGAAAGTAAAGTTTTTGAGGAGTAGATTTCAGGATTTTTCTCCATATAGTGGACTTCAGTGGGATTAAGGTCAAGGATAAAGGTTTCAAAATTTCAATACAGCTTTCAAAGGGCTTTACAAGTTCCCAGTGAACCTTATTCCTTGGCTGGGATGATGTAGAGCCCTTTGAAGCTGCATTGACAATTAAATTTGGACCTTCAACCCCTTGGCTCCCATTTAAATATGGAGAAAAATCATGGAATGTTTTCCTCAAAAACCTTTTTGACAGAAAAAGAGACAGACACAAGCATCTTGAATGACACAGGGGTGAGTAAATTATCAGCAGGAAATATTTGTGTCAGAATTGAACTAGTCCTTTAAAACTGAATAAATACAAAACCAATACATCTACAAAATTGTCAAGATTAACAATTTTATTAGTTTCAGATGTAAATTTAGATTATTGAATTTTTCATTACCAGTTATTCAGAGCTCCGAGGTGAAATTTAACTGAAAATGCATTTCTATTTCATCCACATCATTTTATTTTAATCCACAATATTCTACTGACTCCCATGGGCTCCAAATACAGTGGTGTCCAAAATTATTAGAACACTAGTGTTTTTACCAGCTAAAAATGATTTTAATTCAGTCATGTCTATCTTTTGCTGTAGTGTTTCAATGGGTAATTTATTTTATATTTCTAAACATTAATTTTGCCATTAAATGTAATAATCCAGTAAGATTTTTGTTTGACAACAGCCAGTGCTCCAGAGATCTGATCTTATCATCATCCATTCTGCACAGAATGGCATGAAGAAACAGAACAAACTGAGACAGATTAAATCTAGAAGAACAGTGGCAACGTCTCCAAGATGCTTCAGGAGACCCACCTGCAAACCTGAAAAACTATCCGCAAGTGCACCAAGTGCAAAAGCTGCTTTAAACACAAGATGATGGTCACACCAAATGTTGATTTAATTTAGTTAAAAGAAGTTAATTGATAAAGAAAACATTTAATGACATTTTTATCAACATTCTCATTTTACAGAATTTGTACACAAGTGCTTAAAACTTTTAACAGTACTGCTTTGCTGGTAGGTTTCTTTAAGCATCTTGGAGATGTTGCCACAGTTCTTCTGGATTTAAATGACGAGATTAGACCTCTGTGTGAAGCGCTGTTTGTTTTCATACTTATTGTGTCGCTGATTATTATAATTAATGGCAAAATGAACGCTTGGAAATGTAAACTGATATTTCATACTGACACACTATAGCAAATGAAATAAGTTTAAACCATTAGTTAAGGTAGTTTAAATACTAGTGTTCTAATAATTTTGGGCACCACTGTAGCTCTGATAATTAATGTAGTGTGAGAATAAGTGAAACCAAAACATACAACAAAAGGTCCATGACTCTGCACCAGAAGTGACAGACACACCAGATGAAGAGCAGTCCTCCTCCAAATGGCCAGGAATCAGCTGAATCAGCTGGGGGTAAAAAACAAAACAAAAACAAATTTAAAACAAAAACTGAAGAAAAATACTACGAACTTTCCTTTAAAAATAAATTTATGTTAGTGTGTCTTAATGTAGAATGAATACTTACTTCCTCTGAAGATTAGAAGATTTTCATTCCCAAAACTTCTGGATCATAAGGGGAAACACACAAGCAATCAATTAAATTAAAATTAATTTGTTTGACGTTATCTACTTACTGACAGACATGGGCTTGCGAAAATGTACTCACCGGCTCCATACCAAATCTGCACAGCTGATCCAAAATCCTGGTTTACATAGTTTTCTTCTCCATGGAGTCCAATGATCATGCTTTCAGGTCCTCTCTCTGTCAGATGAATTCACATAACAGTGTTCTCAGGTTACTCATTTTGAAGTTCTGTCACATTTTATGAGTTTGATCTTAAAACTTGCATGGGTGCACGATATGACCATATTATTTCACAATAGTAATATATCACAGTATAGTTATTTATAATATTGTATTTCATTCAACATACGATCAAAGTAGTTACAAACATTAGGCACGTTAAGTACATTTAATGATTTTCTCTTTAGTATTTTGTTGTTTGATTTTAATTAAGACCGACTGGTAACGTTAGGCTTAATTATACTGCTGTAACTTTAAGAAGAAAATGCACAGATCCAGTAACTGACACCTAACCTGGTTTGTTAATCTTGAATCAAAACATTAGTGACTGTATTTAGGTCAATTACATCTTAAGTAAACTGTCTGTATTTGACTATTCAAGTGAGCTGCAGATTTCTTTCACTACATATATTCGGCAAGACATAAATATAACGTTAGCGCCTAGCTGCAGCTAACAGTATTAGTTAATACTAACAAAACACAGTAACACACACTGGTAGGATACTAAGATATGTAATCGCGATTAGTATATCACTTCAGTACCTTAATGTAACTAGCCTAACAGTCTATAGAACTTTATATAATAGTAAAAGGTACTTACCTTTTGCAGTTTGCATGATCTTTAGCTGCTGGTAAAAGTCCATATTCGCGTTTGTTTGTTTTCAATCTTCATCCCACAACCAAAACTCGCTCAAAATATGAATTAAACAGTCAGACGTAAAATAATCCACGTGCATGCCGTTGCTAGAGAAATGACCGAAACAGACTGCAACAGAAGCCGATCAGCATATTCAAATTTAACCGGGAAACGGCTCCCTACTAGTCATTGGCCAGAATAATCAAAGGCAGCGATAATCAAACGCTCATTGGCTGTCGCCAGTACCATCATAGATTGCATTTGCCGTGTTTCACTTTCAGCCGGTAATGCGTGATTTAAATAAGAAAGCGCGTCATTAGCTTTTTCAGCATTTAACAACTTGAATTATGCACTGCTTCCCACACTAAATTATCATCCTACTGTATATTCCACCAGAGAGGACTGCAAACGTATTGTCATTTGAACTACTGTGGTATTGCTTTTTGACACGACTAATGCACATAAATTATACACTCACTCTTTATTGGTTAATTTTTTCTTTATAAAAATAAAAAAAATGTAATGCAATACATTTTTATTGCATGGTTACATGATTTGTGGATTTTAAGACTGATTTTCTATTTTATACATTTTCTACTTTTTTTAGAATTACAGAGTTTTAATGTAAAATACACCTAAATAAAAACTAATAAGATTTACTTTCAAATTACACCGTGTTCCAAATTATTATGCAAATGATATCTTTCTCCGATTTTCATAATTAGTCAATGCAAATGACAGTCAGTATAATTTTTTAAGTTATCAACCATAGGGTATAATTTGAATTTTATTGAACAAACCTCCTAATGATAACAGTATTTATTTCAAAAATAAAAAAAAACTGAAAATGCACTGTTCCAAATTATTATTCACAACAGAGTTAAAACATTTTATAGGTTGTATTATAATTGGCATTTTCTGAATTTGCAGCATTAGGTGGTCATATTTACTGAAATCAAAAGCTATTTCAATCAAAAACAAGTTACAACTTAACATAGGACCCCTTCTTTGATATCACTATCACAATTCTTGCATCCATTGAACTTGTGAGTTTTTGGAGAGTTTCTGATGGAATATGTTTGCAGGATGTCAGAATAGCCTCCCAGAGCTGCTGTTTTGATGTGAACTGCTTCCCAACCTAATAGATCTTTTGCTTGAGGATGCTCCAAAGGTTCTCAATCTGGTTGAGGTCAGGGGAGGATGGTGGCCACACAATGAGTTTCTCATTTTCATACTTTGCCAAGGTCATTTTCACACCTTCAGGGACCCTAAAGTGGCCGAATAGTAGGTTTATGCTCAACTGCAAGCCTCTGAAGGATCCTATACACCTTGATGTTCGCGGGACTCCAGAGGCACCAGCAGCTTCAAATACCTGTTTTCTACTTTGTAATGGCATTTTAGCAGCTGCTCTCTTAATCTGATGAATTTGTCTGGCAGAAACCGTCCTCATTCTGCCTTTTCCTGAACAAACCAGTCTGTGCTCTGAATCAGCCACAAATCTGCACAGTACAATGATCACACTTAAGTTTTTGTGAAATATCTAATGTTTTCATAGCTTGTCCAAGGCATTTTACTATTTGACACTTTTCGGCAGCAGAGAGATCTTTTTTCTTTCCCATATTGCTTGAAACCTGTGGCCTGCTTAATAATGTGGAACATCCTTTCATAAGTAATTTTCCTTTAATTGGGCTCATTTGGCAAACTATTTATCACAGGTGTCTGAGATTCATTTCAGTGATCCAAAGAGCCATGAGACACAATACCATCCATGAGTTTAATTGAAAAACAATTTTTTTTTCTGTTTATGACACTTACATCCAATTTGCATAATAATTTGGAACACGGTGTACAAAAAGAACATTAAATTGTTAGTATAGACATAAACCTTAATGAGCTACATTATTTAATTACAGATTGTTTTTGTAATTTTATGTCAATGTGTAAGTAATTTAAGAAAATTAATGGAATAATACTTAAAATAATAGTTAAGTTGTTAATTTACAGATATTGTTTGTAATTTTACAAAGTTTTTAACAATTTAAAATAACACAAAAATACTGTAAAAGTAATTTTCCTGTATAAAAAAGAAAAAAAAATGTAATTTGCCTTTAATGATATAGGACCTAAAATAACAGTCAAGTTGTTAGTTTACAGATATTGTTAGTAATTAGTGGTGGGCATAGATTTTTTTTTTTAATCTAGATTAATCTCACTGTAATTTTGAAATTAATCTAGATTAATCTAGATTAAAATGGCTAATTTGAATTCTGCTGAAGGCTATCCGAATATGTGTGCTACCCAAATAATGACTAAAAGGTAGTCTTTGAGAATGGGTTTCTCAAGCCAGGTGGCACATTAGACCAGGCACTCATCTCCTGTTTCCAAAATGCATCACAAACTGCTTGACAATTGCATTTACAACATAATTAACTATACAAACTTGTGTAACCAAGTACTTCTGCGCAAAAGGCTGCATGACGTGCGCGTTCCCCTTAAATACACAGACGCGTGCGGGCATGGATATCTGTGTGCATAGTGTTCGATTAAACTGCGTTGCTTTTAGAAGCGTCAATTCAGTTGTTGCATATAGTTTAATGTCTTTATTTCGGGATTATCAAAGTAAACTACAGAAAACTACTGTAAAAAAGTTAGTTATTTTCTGTAAAATTAGTCAATTAGTAAAACTGCAGTTCAAACCAAACTAAGCTTATAAATATGCCATTCAAGACGCATATATGTGTTCCCAGATCAAACCTATGCCCACTTGGCCCATAAATATGCCATTCAAGACCCATATATGCATTCCCAGATCAAACCCATGCCCACTTGGCCCATAAATATGTAATGCAGGACCCATATATGTATTCCCAGTTCAAACCCATGTCCACTTGGCCCATAAATATGTCATGCAAGACCCATATATGTATTCCCATATCAAACCCCTGTCCACTTGGCCCATAAATATGTCATGCACGACCCATATATGTATTCCCATATCAAACCCATGCCCACTTGGCCCATAAATATGTCATGCAGGACCCATATATGCGTTCCCAGATCAAACCCATGCCCACTTGGCCCATAAATATGCCATTCAAGACCCATATATGCATTCCCAGATCAAACCCATGCCCACTTGGCCCATAAATATGTCATGCAGGACCCATATATGTATTCCCAGATCAAACCCATGCCCACTTGGCCCATAAATATGTCATGCAGGACCCATATTTGTGTTCCCAGTTCAAACCCATGCCCACTTGGCCTATAAAAATTCTATGCAGGACCCATATGTGCATTTCCAGTTCAAACCCATGCCCACTTGGCCCATAAATATGCCCTGTAGGACCCATATATGCATTCCCAGTTCAAACCCATGCCCACTTGGCCCATAAATATGTCATGCAGGACCCATATATGAGTTCCCAGATCAAACCCATGCCCACTTGGCCCATAAATATGCCATTCAAGACCCATATGTGACCCTGGACCACAAAACCAGTCTTAAGTCGCTGGGGTATATTTGTAGCAATAGCCAAAAAAAACATTGTATGGGTCAAAATTATTGATTTTTCTTTTATGCCAAAAATCATTAGGAAATTAAGTAAAGATCATGTTACATTAAGATTTTTTGTAAAATTCCTACTGTAAACCTATCAAAAAGTAATTTTTGATTAGTAATATGCATTGTTAAGAACTTAATTTGGACAACTTTAAAGGTGATTTTCTCAGTATTTTGATTTTTTTTGCACCCTCAGATTCCAGATTTTCAAATAGTTGTATCTTGGCCAAATATTGTCCTATCCTAGCAAACTATACATCAATAGAAAGCTTATTCGTGAGCTTTCATATGATGTATATATCTCAGTTTTGTAAAATTTAACCTTATGACTGGTTTTGTGGTCCAGAGTCACATATATGCATTCCCAGATCAAACCCATGCCCACTTGGCCCATAAATATGTCATGCAGGACCCATATATGTATTCCCAGATCAAACCCATGCCCACTTGGCCCATAAATATGTCATGAAGGACCCATATTTGTGTTCCCAGTTCAAACCCATGCCCACTTGGCCTATAAAAATTCTATGCAGGACCCATATATGCATTCCCAGTTCAAACCCATGCCCACTTGGCCCATAAATATGCCATGCAGGACCCATATATGCATTCCCAGTTCAAATCCATGCCCACTTGGCCCATAAATATGTCATGCAGGACCCATATATGCATTCCCAGTTCAAACCCATGCCCACTTGGCCCATAAATATGTCATGCAGGACCCATATTTGTGTTCCCATTTTAAACCCATGCCCACTTGGCCTATAAAAATTCTATGCAGGACCCATATGTGCATTCCCAGTTCAAACCCATGCCCACTTGGCCCATAAATATGCCATCCAAGACCCATATATGCGTTCCCAGATCAAACCCATGCCCACTTGGCCCATAAATATGTCATGCAGGACCCATATATGTATTCCCAGATCAAACCCATGCCCACTTGGCCCATAAATATGTCATGCAGGACCCATATTTGTGTTCCCAGTTCAAACCCATGCCCACTTGGCCTATAAAAATTCTATGCAGGACCCATATGTGCATTCCCAGTTTAAAACCCATGCCCACTTGGCCCATAAATATGCCATGCAGGACCCATATATGCATTCCCAGTTCAAACCCATGCCCACTTGACCCATAAATATGTCATGCAGGACCCATATATGTATTCCCAGATCAAACCCATGCCCACCTGGCCCATAAATATGTCATGCAGGACCCATATTTGTGTTCCCAGTTCAAACCCATGCCCACTTGGCCTATAAAAATTCTATGCAGGACCCATATGTGCATTCCCAGTTCAAACCCATGCCCACTTGGCCCATAAATATGCCATGCAGGACCCATATATGTATTCCCAGATCAAACCCATGCCCACTTGGCCCATAAATATGTCATGCAGGACCCATATTTGTGTTCCCAGTTCAAACCCATGCCCACTTGGCCCATAAATATGCCATGCAGGACCCATATATGTATTCCCCGATCAAACCCATGCCCACTTGGCCCATAAATATGTCATGCAGGACCCATATTTGTGTTCCCAGTTCAAACCCATGCCCACTTGGCCTATAAAAATTCTATGCAGGACCCATATGTGCATTTCCAGTTCAAACCCATGCCCACTTGGCCCATAAATATGCCATGCAGGACCCATATATGCATTCCCAGTTCAAACCCATGCCCACTTGGCCCATAAATATGCCATGCAGGACCCATATATGCATTCCCAGTTCAAACCCATGCCCACTTGGCCCATAAATATGCCATGCAGGACCCATATATGCATTCCCAGATAAAACCCATGCCCACTTGGCCCATAAATATGTCATGCAAGACCCATATATGTGTTCCCAGATCAAACCCATGCCCACTTGGCCCATGCCTGTCCCTTATGTGACCCATGTAATCAGCTCATATGGGCTTCCTATGTGGGACTCATACTACAAAACCTACATGGGACCCGCTGATTTCACCCAGCCAAAGCCCATGCCCACACAGTTCCCATGGAACCCGTAGTTAACCCAGCTGGGCCCCACAAGTCATTGCTGGCTGGGTCTGGCCGTCCCAGACGTGGTTCTCGGAGTTGATCTCCCTACTGGAGGGCGAACCGTGGGAGATTCCAATCAGGAAGGATCTGCTGAGTCAGCTCCACTGCAAAATTTGGCACCCTCGTCCAGAGATCTGGAAGTTGTGGGTGTGGCCGATCAGGGGCTGCCAGTAGACGTGAGTCTTTCGGATGGAGTCCGAGAGACTATTAGTAGTGCTAGGGCCCTTTCTACTAGGAGGCTTTATTCCTCCAAATGGAAGGTTTTCGAGTCGTGGTGTTTGGCTCATTCTGTAGACCCAGTTAACTGCCCGGTCGGTTCAGTGCTGGAGTTTCTGCAGGAAAAGCTCTCAGCTGGAGCGGCCGCTACCACTTTGAGGGTTTATGTGGCGGCTATTGCGGCCCGGAGGGATTCTGACGATGTCCCGTTGGGTAGACACCGTCTGGTCTCCTCCTTTATGCGTGGAGTTAAGCGCTTGAGGCCAGTTCGTCCTCCTAGTTTCCCTTCTTGGGACCTTTCTGTTGTCCTGAAGGGGCTAGTTGAGCCCCCCTTTGAACCTTTAGAGTCGGCTCCAGAGAGGATTCTGACATTAAAGGTTACTTTGCTATTAGCGTTGTCCTCTTTAAAGCGTGTCGGGGATTTGCAGGCCCTCTGTGTAGATGAGTCCTGTATTGAGTTTGCACCCGGTCTAGTCAAGGCTATCCTTAGGCCTAGGCCGGGGTATGTCCCCAAAGTGCTCTCCACGTCTTTCCGTTCGCAAGTGGTAGTACTGCAGGCTTTTTCTCCCTCTTCTTTGAGTGAGGACAGCAGTCTTCATTTACTCTGTCCTGTCAGGGCGCTGAAGGCGTATGTGGACCGCTCTAGTCAGTGGCGTAAGTCTCAGCAGCTGCTGGTGTGTTTTGGGGCAGGCCGCAGAGGGCTAGCCGCCTCAAAACACACAATATCCCATTGGGTTAGGGATGCGATTTCTATGGCCTATGAGGTGCGCGGGTTGCCTTCACCTCTGGACATTAGAGCTCATTCTACCAGGGGAGTGGCTTCCTCCCTGGCTTTGTTTCGAGGAGTTCCTCTGGAGGATATCTGTATGGCGGCAGGTTGGTCCTCTCCCCATACTTTTGTCAGGTTTTATAACCTGGATGTTAGCACAGCTCCTGGCTCCCGGGTTCTTTCCGCTTGAGCCAGCTGTGTTAGGGTTATGGCCTTGTTAGGGTCTATCTTTGGCAGCGTGTTAGCTTGGTGTGTTTGGTATACCGTTCCCAATGCGTAAGCTTCTACGCAGCGTTGAGTGAACCTATGAAAGAGAACGTCTCGGGTTACTTGTGTAACCCATGTTCTCTGAGTAGGGAACGAGACGCTGCGTATGCTGCCAAGCTCCCCACGCTCTTCCGGCTTCCTCGATAGGAAAATCTGAGGAATAAGATGGCGCGCGCGCTATCTAGGTAGGTCACGTATTGCGTGAGGTGGAGCTTCGCGCCATCAGCCAATGAATTGGCGTGATTCTATAGGGCTTCAGACAATCGTCACACCAGGGGTGTTTCCCAATGCGTAAGCTTCTACGCAGCGTCTCGTTCCCTACTCAGAGAACATGGGTTACACAAGTAACCCGAGACGTTTTTAATGATAAGGAAACACTTAATCTCCCTGCGAATTATCAAATTGGCTGGATGGAAGCTCTGGATGATAACAAGTTCATTTCTGACATCACTATTCCTGGTACCCATGACAGCTTGGCCCTTCATGGAGGACCAGCAGCAGAATGTCAGGCATGGTCACTAGAGGACCAGCTAAAGGCCGGCATACGATACTTCGACTTGAGAGTGTCTGGGGACAAACTGAAAGTTGTGCATGGACCGATTTCCCAACATACAACATTCTTTGATGCTTTCAACACAATAAAAGAGTTCTTATCTAGATTCCAAACTGAGACAGTGTTGGTCAGAGTTAAGCATAGCAGTAAATTTCCAGATCATGTTATATCCCAGCTTGAATATGATTCTAATAGTTTGGTTAGGAATGACATACCAAGAATTAGAGAGGTAAGAGGAAAGGTTGTTTTCGTTCAAAAAAACAGCTTTTATCTGGGTGTCCCTCTATATGAAACTGATAAATCTGGTGACTATAAAGTAAAAAACACTGAAAAAAAGAAAGATAAAATTATTGCCCATCTGAATGAAGCTTTAGACGCATGCAAAGTTGGTTCTGTTGTTCTGAACTATTCAAGTGGCACAGGCTGGCCTGTATGGAGGCCAGACAAAAGCCCAAAAACTTTGGCAAAAGAAATCAACCCATGGCTATATACAAAGCTTGAAGGTGCATATAAAGAGAAAATCAAGGGTTGTTTTGGGGTTATAGCTATGGACTTTCCAGGCTTTGATTTGATACAAATGGTCATCACGTTTAATAAATAGGTAGGCCTATATAGTTCTGTCATTTTCAGTATGTAATAATAAAGCATACACTTTAAAAGGACACAAGTGTGCATTTTCTTTTACGTTTATGATAAAGCATTGTAATCACTGCCTTTTTGTCTGACTAAAGTTATTTATCTGCTTTTTTTAAGCCATAGAGTCTTGACAACGGCAGCTCAGTTGAATAAAACTAACAGATAGCATTTCACATGATGTGAAATACAATAATATCCATATTTACAACATCAGCCATGTTGCCTTCATTTTGAATATATTTGACTTGCAACTGAAGAGAATCACTGTCAGCTCCGCCTTCAATTGTTCAGGAGAGAGTTAAACCTCATTTAGGTTTTACACCAAAGTCCCTTTCAAGAAAAGTCAGTGCCTACTGAAAAGGAATGAAATTAATCAAATGTGCAGTAAAAAAAAGGTGGAAAAATGTGTATTAGGTCCACCATTGAGTCAATGCAAACAGGAATTGTATTGATGAAGATAGAAATAATGTGAGAATCTATATTTACAAAGTCAGCCATGTTGCCTGTCCCTCATTTTGAACATATATATAGAGACTTGCGACTGAAGAGAATCACTGTCACTGCCAACAACAGTCTAGGAGAGAGTTGAACTTCACTTAGGGTTTACACCAAGTCCCTTTCAAGAAAAGCCAGTCCACTCGGTGGCCATGTTTGCATCGCCTTCAGGTAGCTATTTCAGTCATTCAAGACCCAGGTTACATCTACTTGAATGAGGAAATCCTAAAATCTCAAAAACAGCTTGCCAAACCCGTATTTAGTTAATGTATTTCAGCAACAAAATCTGACATGAACTGTCCAGAAATTGCTGTTGCTTATACTGAAAAACAAGGGGCAACCTCCCGCTCTCACTATTGAAACCAGCATGGAAATGAAAGCTTTAGCGTAAAGTTCTACCAGGATGACTCTAATTCATGATTATCTCGACAACCAATAGCAGCTCGACGCCTTGAATAAAAGACCAAAACTTACTCTTCCATCCTGCTGCCCCTAGGTGTCGTACCCGAAGTTCCGTCTGGTCGATTCCTCTAGCAGCTCAAGATGTTTCAAAAACCGCTCGTTGATCTTGCAATCTCTGACGAAGACTCCGTTCCTCTTTCGCCCGCCTCCCTGCACCGGAGTATGCGCATTCTAAAGAATCTCCCTGGGTTCAGTGGCCTCCCGAGAATATCGCGGCCACCTTACTGGATTCCGGCATCCTCGTCAGCAACGACTTGACCCACGATGACCTCATCCTCCTTGCTTCCTACACGCTGGGTAGCCCTCCGGCTTCATCATCCGCTTTTCTCCAGCTCACCGAAACCGTGAAATGTTTCGAAACTAGTCTTCCAGTCAGCCTTCGCTTCGCGCGCACCCGAACCATATATTCCCGCGACGTCTTCCGCCTCCGTCTCAGTCTCCCCTTCAGTCATCGATTCTATTTCCTCTGCTGCACTCTCCACTTTTCCTGCCACGTCGACTTTCGCAACATCTCCAGTTCAGACTCCGCTACAAAACGCCGCTACGTCATTTCCTCCTGCAGCGTTCAATCTCTCAACGGCTCTGAAGGCCCAGGTTTTCGGTAGACCATTCGTTCCACTCGCTGCTGCTTCAGTGTCTCCCAAAATAAGATATGACATCATCTCAGGTAAAGACATTAACCTGCCGCACTGCTGTTACCACGACCCGTGATTGACAGGCAGACGATTGACTGTGGCGACTTGGCAGTCCTACTTAACTTCAGATCCCAGGCTACAACGAAACCTGCCTTTTACCGAATTCGTCATTGCTTTTAGTTTTCCCCAATCGCAGAGAGGAATTATAACTTTATCTAGCCATGATGGCAGACTTTAATCTAAGATATGGCGGGACCTTATTTTACGAGTCTCACAAGTCTTTTTCAGCAAAAGCTGCTTCTCCTGTTGCCTTCGTTGGTTGACTCTGACCTGCTTATTCGCCTTTTCGGAGGCCAAAAAACTCTGACTCGAGCTGTAGCTCCCACGGCCACTCCGCTTCTCTCTCTGCCCTAAAAAGTTCACGCTTGCCGTGCTCCGGTCGCTCTCCATGGTGCTGATCCCGCAAACCCCGCGCTCGCCATATAAGGCCGTCCAATTATGAATTCAATGGTATACCTCTGTGCAATAACTTTAATGAATCTGTTCGTTCTTATTTTAAATATTTTTAAAATAAGCTGCCTTTCGCGTTACATTTGCTTGATGATTTTCTGCTTATCGACCTTCCTCCTTCTGAAGCTTCGTGCTTGATACTCTAAACAAGTATTTTGCGACTTAGGTGTTCCTTCGTCAGAAGAAAAAACAATCGGTCCCGTCATATGTCTCGAATTTCTCGCATAATTCTGGATACTATTAAGATGCAAGCTTCTCTTCCACACCAAAAAAAAAAAAAAAAAAAAAAAAAAAAATTGTCCGAATCAGGTCTGTTATGGAACCGTTCCTCATGTCTCGCTTAACTTCCAAACGTGACTTGCTTTCTCTTCTCGGCAGTCTCAACAAGGTCGTTCTTTCATATCTCGCATGCTGCATTTGGCTCATTCAGTTGCAAATTTAAGCGACTCGCTTCTCCTAGATGACGGTTGTTTTTCAGACCTTAGGTTTTGGTCTCTTCTAAATGTGGTACCCTGTAATATATTAATTATATCTTTATCATCGTTATTGTTTTGGAAGGAGATGTAGTGTGGGAATGCGTGACTATTTGCGCTGTAATTGGTTGTACGCCAGTACGTCACCGTGTACGCCGACACGGCACGTCACCATGTGACTACGAGATCACCTATCAGCTCACGCGATCTGTTTCATTCACATAAAGACGGTGAACAAGCATCGCATGACTGTTGTGTTGCTCATTATATTCTCCTTCTCAGGTATGATTAATGTTAAAAGAAAAGGGTTATCGGTTTACTAAGCACTGAATGTTCATTATATGAGTCGTTGGCAATGTATGTGAACGTGTTATATCTGTGCTACCGTGTTATATGCGTCTAGGTGTTCTAATGCATGTGATTAGCACGTTAGCGTGTTCGCACCGAGTGAACATGGCGTTGTTTATACGCTGTGTTACTGTATATTCTTAAGTTAAGCACCTGAAGTTACAGATCATAGGTTTATTGGGAGTATACATGTGCTGTTATACACATATGTGTGACATGGGTATTTTTCACATGTAATTTGAGTTGGTATCAAGACTGTCATTTTCTGAGGTTGTGCGGATTTGTGTGTTTGATTGTTGGATCTGTTTCATTCACATAAAGACGGTGAACAAGCATCGCATGACTGTTGTGTTGCTCATTATATTCTCCTTCTCAGGAGTGCTACATAAACAACTGGAATGGCATTTCCTTCTATAACGACGTTTCCGAATCATCCAACGCTCCGAACTATATACCGAAACAACCACTTCTATTGATTTTTGGGGATTCTTCCAAGGGCAGCGGTTCGCAGAAAAGTGGCCTCACGATTTGTCTATTTCATTCAAAATCCACCTTGTCCGCTCTCTATAAAATCTACCCTTTCGCGGTTGCTAGCGTTCTCTGGGGCTCAGCCCGGTTACGGAAACGTACTACCTTGTTTTGCGACAACGAAGCCACTGTCCACATCATTAACAAAGGTCGTTAGCTTTGCCCGGCTATCATGTCTATTTTAAGACGTCTAACTTGGCAATCCATGACGCACAATTTTATCATCAAAGCCGAACACATTCCAGGTTGTTTTAATGTCTAAGCTGACGCTCTCTCTCGCTCTCGTTTGCAGGTATTCCGACGACTTTACCCAGCGGCCAACAAGGATCCGACGCCGTGCCCACGCTGCAACAAATTCTCTTGAATTAAACAGGCCTTTGGATTAAACAGGCCTTTGGATTTTAACAACCTTTTTCTGCCAAATCGTACATCGCAAAGGCGTAGCACTGTCAACTCTCAAAGCATACAACTCTGCTTGGTCCCGGTTCATCATGTTTTGCTTCACCTATCAAATTCCGTTACTTCCCATTTTAATTTCGACCGTGTGTGCTTCCCTCACGTACTGTTTTTAATCATGCCAACTTAATATTTCAACTATATGTAAAATTCCGGCTGGTGTTCTATTCCACGCAAGGTTTAATATCCCTAATTGCCCCAGCTTATTTTTGTCCCCTTTCATTCGATTACTTCTCCAGGGTATGTCAAAATCCGTGTTCAAAGCTAAACGTCAGCCTATCACACACCGCATACTTCAGACCTTAGTCTCAAAACTTTGTAACAGCTTACTTGACAACTATTCCAACGCTCTGCTCGAAGCTACGTTTTAAACTGCATTCTTTGGTTTCTCGCGCATTGGTGAGTTTACTTCCGATAGTAATCGTTTCGATCCAACAAAAGATTTATTTCAAGACTTACACTTTTCACCTAATAACTTTTCACTGCTGATTAAACTCTCAAAATCAGATTCCCCGGGTCTGGTGTCACAATTTCAATTTCAAAATAAATTTGGCTCTATGCCCTTTCGCTTCTATGCTCAACTTTCTCAAAATACGGCTGCGCACTTCTGGTATGTCACCTCTTTTCTTCTCTTAAGTGGGTTACCTATTACTAAACGGTGGTTTAGAATTCATTCGTCAACCACCTTGACAGCCGCCGGTCCTTCACCCGATATTTATACTAGCAACCCTTTCCGCATCGGCGCTGCCACTACGACAGCTGAACGAGGGGTTCCAGAGTCTACCATCAAACAGCTCGGAAGATGGTCTTCTTCGGCATACGAAACGTATATCAGATAAGAATTTCATAAGGTCCTGAATGCACAGCAGTCTCTCACATCATCAAGGTACGTTGAATTCGCTAGCTACTGGTGGTGGTTTTACGTCGAATTGTTCATGTTACTTATGGTGGTTAAGTTACCAAAAGTCAATCATGCTTTTACTTATCGTCGTCGTTATAGCCTACAACTAATATGACGTCTTTGCATTTTCTTTATCATACTAACGTTCGTAATCTCATAGACTAAGCCTACACTATAATCAGCAACCTAACGTCAGCGGCAATAACGACTCGAAGCCGTTCGCTCCTTTATGTTTATCTTTACAAATTTATTCGACCTAGCATGGTCCTTCCTCAAGCCTGCGCGGCTTAAACGGCAGTCGTGGCATTTACAATCGTCTTCATTATTATTAGCTTTATTATCAATAACTCACTCTTACAATATGTCATTGGATTATTATATTATGCACGATAAACCTTCAATACCGAGGCTCGACGCCCGTCCCGACATACACTCATTGCCTATCGTGGCTCGCTTTTTTTTCTCAAGACCTAACGTGGTCCCTCACATCAAGCCAATCGAGGCTATACGGCCAGTCGTGGCATCAATATTGGGCGCTAATCACCGAAAGCCAGTCGTGGCTTCGTTATTCACCGAAAGTCAGTCGTGGCTTTTATTATTAGCTCTTATATACTCACTCTTACTATATGTCATTGGATTATTATATTATGCACGATATGCCTCCAATATAACGCCAGTGGCAATAACGGCTCGAAGCCGTCCGCTCCTTTATGTTTATCTTTACTAATTTATTCGACCTAGCATGGTCCTAACTCAAGCCTGCGCGGCTTAAACGGCCAGTCGTGGCATTAACCGAAGGTCAGTCGTGGCTTTTACCATCGTCTTAATTATTAGCTCTTATTATCAATAACACACTCTACAATATGCCTTTGGATTATTATATTATCCACGATAAACCTTCAATACCGAGGCTCGACGCCCGTCCCGGCTTACACTCATTGCCTATCGTGGCTCGCTTATTTTCCCAAGACCTAACGTGGTCCCTCACATCAAGCCAATCGAGGCTATACGGCCAGTCGTGGCTTTAAAAGTTCGGAACTTGCTCGAACGGCCAGTCGTGGCTTAACCGTGAGAGCCTATCGTGGCTTCAGCTAGCAAAGTCAATCGTGCCCATTTTACTTTTACTAATAAGAACTATATCAATACTAATTATTATCAATATTGTTTAATGAATCAGATCTTTAAAATAAGCCAATCGTGGCTTTTAACCCGTCGCAGATTGCCTTCCTCCCCTTAAAGACATCCCTGCATAGCCTATCGTGGCTATTATTAGAAGCAAACCGTGGCTTCTTAATTTAAATTACAAGGCTTCCCCTTTCACGCAATCTTAACCTTTCCATTATCACTCGTACTTCGGGCTCTATTTCTTTGGGGGAAGGCTCTCCCCTGCCTTCATCTTCAGGCAGGAAATGCAGTCTACCTCAGTCACGGATTAAGGATGGAGCCCACGCCAAAAGAAACCATTAACCCTTCTGTCTTATTCATTCATTCAAATAAATGTTCAAATTTCTATCGTCTCAGAGTCTCTCTGGTAGAAATGAAAGCTTTAGCGTAAAGTTCTACCAGGATGACTCTAATTCATGATTATCTCGACAACCAATAGCAGCTCGACGCCTTGAATAAAAGACCAAAACTTACTCTTCCATCCTGCTGCCCCTAGGTGTCGTACCCGAAGTTCCCCTCCATCCTCCCCACCACCACCAGGTTGGCTACCATCCATACCACGTGGGGGAAGGCTCTCCCCTGCCTTCATCTTCAGGCAGGAAATGCAGTCTACCTCAGTCACGGATTAAGGATGGAGCCCACGCCAAAAGAAACCATTAACCCTTCTGTCTTATTCATTCATTCAAATAAATGTTCAAATTTCTATCGTCTCAGAGTCTCTCTGGTAGAAGTGACTTAAACTGCAATTCATCGACTGGCTGCAGAAGGGAGTCAGTCCCATTGACTCCCCATGTTAAAATGCCCAACTTTACAGAAGTAAAAAGTATGTTTACAGCCTGGTTCAAAAAATGGTTTTGGTCTATATAGCTAGTTTTGCCCTTCATGTCAACTGTGAGGGGGGTGAATTTTTTTATAACTCATCCGTTTAAGTTATATTTAGCCTTAAAGTTCTGCATAATTAAGGGCGTGGTCACTTGAGTGACGGGGGATTGCCGCTGCTGTCACCACTGGCGCGCTAGGCGGGCGTGGTTTAAGCAACCAGCTCCACCCACCTCCCGCCTTTTTGCCCATTTTTGATTATCCGGGAGTGACGTACGATGACGCGATTCCAAGATGGCGACGGCCGACTCCCGCCCACTATAGACTTCAAAATATCGCTTCAGAATCCTACGGGTGACGTCACGGATACTACGTCCATATTTTATACAGTCTATGCTGAAAAAGCATAAACAAATATGTAATCAGCACCAGCCTTGTGGGCAGCATACAGCGTTGTTGTGCTATGGGTGGCCCAGGTTCCAAGTCCCAAGCAAATTATGCAAGCTTAGTTTGGTTCAGTGGCATTATTTGCGTTCAGTGCTGCCATTATGGCTAATTGATGACGCATCGTGAAAACACTCTATAGGGAAATAATTGACAATTGATTATTGTTTCTTTATGTATAGTATATTGTCCACTTGAATGTACAGTATTTTTAACAGTTACAGTTGAAACCTTTACCGTGTGTATTGCTTTATTCTCTGCTATAGACAACAGTCTCTAGGGAAAATGTTTAACTTAGTTTTTTAAAATCGCTAGGACACGTTTCTCAATACCTCACTTTTTTAACATTCTTCACACAGTGAGCACAACATTATTCTACATTGATCTGTTAAAAAAACAGCATATGCTGGTTACCCTACAAACAAACCTGAGACATTGCTCAGTGGCAAAACTTGGCCCCTTAGTGCTAGCCCTGCATGGGCAGCTCTCACTTATCCCCCAGAAAGCCCTCACTAGGCCCACACAGGGCCTGCACTATTAATCTGCAATTAATGAATATGTTTCATTATAAATATGTTTTATGTAAAAATTGCCACATTAAGGAATTCACTTTTCTGTCTGTCATGTTTTTCTTTATTACTGTACAGAAAGAGTTATGGTTAACGTTAGGTTTTGAGGTAGGAGTGGGATTAGCAACTATGACATTTTTACTAAATTGTTACTAAAATGGTAATTTCCCTGCATATTTTGGTCAGTTACATTTTATATCCATTTATATTTGCTATAAAATGGGTAGGTTTAGGTTTGGGGGTTATTAATAAAATTATAAAAAGGCACTGAAACGGATATCTCAACGAAATAAAAGATATGTTAATATTTATGTTTTTTTGCTAAAAAATACATAGCTATTTGTACGTTTTAAACGTTGAAATATGTCTAAATTGTATGTTTTAGCATCAACAAAAACATTTAAAAATGTAAGATTAACAATGAGACCAAGCTGGTGTCGTTCAAACTATATGCTGACATACAAGTTCACACAGGATGTAACTTAAGTGTCAAGTGTGAAAACTCAAGGGCTCAATTTAAAACAAAATAAAAAAACAACAAAAATGACACATAAGACTAGACAAGTGCATATGTTTTGTGACTGGTTTACCAATGACTGTAATTAATTGTCAGTTGCACTCCATTTTATTATGTCACATGAAATTAAATTTGTATAGTGTTAAGTTTAATGCATTTATGTTGGGACTACATGAATCTAATGCTGTTATGTTTGATTTTTTGTGAATTGGTTCAGACGGTTCCGTCCGATTTGGTGAACTGGTTCATCCAACTAAAGTGACGGGACCCTGACACTTGGGCATATTTTTGTGCTTGTAAACCGCCAAATAAACGTATGTAGAGTTTAAATGTCTAGATAAAATGTGCAAAAAAAAAAAAAAGATGAAGATGAAGATTACGTGTGAAAGCAAGTGTGTGTCAGCACCTCCCCAGACTATAAGAAGGGGTGCTTACTTTAATGTGACCGAAGAGTGCTCGAGCACCTCGACAAGCAGCAGGAAGAGGAAACCAGCGCTGATACATCTGAAACCTGACATTCTAAGAGACCCACTGACGGAGGATAAGGTAAGCTTTATCTGTAATTAAACTGTCCATGGAATTTTAAATGCATGCATAAAGCGTAAATGCAGTTTTGTACTAATGTATTGTTTTATTCTGTGCTAGCCTCAGTCCTCAGGCAATGAAGAAGATGGGAATTCCTGGAAAAATTCTCTGCATCTGGATGCTGCTGTGAGTATGAAATACTGATTTTATTGTATTTTTATACTAAAATTGAATTTACCCACTGATCAGGATTGCACATGAAATTTCATTGTGCACCACTATAGTCTGAATATCTGCCTGCTTTCTCCACTTACACCCATTCAAAAGTAGCCCAATTAAATGTAAATTTTGGAAGAGCCTATAGCTGCCAAACTGAATTTGATATCTGTTTGAATTACTTAGTGTTATTTTTCCATTGCATTTGTTCAGTTGGCAGACATTTATCCAATGCAACTTTCAGTGCATTCAAGCAATATACTTTTGTTGACCTGATATTCTGATTCTGTTCCACAGACTGCACAACAGCATTCAGCAAGTGTTTAATGATAAGAAAACACTTAATCTCCCTGCGAATTATAAAATTGGCTGGATGGAAACTCTAGATGATAACAAGCCAATTTCTGACATCACTATTCCTGGTACCCATGACAGTTTGGCCCTTCATGGAGGACCAATGGCAGAATGCCAAGCATGGTCACTAGAAGACCAGCTAAGGGCTGGGATACGCTATTTGGACCTCAGAGTGACTGGCTACAAATTAATAATTATGCATGGACCAATTTACCAACGTACATCATTGTCAGAAGTTCTCAGCACAATCAGGACATTTTTAAAACAATCACCAAGTGAGCTGGTGCTTGTCAGAATTAAGCCTGTTTTTCTTTTCAAGAGTGAAGTTCAGAATGAGGTTACAAAATTGATTCAAAATTCGAACGATATCTGGATTAAATCTGAAGTTCCAAAGATTGGTCAAGTAAGAGGCAAGATTGTATTTGTTCAGAAAAATAGCTTTAAACTGGGCATTACTTTGTTTGAAACGGATAAAAAAGGAGACTATAAAGTACTTAAAATTAAAGACAAGCAAGAAAAGATTAAACAACATCTGAAAGAAGCTGCTGATCAATGTCCGAATTCTAAAACTCTGAGTCTGAGCTACTCAAGCGGTACAAGCTTAAATACATATATGACTGTTTTTTTATTGCCAAAAGCAGTGGCAAAGGAAATCAATCCTTGGTTATATGATAATCTTCCAAAAATATCTAAGAATCCCAAGCCTTGTTTTGGGATCATCGCCATGGACTTTCCAGGTTTTGACTTGGTTCAAAAGGTCATCAAGTTCCAAACCTAAGATTTTTCAGTCTTTACATTTTCCCCATCAAGACATGAATGTTATTGTTTGTTATTGTTTGACTGAAGTGATACAATTAATATTTCATGTCTGTTATGTCATTTAAATAATAAAGCATTGAAGCATTACAGTTTTTCTCAGGGTTTTTCTTCTGTTCTCAAAAAAGTTAACACAGTAATCTGAATACTTTGTAACTGTCCTAAACAGATGATTTGTTTTTGTTCATTTTATACAAATTATGTAAATAATTTTCTCAAAACATTGTGCACAAAATTCTCAAATGTTGTCATAATAGTTCACACAGCCAATTAATATTTTAATATATCAGTAAGAAAAACAATTGCCACTTTTATTTAGGGTTTTACACAAATCACAAACATTTATGTACCATTTGTCCACACAACAAACAAAACTCTGTAGAGAGAGATAGAAGGTGCAAATGAATTTCAAATGAAATGAGAGTTTGTGTCTTATCTTATCATATTTGATTGCTTTGCATATTTTGTTGCTAAAGGTGGCACAACAAAATTTGTTCTATAGTATCTGTAGAATAGTTTTACTACTCACAACTTATGTTCAAAGTACATGTAGTATCATTTCAATCAATCATTACACAATGGAAAACAAACTACAGCTATCAATATGAAATGGGATACTTTTTTAAAATCAGAAAATGTATACTGTTTAAAAACAAAAAGACAGGAAAGAAACGTCATGGGTGGAAATATTAAAAAGAAAAAGAGAGAGAGAGTTGAAATACTCAAAACTTCACATTGGATGTTTTCCCTTGCAATGTTGGAATGCAATGGGGGAAATACCTCCTTGAACAGCCCTCTATCTAGGTAGTCTTTAATTTAATGCATCAAGAAATGTGATGAGGCATTCTGTATTGAACTGATGGTACAGATAAAAATAAAGGTGCTTTAAAAGTTTCTTCAAGTGATGCCATAGTAGAGGAACCATTTCTGGCTCCACAAAGAACCATTCAGTCAAAGGTTCTTTAAAGAACCATATCTTTCTTGCCTTTTTATAATCTGAAGAACCTTTTTTCACCATAAAGAACCTTTTGAGAAACAGAAAGGTTCTTTAGATGTTTAAGGTTCTTTATGGAACCATTTAGACAAAAAAAGGTTCTTCTATGGCATCGTAAGGCACCTTTATTTTTAAGAGTGTATGTGGAAAATAATGAAAAGATCTGTGGTCAAAGAGTGTGAAAACTGTGTGAACCACGTGAAAAGGTGTTAAGACATTTACAAGAAAAAACTTCTGTTGTGTTAAGAAGGTGATGATGAAGGTCAAGTGGATCCCAATTTCATTAAGTGTGTTTTAGCAAATGAGAAAAACAATAATGTTCTGGCAAAATCAAACAACCAAAGCCATTTCATCTGTACTCAAAATAAAACAAAGCTTTTAAATCATTCACACATTAGACAAGAACATGCACTACATATCATTCATTAGACACGTCAAAAAAATGGATAATACAGTGCATATAGTTACAAAAAAGTTTTGTAAAAGTTTACTCTATATGTATATAAAAAAGCGTATATTTTGTGCATTCACATATTTTGAAACAAGTGAGATCAATTCTGAATTATTATGTGTAAATGATTGACAGTCGTGTTGCATTGAGAATGGAGTTTAGTGTCTTAGCAAATGTGAAAAACTAGTAAAAGACCTGTTAGTTTTTAATGCTGTTATGTTTAACGTTTAAATCAGTTTCTGTTATGTTGAATTTTGTTTATGGTTATAATTGTGTTGAAGAGTAGTGTTTGTGGTTATGGCCCATTGCAAGTATGGTGTAAGGCCCAGTGTGAGTTACTGGATGTGTGAAAGAATGAGGTTTGCCTATTTGACATCTAGATGGCATCTATAAGACTGGTTAAAATTGTAACTCTGTAGCTTAGCTTTTAAGTCAGCTGTTTTATGTCTATATTTAAGGCCTGACAGTAATTCAGTGACACACACTACTTAATTTTTTATTGTTAAATGTTGCCATTTTGATTTTAAATTAATTTTTTATTTATTTATTTATAATTGTTCTAATGTAATGAAACAAGAAACAGAGTTATTTTCACAACTATGCATGATTAAGAGTAAATGTATGCATATATAAAAAATATTTGCATGTATTATTTATGTCCAAATGCATTACAATAAATTCTAGTTCTTTTACTTTTTTCTTATTATTCTCTAAAACTCTTTTAAATCCTTAGTCAATTTGTGATCACTTATTTCAAACTTTGTATAGCCCTTGCTATGACTTTGGTGGGTGGCTATACAAAAACAACCAATGTTGTATTGCTCTTAATGAGGAATATCTGTGTTAGTGACAAGTATTTTTTTTTTCAACTTGTTTATTAAGTTTGTATGCAGGGTTTGAAATGAACACCCACCAACCCGCCAAATGCGGGTCCAAATTTAGTGTGTGTGCGCATTTAGAGTGCAGTCTTTCACTGCATGAATCAGTCTATATGCATTATGCATTAAGAATGATCTCATAATTCAAGAAAATGTATATATTTTAATATCACACAAAGAGTGCCATTTTTTCTTTAAAAATCAGCATGATTATAAATGTGATATTGATTTTATACAGTCCAATCAACAATAGACTTAGGTAGCCTACGTTTTAGACACCATATTGGCTATTTTTGCTTTATTTTGCCAACAAAAATGATTCCAAACACAGCCACAGCAGCACTATTTTGCGTCTCAGAGCAACATGACAATGTTTCTTTCCTAAAGAAATAAATCAACAGTTAAAATAAGTCTGTTCAATCACAATGACTTATTAACAGTGACTTCCTACCACCTACTGGCAGTTTTAATTTCACATTTAAAGTATCTTTTCATATTTAAAATAATTTTAAATATCAGTATTCAACGTTTTATCTTTAAAATATCAAAATATTATTTATGCATTTGTAACTGCAGGTTAAATCATTCCCTCTGAGCTTCATTAAACAGTGTGTAAATACAGGTGCTGGTCATAAAATTAGAATATCTTCAAAAAGTTGATTTATTTCACTAATTCCATTCAAGAAGTGAAACTTGTATAATGCATACATTCATTCCACACAGACTGAAATATTTCAAGTGTTCAGTTCTTTTAATTTTGATGACTATAATTGACAACGGATGAAAATCCCGATTCAGTATCACAGAAAATTAGAATATTACTTAAGACCAATACAAAAAAAGGATTTTTAGAAATCTTGGCCAACTGAAAAGTATGAACATGAAAAGTATAAGGATGTACAGCACTCAATACTTAGTTGGGGCTACTTTTGCCAGAATTACTGCAGAAATGTGGCGTGGCATGGAGTCAATCCAGTTGCTCTGATCAGTTGCCCCAGGTTGCTCTGATAGTGGCCAACTAAGAACAATGGACTTTAAACCAGGTACTGTTAGCTTTGGCACTGTGTGCAGGTGCAAAGTCCGTTTGAAAAGGAAATCTGCATCTCCATAAAGTTGGTCAGCAGCAGGAAGTATGAAGTGCTCTAAAACGTCCTGGTATACAGCTGCGTTGACCTTGGACCTCAGAAAACACAGTGGACCAACACCAGCAGATGACATGGCACCCCAAACCATCACTGACTGTGGAAACTTTTCACTGGACCTCAAGCATTGTGGATTCTGTGCCTCTGCTCTCTTCCTCCAGACTCTGAGACCCCTGATTTCCAGAGGAAATGTAAAATTTACTGTAATCAGAGAACATAACTTTGGACTACTCAGCAGCAGTCCAGTCCTATTTTTGTCTTTAGCCCAGGCGAGACGCTGTCTGTTGTTCAAGAGTGGCTTGAGACAAGGAATGCGACAGCTGAAACCCATGTCTTGCATACGTCTTCGGTAGTGGTTCTTGAAGCACTGACTCCAGCTGCCGTCCACTCTGTGAATCTCCCCCACATTTTTGAATGGTTTTGTTTCACAATTCTCTCCAGGGTGCGGCTATCCCTATTGCTTGTGCACTTTTTTTCTACCACATATTTCCCTTTCCTTCGCCTCTCTATTAATGTGCTTGGACACAGAGCTCTGTGAACAGCCAGACCTTTTTTCAATGAGCTTTTGTGTCTTGCCCTCCTTGTGCAAGGAGTCAATGGTCGTCTTTTGGACTGTCAAATCAGCAGTCTTCCCCATGATTGTGTAGCCTACAGAACTAAGGAGCGTTCCGATCGACAGGGTCCCTACGCAGTGTTCACTGCTCCCTACTCCCTTAGCACGGTATATCGGTTGAAGTGGACTTCGCTGACAATAATCGCTCATTTGGAATGCCCTGGAACGTCATCAAAGCGAATCAACGGCAGGGTCACGCAGACACAGATTTAACATAAATAAATATTGTAATTTATTTTACTTTCAAATTTAAATACATATAAAATACATATAAACGCATGTATCTAAAAAATATAGTCCAAATGTATATGTTTAGACCGTTAACAGATTAACAGATTTTTGTGGTCTTATCTCACGCACTTTTTTCCCCACACACAGCCTATATTTAACTATCCTGTGGTAACATTAAATAAAACAAGACAGAGCTTCACCTCGCCAGTTTTACTTTCATTCATAAAATACAATATGCAAATGTAACACGAATCGCCATAACCATTCATAAACACTCTAATTTGTATAATAATAACCACATTTATTGCAACCGCTTCATTTCAGAGCCTTAAAAAAAACTTAAACGGCTCTGCTCCATCATTACTTCTAACTGGTGACGCGGTGCGCAATGACAGTTGGGTAGTTTTCCCCGTCCACTTCCTGTGAAGTGAAGTACCGATGTTCCCTTATTCCCTATGCCGTTCGCAGTGCCCTTCGAACTGAACATGTTCGCTCCCTTCGGTTTGGAATCTCACTTAAGATGGCGGAATACCCTGTGAAGTCCACTTCGCAGTCCACTTACGGTCGACTGGAACGCACCTCTAGACTGAGAGACCATTTAAAGGCCTTTGCAGGTGTTTTGAGTTAATTAGCTGATTAGAGTGTGGCACCAGGTGTCTTCAATACTGAACCTTTTCACAATAGAGACGCTGAATTGGGGTTTTCATTAGTTGTCAGTTATAATCATCAAAATTAAAAGAAATAAACACTTGAAATATATCAGTATGTGTGGAATGAATGTATACAATATACAAGTTTCACTTATTGAATGGAATTAGTGAAATAAATCAACTTTTTGAAGATATTTTAATTATATGGCCAGCACCTGTACATCTAAATGGCACCTTAGATGCAACTATTGAAGATGAATTTTGTTCATACTGATTTCATTTGTTTGGCAACAGCCTAAATGTATTATTATTATTATTATTTACTGATTAAATGTAAAAAGGTTCACAAAAAAGGCATTATAAAGGTAAAAATCAATTAAAACTTTTATTAAAAAACTTCGATAAAATCCCAGAAAATATTGACATTTTTTTTGTCAGTATCAAACACCCCTAATACTGACACCAAATGATTTGCAATGGTCGCTTTGTCACGTCCGGTGTACACAGCCTTTTTTTTTTTTTTTTTGGGCAGTTGAAGTTATGAATGGCCAGTAACTTAAAGTTTATAATATGCATGCATACTTACAAACTAGGCACAAGTTAATGACTCTTCAGCACAAAAATCTTTTCAGAAGACTCTTTCCAGTGTCTAACATGATTAAACTCTTAAACATAAAAAGGTCTGTCCATTTCCTTAAACAATGTTCAGGGAAAGTTCACAGAATACATCAAACAAAACTGGTAGTTCACCTAGTTTAAAGGTTGTATCAGCGATTCCTAGCCTAAAACATAAAGTGTCAATTTCAGCTGACCTTTCTTCACTATCCGCTCGCTGCCTGCCCCATAAATTGTCTGTGAAAAAAACGCGTCCGCCTAGGGTCCGAGATATGCCAAAAAAACAATCGGCGCTATCAACACACCACAGATAACCAAACAGTGTTCCAACCAATCAGCGTCAGGGGTTTGGTGCTGGGATGTGAGGGAGGCGGAGCGAAAGTCCACAACACCAAACCCCTGACGCTGATTGGTTGGAACACTGTTTGTTTTTGTGTGGAAAGGTTGGTAGTGCGGATTGTTTTTTTTTTTTTGGCATATCTCGGACCCTAGGCTGACCAGAGAGACGAGTTTTTTTCACAGACAATTTATGGGGAAGGCAGCGAGCGGATCGTGATGAAAGGTCAACTGAATTTGATACTTTATGTTTTAGGCTACAAATCGCTGATACAACCTTTAAATTCAAATCTATTCTACTGTGTAGGGCTATAGCTCTAGCATTTGGGAGGCTCAAGAAGATTTATTTAAAATCAGGTTCGGAGGGGCACCTCAATACAACCAAAGGAGCACAACAAGCTATGTGAGTGCCAGAATCCTGAATAAGAATTAGACCAACTAAAGTGACAGAACCCTGACATTCAGGCACATGCTGCTGTGAACTGCCAAATGAAAAATATGTAGAGTTAGATCAAATATTCAGTAAAAAAGGTGAAAAGGTGTGTATTAGGTCCACCATTGAATCAATGCAAACAGGAAGTGTATTGATGAAGACAGAAATAACGTGAGTAATGTGCGAAAATATGTGTGAAAATTAGGGTGAGTGTCAGCACCAGTTATTGTGAGAGAAGAGCACACAAGCATTTCAACAAGCAGCGAGAAGACATTCTAAGATTAACACAAACAGATTTAGGGTCAGTTTTATCTGTAATTTTATTATATGTTCCACGAAATTTAGTTTATATACTGGCATGGAGTGGTATATTTTGCTTTTGACCAAGACTTTTAGGACCAGGTTAAAACCAGCTCATATACTTCAAAACATACCAAACCAGCATGTGATGTTTTTTCACAGGCAATGGGCAAAAATATGTTCTAAGAATGTTTTGCTAATATTCCCATCAAGATAGCCCTGAGATAATATAACAGAGAGCGAGTCTACCTGACATCTGGTCTAACATTATTTTTTGTTTGATTATTTTATTTTATTTTATTTTATTTTAGCTTTATTTCAATGAACAAAATGTAAAAAAAAAAAAAAAAAAAAAAAAAGTCTATTTCTTTTTTTGTTTGTTTTAGTTTTGTTTTATTCTTTAAAGGGGACATAAAAAAACAAGGATCTTCTGCTGTTTTTAACCTAAGTTTAATTATGGGCCAAAGATATAAAGGCTGTTAATTGCTTTATTTCACCACTAGATGGCATGTAGCATATGCTGTACAAGTCGAAAGTGTAAAAACTGAACAAAGCCACCAGATAAATACTTAATAAATTAAAAAGCTTAATAAAAAGTTTAGCTAAAGTGTGCAAAGGCAGGTAAAGGTAAGTCAGCATCTAATGGTCCTTTGAAATCTATATTATGTGCTATAGCTAATTGCTTTATTATTAATTTCAGGTGTAATGTTTGTCGTTAAGGATATTGTGCCTTTAATGTTATTGTAGATTAGACCACTTCTGTATAAGCAAAAGGATATCTGTTTACAGTTTTTTTTTTACAGATGCTAGGAAACATTTCTCAATACTTAGGTCACTTTTCCAAAACTCTTCACACAGTGAGCACCAGGGGCGTAGCAGCCAATTTAAAAGTGGGGGGACAGTATGGTCATGTGACCCAAAGGCAGGGCTGGACTGGGGTTGAAATTCGGCCCTGGACAAATCCAGCCCATCCGGCCCAAAAGTTCCCCCGTGAAAGTTTTGTTGGGTTATAGGGCCTTTAATTGGAGTAAATAAATAAATAAAACAGGAAATAAGCAAATAATGATAGATACTACTGAATTAAAATGCAACAAACTTAATAATGCATTTTTGTCACATAGAAATGCATGCAGTAAAGCACTGATTTTGAGCTAGATTGCAAGAAATTAATTGCTAATAAATTCTGTAATAATAAAAAAATCATTCTGTAATAAAAATAATTTCCTCACCCTCATGTCGTTCCAAAACGTATCACTTATTTTCTTCTGTGGAACACAAAAGATATTTTGTAGAATGTAACCAAACATATTTGGTTACCCTTGATTTCTACTCTATAGACAAACATTTCTTGAATTTCTCAAAGTATCTTCCTTTATGTTCCACAGAAGAAAGAAGTTCATACAGGATTGAAATTACATGATGTTGAGTAAATGATGACCTTTTTTATTTTTGGGTGAACTGTTCCTTTAAGAACTTTTATATTTGTAGTAAACATCTAATTTATATAACAGACACTGGTATTTTTCTTTAACCAGGGTCTTGTTGAATTTACATTTTACTCCAATTAAAGTTAATTACAACTAAACATAAAAAGAAAGAAATTATTCCGTTTTCTGCTAAACAGGTCTCGTTGCTTCCGGTTCACGCGTTTTGCATATCCCTCTTTAAATATGAACATGATTTACTCAAGATTCATTCAAAGTAGACACTAAAAATGATCATAACCAATGTCCATCACATATGTGGATTGATATATAAAAGCTTTAAATTTTTATTCTTTTCACTAACATTTATATATAAATATCGAATGAAACGTCCACAATAAACAGCTGGCTTGTTTAACTGATTACCTTAAAAGTCCGTCGATATCGCCATTATTTATTATGGTTATTAACACGTTCTCCGACAAGCGGAAGCAATGAGACCTGTTTTCCGGGGTTGGTCATGTGACGTTCGGCATAAAGCCTATTTAAAACCGCGCATATAATGGCAGAGGTCTTCCTCGCTTCGGCGATCGGCCCACTACTCCACCGGCCCACCGGGAATGTCCCGGTTCTCCCAATGGCCAGTACATCCCTGCCCAAAGGTGATGTTCATACAGTATAATACATTCTGATTCCAAGAGCAACAAGATTTGAAGCTCATGACAGACGCCCAAGAGATTCGCGCTGTGATTGGCTAAATGTTACTTCACTCAAATCTAAGTAACAAATCAGAGACCAGGGGCGGAAATATTGGCGCTAGGTCAAAAAAAAGTGCGGGGGACAGAATCACCTGTTTCTTAAAGTGAGGGGGACATGTCCCCCCCGTCCCCCCCCGGTTGCTACGCCCCTGGTGAGCACAACAGAACTCTATGTGGGCTAAACTGAGGATAAATTATCATTGTTTTGGCACAAAATGCATTCAATGACTACATCTCTCAAATTTCATGAATTCTTTTCTCACTCAGACACAACAACTGCCAAAAATCTTGGTACGTACAGGACATTTTGCACATGCTTACATACTGTTTTCAAAACTTTTAAACTTTTGTTCAAAACAATAACATAATGCAAAACTGAATAAGACAGCGAAATTCAACAGCAACTTATTGAAACATATTTCAAATCTAAAAATGTAGTAGATTAGCATTACTATTGTGTCTGTATCAGTGGATGGTGTGTTTACAAATT
Source organism: Garra rufa (assembly GCF_049309525.1). NCBI lineage: Eukaryota > Metazoa > Chordata > Actinopteri > Cypriniformes > Cyprinidae > Garra > Garra rufa. The sequence goes on along the minus strand of NC_133369.1, from coordinate 8,426,877 downwards.
CTTGTATTTTGGAATTACTTAGTGCAAAAAAATAAAAATAAATAAAAATATTGATGAATTCTGCATCATGTTTGATTCAATCCAGTAACATATATTGCAGTTATAAACAATATATATTGCAATTATAAACAGAGATGTGTCCTTGTTTTACACAAGAAAACACTGTGTAATGCTACATGTTGTTAGTGTTTTTTAGGTCATTGTTTTGTGGGTGACAAAGTGTGTTTGTCGGCTGTCAACCATTGCTAGTGTTCTGGAAGAATGAGTTTATTTGAGACGTGAATAAAGTGTTTTGGTAGTTCTAGTGCATTTTGAATGTGAAATGAACTGCTTTGCCAAGCTGAAAGTCGGTAAGGAGAATTGTGTGAAGAGTTTTGCAAGAGTGACTTAAGTATTGAGAAATGTGTCCTGGCGTCTGTAAAAAAAACTGTAACAACATCATTGTCAGGAAAACAGCTCCGCCTTTTGACAGGAAAACCAAGCTTTCCGGATCGTTCTCAGGATGAAGAAAATTGAATCGCCGTGCATGCTGAGATCTGACACCAAAGACCCAAGGGCGAAAGCCCCGGGTTCATACAGTTCATAATCACCTATAGAACTCACAGGGAGTCCGGGGAAGAGGGAGGGGCAATGCCGCACTCTTCCACATATTGCAGCGTCACTCAGACGCTAAGTAAACGTACATACAGGGCGGGGTTACGGCCTGAGCTGACGTAAGAATAAGGGTCTTCACACAGTTTGCCCAGACACATCTCGTGCTATTACTTTCACTGTCGACCCTAGAGCTGTGCTCAGTAGACGCAGCATTCCGAGCTGATTACATCAGGTCAGACAACACTGAACATCTAGACTGACAGCAATCTGGCCTGTAAGGCGGGAACCTCCAGGTTGTAAAACCTTATAAATGTAGAGGAAGAGGAAATATCAAATATCTTGCAAGGCAATCCCACTCGACCAAGCCACGATGAGGCCACGCCTCTCGTGGAATGTGCTCTGACACCCAGCGGGCACTGCATGCCCTTGGAAGCATATGCCAACGCAAAAGCATCAACTATCCATCTGGATAAGCTCTGTTTCGACGCCGCCAGTTCTTGGGACCCCCCTAAAACGAAACAAAAAGCTGCTCTGTCTGTCTAAAAGCAGACAAGCGAGACATGTAAGCTCGTAATGCCCTGACTGGGCATAGGAGGCTCGCGTCCGTTTCCTCATCATTGACCGGTAGGGCTGACAGCGCGATGACCTGTGCCCTTACCGGTGTGTTGAGTGATTTTGGAACGTAACCATGTTTGGGTTTGAGTATGACTTTAGAGTCATTAGGTCCAAATTCCATGCACGTCGCGCTCACAGAGAGTGTGTGCAAATCCCCTATGCGCTTCACTGAAGCGAGAGCCAGCAGAAACACAGTCTTAAGAGACAGGTATTTCAAATCAATCGTCTGCAGAGGCTCGAATGGTCCACCTTTCATGGCCTCTAGTACCACAGAAAGGTCCCATACGGGGACTGAGGGAGGTCTGGGGGGATTTAGTCTTCTAGCTCCCCTCAGGAAGCGAATAACTAAATCGTTCCTTCCTATTGACTGACCTAGCGTTGTCCTCGAAAACGCTGTTATGGCCGCCACATAGACTTTGAGCATGGACGGGGTTCTGCCCTTGTCCAGCAGCTCATGTAGAAAGGAAAGCACCTCCATCACACCACAGTTAGTAGGTGACGAGCCGCGGGCTGGGCACCAGCCCGAAAACACTGACCATTTTGAGGAATAGAGCCGTCTCGTAGAAGGGGCTCTAGCCTGCGTGATCGTGTTTAATACTCCTTTAGGGAGTTCATCATATATTAACTGGTGGCCCAGACATGAAGGGACCACAGCTCTGGGTGAGGATGTCAAATCGAGCAGCTGGCCTGAGAGCCAGCGGGGAGTCATTTTTTTTTTCTCAGAGGAGGCGGAGGCGGAGGCGGCGTCGGCCGCTCGATTCGAGCAGGTTATTTACATCTACCTGGCCGAGATGGAAGCCTGCAAGGCCCGAAAAGGCACGACTGCGTTCCCGCTTGGCGGTGGGGGCGGAGTGGCTTTTCGGTGGGAAGGCGGAAGGGTCCGTTGTCTCCGCTCCTGTGACCGCACCTCCTGTTCCTGACGTTGAGGCGGCTGCGCGTCCTGTTCCTGGCTCTGAGGCGGCTGCGCGTCCTGATTCAGACGCTGATGAGGCTGCGCGTCATGTCCCTGACGCTGAGGCGGCTGCGCGTCCTGTCCCTGATGCTGAGGCGCCTGCGCGTCCTGATTCAGACGCTGATGAGGCTGTGCGTTCTGTTCCTGTCCCTGAGGCGGCTGCGCGTCCTGTCCCTGACGCTGAGGCGGCTGCGCATCCTGATTCAGACGCTGATGAGGCTGCGTAGTGTAGTCAGAATGCCCATTTCCCAGTGCCCATTTCTACACACAAGCACACCTTGTCACACAGGTCACGCGCACATAAAATTCACTCAGATCGATTGCGCTTCACAACCGGCCACGGCCAATGGTGTCTCATGTGTAGTAAGCATGCCCACTTCCCAGTGCCCATCACTTCACACAAGCACAACCTGTCACACAGGTCCCACGCACATAAAATTGACTCAGATCAATTGCGCTTCACATGTGGTAAACGTGCCCACTTCACAGTGCCCACAGACATCACATTATGCACGCCCCAAGGTTTCTGTAAAAACGAAACCAAAAGGCGTTCCCTATATGCAGGCAAACGTTGTTTGCAGTGTGTTAAATGTGCCTGTTGCCACACAACCACATCCACACACAGACATAATAGTTCCCGCTATCAGCGCCCACACCCCGAATGTCACGAGCATGTCTCTTGTGCCACAGCACAACGAAACCACTCCGTTACTGAACGAACGGAGCACGCTTTGTATTCAACCTCTAGCTATTCATGCAAACGCATGGGAAAAGCCTCCAGGGGTTTCGAAATGGGTGCTGGACAAGATAAAAGGAGGCTATTCGCTACAGTTTCACCGACGCCCGCGGCGCTATACAGCGCGCGTCGAGACCAAAATGCAGACAGAAGCAGCACACCTGCTTCGAGCCGAAGTGGCGAAACTATTGAGCAAAGGAGTCATAGAGCCCCTTTCTCAGGCTCAAAGCGAAGGAGGGCTGTACAGCAGATATTTCCTGGTACCGAAAAAAGACGGTGGTCTCAGACCCATATTAGATCTAAGGCAACTGAACAAAGCGCTGGTGAAGCGTCGGTTCAGGATGCTCACGACCAGAAAAATCCTCGCGCAAGTTCGCCAAGGAGACTGGTTCGTGTCAGTGGATCTAAAAGACGCGTATTTTCAAATACAGATAGCGTCACGTCACAGGCGGTTTTTGAGATTCGCCTTCGAGGGCCAGGCATATCAGTACACAGTCCTGCTGTTCGGTTTGTCCCAGGCACCCCAATACATTTACGAAGTGCATCGACGCAGCGCTCGTTTCTCTCAGACTGAAAGGCGTGCGCATACTGAACTATTTGGACGATTGGCTGATTCTAGCGCAATCTCGCTCAGTGCTTGTGGAACACACGACCATGTTACTCGATCACCTCGAGAATTTGGGTCTCAGAGTCAATTGGGCAAAGAGCTCTCTGTTTCCCAGTCAGAAGTCTTCCTTTCTGGGCACAGAATTGGACTCGTTGTCAATGATAGCGCGGCTATCACCACAGCGCGCAGCAGACATTCTGCGCACAGCGGGCTCGTTCCGCTGCGGCGCGTCTTTCCCGCTCAAAAAATTTCAGAAAATGCTGGATCTCATGGCCTCAGCATCATCAGTTCTCCAGCTGGATCTGCTCTGCATGCGCTCACTGCAGTTCTGGCTGAAATCGCGCGTCCCGCGTCTAGCATGGGCGTCCGAGGGCAGACCATCTTTTGGCCAGTGGTCAGAACCGGAACAGCTCCTGCATATCAACTGCCTCGAAATGCTGGCAGTACAGAACGCGCTGACACGCTTCTGTCCCCAAATAAAAGGAAACCATGTACTAGTCCGCTCGGACAACATGTCAGTGGTTTCCTATATAAATTGCCAGGCCGGTCTCGGATCCAAAAACCTATACAGACTTGCAGAACGCCTCCTGGTGTGGGCTCAGCGCAACCTGCGCTCTCTGAAAGCAGCGCATGTGCGGGGGCTTCTAAACATAGGGCCAGACAGACTGTCTAGGAACAACGTTCCAGCAGGCGAATGGTCTCTACACCCACAGACAGTACAACTACTGTGGAAAAAATTTGGCAGAGCGGAAGTAGACCTGTTCGCGTCTCAGAACAACGCTCACTGTCTTGAATTTTTCTCAAAAAGCAGAGACGCGCTGGCCCACGAATGGCTCCGCCGTCATCTCTATGCGTTTCCCCCGTCTCTCTCCTTCCTCAGGTGATAGAGAGGGTCAGGGAAAAAGGATGTTCAATACTGCTGGTAGCGCCATTTTGGGAAAACCAGCCCTGGTTGCCAGTGCTGATGCAGCTAACGAGCACTGCCCCGTGGCCGATACCAGTGAGGAGAGACCTTCTCTCTCAGGCCAGCGGCTCGATTTGACATCCTCACCCAGAGCCGTGGTCCCTTCATGTCTGGGCCACCAGCGAATATATGATGAACTCCCTAAAGGAGTATTAAACTCGATCACGCAGGCTTGAGCCCCTTCTAAGAGACGTCTCTATTCCTCAAAATGGTCTGTGTTTTTTCGGGTTGGTGCGCAGCCTGCGGCTCGTCACCCACTAACTGTGGTGTGATGGAGGTGCTTTCCTTTCTACAAGAGCTGCTGGACAAGAGCAGAACCCTGTCCACGCTCAAAGTCTATGTGGCGGCTATAACAGCGTTTTCGAGGACAACGCTAGGTCAGTCAATAGGAAGGAACGATTTAGTTATTCGCTTCCTGAGGGGAGCTAGAAGACTGAAACCCCCCAGACCTCCCTCAGTCCCAGTATGGGACCTTTCTGTGGTATTAGAGGCCATGAAAGGTGGACAATTCGAGCCTCTGTAGACGATTGATTTGAAATACCTGTCTCTTAAGAATGTGTTTCTGCTGGCTCTCGCTTCAGTGTAGCGCATAGGGGATTTGCATGCGCTGTCGATGTAGTGAACAACGGTCGAAATAGCATTCCAAGGATCAGGTTATGGCAGGCCCCCTTCCCTATCTGCCAGGGTGGAGGGAGATGTGCCACACTGTGATTGGATCTTGGTTGAGGAACATAAACAAATGTTCAGAAACATCAGATAAGATGCCAAGACAACTACCAGACACCTCTAACAGAACAGGAAGAGAGACCTTCTGCACCTACGACCACCTAAGAGAGGACTTCTCATTGGACTACGGATTGACCCTCTCCAATCCTAAGGTTTGGGAATGACTGCCATAAAAATTCCTTCAGAACTCTGGATGCAACAGCAGTGGCCGAAACAAAGAAGGCCACAAAGATCCATCCAAATCCATTCATACATATGTTTGGAGAACTTAAATTGATGTAAACTGCAACAGATTCACTTCACCCTTTGATAAAGTACAGTGTATGTTGATGGCCATTGACTGTTAACCTAACAGTTCACAGAAGCAGGCGTATTAACATATTGTGATATTAATAAGTGATTGTTTAACAGTTTTCTATCATGTTTGGACTCTTTTTGCTCCTCATAATGTGGGTAACAATTTGAAAGAGGTTTGGTAAAGAAATGTTGCATTGGGTAAATTGTAAAAGACACTGTCTAACTTTGTACTCTACTATATGCAAATGAGTTCCACACTAGGGCGGGTAACACCATGGCCACCTCAGACACAAGTGGCCAATCACATTCCTGGAATGGAGAGGCGCTAGATTCCAATCTCCTCCTCATCAAAAAGAGATAAAGGTAGCCTCCGAAAAGACACTCCTTGTACTGCGTCTAAGACCCGTAAGGGAAGAGACATTAACAGTTACACCGTACTGCGTCTAAGTCCCGTAAGGGAAGAGACATTAACAGCTACACCGTTCTGAGTCTGAACCCCGCAAGGTTAAGACATTAGCAGATACAAGGTCCTGAGTTTCTGGCCTGACGAGGAAAGAGACTTCAAGACAGCTAAGGATCCACTCAGCTCTTGAGTAAACCTTCTATACTGAATTCGGCTGCCCTTCAGTTGCAAAGGACCCAGCAGTGACGGACCCCGTCTGACTCCTGCCACTCCGAAAGCAGCGCAGCCCAGTCCGCTAAGGACCTCCACATTGGCAGACACTGCCTTGAACACACGGATCCTCAACGACGCAGCCCTGCTGCAAAGGACCCTGTGAGAATCCATCTGACCCAGCTGCCCGGTCCACGCCCTAAGGACCCTCTTTGGCACAACAGAAATCAAGCATCCTCCAGGTCAGCGCCTCGACGGCTACCGGAACGCAACTCTGTGCCCTCCCCACTATATGCAAACCGCATCACCAGTGGAAGACGTCTCTGCCGCCGGACTGATCACCCGACCAAGTGGAACGTAACTATAAACTTACCAAACCTCTTTCCTAAAGACCTTGGCTTAGTTTATACCTGCAGCCTATGTTTTCTAACCTGTTTAGATAACATTTACTTGTGGTCAGCATTACAAATGATAGCTATATTGTTTGTTCAAAGATAAATACGCAGTTATTTATCATTAAACCTACCAGAGCCATTAAGTGGGTTTCCCATAGACAACATTACCATAGAAATCTCTTATATTGCTACTTTCAGCTCAACAGCATTGCATTCTGCCATTCTGCGTTCATTCCATTTTGTTAGTTTCTACACTTTATTTGGTATCTTCTTTCACATTTAGTTGCCTATTATCTATTAGCAGTGTGTATTCATTTATTGGTTTATCACTAGTGTTGTATTTACTCTTGCATATCTATTGTTAATAAATTTCATTAATTTTATTATAATTGTGTTTTCATTGTGTTGATGATTCAAGGCTCTACTAGCTAGCTAAACCACCAAACTTTCAGATAAATCAGTTGACCAACTCCCTCCAGGGTGCAAATCTCAATTTATTGACCTATTGCCAAATCAACAGTCTTTGACTGATACACTGAACCCAGCGAGGTGTGAATTGGTCATCTGATAGACTCACAAATGCACCTTGAGTGACGTGTGACCCAAAATCACAGCATCATTGGTGACGTGAGCCCCGTTTACTACATAATTGGCGTCCCTGGGTGGGCTAGCTAAGATTGAAACGAGCCAGTTGATTTATCAACACAAAAGAATTGACTTAAAAGATTTCAAGAGTAATTACTTTAACAGGAAACTAGGTTCCTCAGTTTGGTCAGTTACTATTTGTAAAAGCAGGTGGTTCCTCCCAAGCCTGATTCATAGTTTCCTTACTCAGCTTTGTGGTACTATTTGTGAATAGGATTTGTTGCAGTTGAATTGTTTGCAGTAATAAGAGTTGTGGTTAAGTTTTGGACCATTTTACAGTGGCATAGATCTGGTAAAAGTTTCCTCACTCAGGAAACTCTACTGTTAGAAGAAGTTGTAATTTTAGATTATAGCTAATTGATTCTAAAGTATAGCCAAGGGTTGCTATACCTTGTAAGTCTATCAAGTGAGTCCTGGTGAAACTTAGATGAGTGTCAGATAAGGGTAATTACCTCTGACAACGCGTAGCCAAGTGCTAAAGCTTTATCACTAGTAAGTGTCACTTACATTGTCTCAGTGATTCCAACTAATAACACTTTTGTGGCAAGCGTTAGGACAGATTAGTCGCTAAGTGCAGTAGAATATCTGTTATAAAATGGCTGAATTAACCCTGCCTGAAAAGCTGGTCGTAGACCTGACCAGTGCTGTGAATCCAGGGTACATAGAAAAGCTTAAGGGCTTAACCTATGAAGAAATCAGTCTCAAGACAGCACAGCTAACAGCTGAAGCTGCGGGCCAGGCCTTAAAGGGCCCCACGCTAGCCAAACTCCTCTCGAGTCTAGCACTAAATTGGGCTGCTCAGTTAACCCAAGCTATAGACAGAGTATCCCTTGCCAACGAACAGGTAAGAGACAGGGATATGAGAATCCAGGAGCTAAAGAGTAAGCTGGCTGATCTGCGCCAGGCAAACGACCATTTGAAGGTCGAAACTGTTAGGCTATCTGCAGAGAAAGAAGACTTGCAGAGTATCACTGACAGCCAAGAAGCAGAAATCAAAAGGTTAAAAGATAAAAATCTAGACCTAGAAACTGAGTGTGAACTACTCAAAATTGATGATTCAAGTCCAGGCACCATACCTGGTGACCAGGACGTAGCCGCTCTGCAAACAGAACTGGCTCAGGCTCAAAATGATTTGTCAACACAGGCAGACAAACTAAGGCTATTGAGTAGGAATGAAAAACAGGTTAAAGATGAATTAACGTCAGCCTTGTCTGAAATCTCTGGTCTGAAAGTGGACTTAGAAAAAGAGCACAAACTTTACAATGATGCTCGTAAACAGTCTGAGTTGTTTAAACAACATCTGTACCGATCAGAACAGACCCAAATCCAACTTAGGGAGGATTTAGATAGAGCAGATGATAAGTTGCTAGAAGTCCAACACAAGCACGATAGAATGGCTACTAGAGCCAGAGAGTGGGCAGATAAAGCTGTTGTTGCAGAGCAGAGGCTAGAGGAAATAGAGAAAAGGATGGAGCAGTTAGACATAAGTAGGGACACGCCCCTTGAACCTGAACCACCTAGTGTGCGCTTCAGCTCATTTGGCTCAGCAGTAAAAGACCCCCTACTGGGTAGCCCCTCACAGCAACAGCGTTATCAGTCCCATAGTAATGCTGCAGCACCGGGTGACCTAACCGTCTCCACTCCCAGCCATTCTCATGGAACAGACGCTGAGTCCCCAGCGTGGGGAAAGACTAGTCGCCCCATTCCTGATTTTCCCAGCCCAGCACTATCCAAGGATAGCCGACTGCGGCAGCTTAGGGAATTAGCACGTGACATTGAAGTGTTTAATCCTGATACTCTAGGAAGCAATATAGAGTTGTACCTTAAGGATGTGAGTTATGCATTGTCTTATATCCCTGAGGCCACTATGGCAGATAAACTCCTCCTTCTGAGGAAAACAACAGTGCGAACTGTCCACGGTTTCATGGAGAGACAAAGTCCGGCCATTGCTGGTAATTTCCATGAACTGTGTAGGGCCCTGAGAGCAGAATATACAATGTACCAGAACCCGTCTACTTCCAGACTCTCTGCCTTGCAGACTAAGCAAAGTCGCTATGAGTCACCCAGAGAGTATTATGAACGCTTACGCAGAGTGTATTTTGCTGGTGCAGATTCCCCTAGAGCCGAAGAAGATGTGATGTTTAAGAGCTTATTTGTGAGTAATTTGCATCCTACCATTAGGAAATCCCTCTCACTTCTGGTAGATGTTGATCGCATGACTGCAGCAGAGTTAAGACAGCTTGCCATGCGGGCCTGGGAGAATGAGAAGTTGCACACAGACAAGAAAGACAGGGAGACAGGTGCCCATGTGTTTGAACTGCGAAATGACAGTGAGGCTCCTCTGGAGCTAGAAGGGTCAGAGCTTCCCCAAAGTGGAACTGCGCGGACCAACCGCTCCTCTTGGCCAAAATCTGGTGAGTCCACACAGGACACCCAGGGCCATAAATCCTCCAGTAATGGAGGATACAAGAGAGGCAGGCATGCACACAGAGAGGAAAGGCAGAGGAGACCCAGAGATAGATCAAAGGACAGTCACAAACAGGGCAGTCAGAAGAAAAGGGAGTCCAAAGGTACTGAAGAAAGGGACCAGGTAAATTTTAAGCAAATTCAGAAAATGATTGCTAAAGCCCTCCAAGACCTTAAGTCTGAGGAGAACACTTCCAAGAAGGAGAAAGACCCTCCTTTTAAGCAATGACTAGGCCAGGACCCCTCCCCTCCCCCACCTAAAGTGTACCTCATAGGGTGGGGGGAAGAGCCAGGGAAAGGGGAAAGTAGGGAACAGATTGTGAGGCCTAACCATTCACATGTCAGCAGACCCCACCCCAGTCTCTGTCAGTTTCTGGGTGACTTGACACAAAAGGGCAGGGCTGGAAGGATTTACATTTCTGTTTCCATTGAAGGTGCCTTAGTATGTGATGCGCTGCTAGACACTGGCTCAGAAATTTCTTTAGTGTCACCCGGACTGTTTAAAGAGCTTACCCAAGCAACTAACTCACTAGGCAAGTGGCTTAAGGTAGAGAGCTGTCAGATCAAGATAACCAGCTACACACAAGACCAGGCCCCTATCAGTCAGAGGGTTTGGGTGGAGTTAACTTTCGGTGAAATGGAAATAGTTCACCCTCTCTATGTTGTTGGTTTTAATACGGAACAGCTCCTTATCGGCCAGGATTTGTTAGATAGACTCGCACCTTTGATTGACTATCACAGCTGTCAACTATGGGCACAGGTCAGAACCCCACAGCCCATCAGAGAGACTAGCTCCAGTCAGAAGTCCTGCAAGGCTGTCGAGGTAGGAAAAACATCTCACGTTAGACAGCAGACAATGCAGGACTCCAGTTTCAATGGAGAAACACCTGATGCGAGGGACATGCAAATCTTAGCAGGCACAGCTCACGAGAACAGACTTCCCTTGCAGCTGTTAAAGAAGAAAGATGCATTTTTGTGCGCCCTGGAACCTCATAACACTGAGGTGTACAATCCCCATGTGGTAGAGGGCATACACATCAATGATGTACCCGTCAAAGATGCTGTGGTTACACTCTGGTTAGAGAAGTCAGCAATAAGTCAGGAACTTTATATGCAGCTACAGAAGAAATGTTGCATGACCCCCATGGTTGAAAAGAAACAGGAGCTGCGGCTTTCCAGTTGTCCCCTGACAACAGTTAAGAGTGTTGGAGTCTGCTCAGTCTCTCTTAAGTTTGGCCATAAACAGTTCAAGCACTACATGCTTGTGGTACGTGACCTGCCACACTCAGTATACATCGCTTCTGATGTGTTAGTGAGACTGGGAGTGCTGTTAGACACAGTCAACAATGTGTTGTGGTCCAGGGCAGATACTGGTCCTAACGTGCTATCCGGTGATTCTAACAACATGCGTTCTGGTCAGACAATCCCTCAAGCATGTCAGGTAATGAATGAGTTCGAATTGGTGGTTCCTGCCCAAACGGCAGAGGTCCCCGTCAGGCTTATCATTAAAAGGGGTCAAGAACTGAATCAGACGGTACTAGCCTATTTCCAGCCCTCTGCTCAATTTTGCAAATTGGGACTCACAATCTGTGGGAACCCACAGCTTGAACTGTACAACCGTTCAACTTACATTCCCCCACGCACCCCTCTAGGGTATATAATTGATAGCTCCTTTCATGATTTTGAATTAACTATTCCTGTCATAGGAGAGCTTCCTGATTTGCCGATAGAGAAAGACAGCTATGAGCAAGTGTATCTCACCTACCCTACAAAAATGATTTCCATCACACCCCATCCAGCTGTGATTGAGGGGACTATGTGCAGAGTACACTTTGATAGTGAAGGCGAGATAGTGGTACATACTGTGATTGCCCAGGAGCCATCTGTACCACTGAAGGATAAGCAAGATGCGGAACCTTGTACTGAACCATACCCTGGTTTTGAGGCAGAGGTGCAACAACAGTTAGCACAGGCAGATGCTCTGGACACAGAGGTCCAGCGTCAGGAATTACGGCAGGTGTTTTATGAACACCAGGAAATCTTTTCTAGGGATTCCTATGATTGCGGTGTCACAGATGTCCACACTGTCCGTATTCCCACAGATCCAAATGCCCCGCCTACCTTTGTGCGTCAGTACAGAATCCCACTTGCTGCTTTTGACTCTATTCAGGAAATTATCGATTCCCTGTTAGAGAAAAAGATCATTCGCGAATGCAACTCCACTTACAATTCTCCAATTTGGCCTGTCCTAAAGCCGAGTGGAAAGTGGCGTTTAACTGTAGATTACCGCCAGCTCAACAAACAGGTTCCCCTGTCACGTTGGCCCATGATATATCTTGACCAAGAGTTAGCCAAGGTGACAACAGCCAAATATTTCTCCACAGTGGACGTGGCAAATGGTTTTTGGACAATGAAGGTAGACCCTGCAGACCAGTACAAGCTAGCATTTTCCTTTGGAGGCAGACAATTCACTTGGAACAGGTGTCCATTTGGCTATTCAAACTCCCCCGCAGAGTTTAATATATTTCTACGCAAGGCAATGAGTGATGCAGCTACACGCAGCAATGTAATTTTTGTTGATGATATCCTCATGCGTAGTCAGACCTGGCCAGATCATGTAGCTGAGATAAGACATGTTCTCACCCAGCTCACTGAGGCAGGTGCTAAACTGTCATTAGCCAAAGGACAATGGTGCAGAACCAAGGTGGAGTATGTGGGACTGACTGTTGGTCCTGATGGTATCCAACCCCAGACTAGTAGAATTGAAGCAGTAAAGAATATCAAACCTCCCACAAACGTCTCTGAACTGCGTAGCTTCCTAGGAGTGTGCAATTACTCGCGTCAGTTCATAGAAGATCATGCAGACATAGCCAGACCATTGCATGAGCTACTTCAGAAAGACAGAGAATTTAGCTGGGGGGAAGGACAAGCACAGTCCATGAAAGAGCTGAAAGAGAGATTGTGCACTGCTCCATGCCTAGCCTACCCTGACAAAGACAAGGAGTTTTTCCTTGAGGCTGGTTTCTCTGAACACTGCCTCAGTGCAGCACTCTCCCAAAAACATGACCAAGACAAGCGGGTTGTTGCCTATGCTAGCAGAGCACTCAGCAGTGTAGAAGCTAAATTCTCAGACTGTGAGAAAGCCCTGCTCACTACAGTATGGGCAATTGAACATTTCCGTAGCTACATTGGTGGCCAGAAAGTCATTGTTGAGACATGTCATCAGCCTGTCCAGTTCCTAAACAGCCAAAGGCTTAGGGAGGGGAGAGTCTCAAACAGCCGCATTGCTACATGGATGATGGCTTTACAAGGTTATGATGTAGAGGTGAGGTATGCCCAGAACAACAAGATGGCACTAGGCCAAGGATTAGCTGCATGCCAGCATTGCAGTGATGGAGAACACACTCCTGAAGCCAACATGGTAGGCACCACACCCTCGCTAATCTCAAGCCATCATTACTATGATGAAAATGTCTGCACAGGCCTTCCTAAGGCCTACATTGATGGATGCTCTTATCACCATGAACAACACATTCAGGCGGGGGTAGGGATAGTCTGGGAGAACGACACCCCCCGTGGTGCTCAGCAGTTCTCCTTAGGCTCTATGTCTAGTCAGTACGCAGAGATCGCTGCTGCACTCATAACCTTACAACAAGCAGTGAAGTATGGGATCCGGGATTTAGTAATCTGTTCTGATTCAAACTATGCCAGGCACAGTTTTGTCTCTCACTTTCCTCACTGGAAACAGAATGGTATGAAAAATGCTAGAGGAAAGGAAGTTAAGCATAAGGAGTTGTTCCTTGCTTGTGATGTCCTTGTCAGTCAGGATGGCATGACCGTGTACTGGAAGAAAGTAAAAGGGCATTCACAAACTCCTGGCCCAGACAAAATAGGTAATGATGAAGCTGATAGACTAGCCAAAGCAGGTGCCATAGCAGGTACCCCCTGGCAGTTCCAGAATGAGTGGCTTCCAACAACAGAGCCTCCTCTTGTAAGTGTTAATGCTATCACACGCAGACAGGCCAAGAACACAGTGACAGCCCCTGCTGACACCCCTCAGGCTGTAGTGATATGCAGAGAGCTAGCAGATACCGACCTTATTGCTATGCAACAGCAAGACCCTGTTATCAGCACTGTTTACCTATTAATTTCTGACCCAGTAAAACATCCCATAACTGAACAAAAGTTGGCAGAGTCAAGTGACCTGAAAACCCTGTACCTTATCAGACACCACCTGAGGTTAGAGAAGGGTTTGCTAGTATATGCTCCTGATGAGAACACACCGCCTCGATGGGTGGTCCCAACAGCCCACAGAGGGGTTATGCTCATGCATGCCCATGATGAACCCTGTGGAGGCCACCGGGGGGTGAAGGCGACACATGAGACCCTTTGTCAGGTAGCATACTGGCCACAGATGAAACAAGACATTGCAGCTTATATCCAAGGTTGCTTAGTTTGTTGTCAGTTTCAGCCATCAAACCCCCATCATAGAGCTCCCCTTCAGCGGGCAGGTATCACCTTTCAATGGTCTAACCTCCAGATGGATTGGATTGGCCCTGTAGTTAAGTCTTCTAGAGGTAACAAGTACCTCCTTAATGTTACGTGTGCATTCACAAAGTGGGTGGAATGTCTCCCAGCTCGAAATGACACTGCAGAGACTACAGCTGTCTTGCTGATTAATCACGTGTTCAGCAGATGGGGGCTACCTCTCTCTGTTGACTCAGATCGAGGTACTCACTTCACAGCGACAGTGATGACTGAACTGTGGAAAATGTTAGGTGTCCAGGCAAAGCTCCATATTTCGTTCAGGCCGCAGACATCTGGGAAGGTAGAGAGAGCCAATCAAAGTATTGTAGGAATGCTGAGGAAGTACGTTTCAGCCAACGGAAAGGACTGGGATGTAAAACTGCCCCTAGTGCTAATGGCAATTAGGTCCACACCTCATAACTCCACAGGTGTGACACCATTTGAAATGATGACAGGGCGACAGATGACACTCCCTCTGCATCTTCTCTACCAACCTGAAGATGTCAGTGTGGCTAGCGCATACACTGTCCACCAGTATGTGGCAGACCTGAGGGCTCACCTCAGGCAAACATTTGCATGGGCGCAAGAACACTTGGAGAAAAGTGCAGAGGGCAGGAAAGCATATTATGATCAGAAGGCTAGCTCCACAGAATTTCAAATAGGAGACAAGATGATGTACTTCAATTTCACCAAACCAGTGGGTGTTCCTAAAAAGTTTCTCCCAAAATGGTCTGGCCCTCATGAGATTGTAGGAAAACTATCCCCAGTGGCCTACCGCATTAAGATCTCCAAAGGGAGAAGATCCCCTGAGTACAAGTGGGTCCATTTTAATCAGATTAAGTCTTATAAACCCCACATGGGAATACAAGGGGTAGCTACCACTCAGGAGTAACTCCTGCTGAAGCACATAGATCCAGGCAGTGTAGAGAAATCTATACTGTGTCAGGCACTGGAGCCAGCGCACCGGTGACTGGTTGTTGTACTTAAGCGTAGTGATATTTGGTAGTTGTACTTGAAAGTTGCGTTAAGAAGTAGTGAAGTGACACTACGTGTATGTGTAATTTCAGAATGAACCTGCTCTGCATAACCACTCTGATCTGCGTACTCAATGCAGCCCAGCCCCTGGATATAGTACGATCAGGCCCTCCAACTGGCATTGTACTCCAGGATGCCCCTGGAATTTTAGTGACTGACTGCTATGTGCACACTCAGAGAGTATTTGTCCGGCTGGACCCTGCTGACGTGTATAAGAAACATGTCACCTCAGGGGGGACGGTACCCTGGCATGCAGCCCAATGGAGTAAGGATAACATAGGGCATGCACAGTTAGACACAATCCACATGCTTAAACAGCTACAGAAAGTTACCATAACACAGGAGGAATTAAAGGGTGTTAGACGCTCAAAGCGTTCCCTAGGTACAGTGCTGACAACGGCATCCGCCTTGGGCTCACTTCTCTCAGTTGGTACTTCTACAGTTAACAGCATTAGCATAACCACTTTAAGGAAGCATGTAGAAGGTTTAAAAGGAGAAATGCCTGAGATACAAGAGAAATTGTATGCTCAGCAAAAGCAGCTGCAGCAGATGGACAGGACATTAGAGGGTACGATCCTTGCCATAAATCAGCATACAACTCTGTTGAACTATACTATCCACAGTATAGGCAGGATAGTGGATGTCATACAATATGACTATGCCCATGTCCAAAGGGTCCAAATACTTATGCAAGACTTGCTAAGAGAAGTTAATTTTGCTATTGACAATTTAGCAGCAAACAGGATCCCTTCATACTTGGTACCGGTTGAGCTAGTGACAAATATTCTGAATCTGGCCTTGCATGGAACCACACAAACACTGCAGGTACATTTAGCTTACAGCCTGGGAAGTGCCATACCAATTCACGTTAACCCAGAAGCTAAGGAAATTGGTTTCCTGTTAAATCTCCCAATAATTGACACTAAGAACATATACAGGATAAAATCAGTGTTAAACTTAGGGTTCTGGTCTCAAGATGTACACATAAAAATTGAGACACCCGCACTGATAGCTTACCAAGATGAAAATCCTGACATGTATCTGGTACCTAATCTACATCTATGCACAGTTACCAAAGACATTCACTGGCTGTGCCCCAGTAAACCTTTCGTGAGAGACCCTGTTGAAAGCCTATGTGGCATTAAAAGGTTAACTAAGGATGACGAATGCAAAGCTGTTGTGACACACAGGGAGGATGTAACTAAAACGCAATTTGAGACAGCAGGAAATAAATGGCTGGTTAACACCCCTGTGAGTGAAGCCATAGTGACACATGACCGTCATGATACCGCTACTACAATAGACCTCCTTAATGAGACCATGCTAATTCAAATCCCAGTAGGAGCAATTCTCCACATTGAACATGTGGCTCTATACCATCTTGATACAGACATGCATGACATGGACTTTGAAATAGTTGATTCCTTTAAAGGACACACACTAGAAGTGGATGAGTCATTTAGGAAGCAAATCCTGTTTGAGGGACCTAAATTAGCAAAGATAAGCCTCCAGTTAGGTAGCCTACGAGCTACACCTGTAGAGTTAAAACATAAGAAGGTGCCATTCACTTGGGGATGGGATATCAGTGACAGCCTTTTGCTTATTCTAACACTATGTGGGTGGGTCACAGTGGGCCCCCTAGGGTGGATACTGTACCAGCGAATCCACAAGTTGCAGGCTAATCTGGCAGGACAGAGAAGGGTGAGACCTAATGAAGCTCTGGAGCTAAAATCTGCCATGTGCAGGCCACTACCTGAGCTTTCTCCTACTATGACTAGTAACATTGTCTAGATAAAGTAGTAGAACACTGTTTAGTCTCTATACCCACTCACTGAATAGCCCACTACAGTATTCCTTGACACTGATCACACCTTTCTTTCCTTACATGTAGATTTATTAGTAACCTGTTTGTAGTATTGAAACAGGATATCACTATTACTATACTCCCTTAAATTTAGTTATGTATACATACTATTGAATTATAGCATACTCTAAAATGCCAATGGTCGAAGGATGAGGTGAGGTGTGTTTGTCCCTGCTGTTCCCTTTCAGCACCCCGACCCGATCAACGACTTTGGATCCTCGATCAGTCCGGGTAGGGGGGAGATGTAGTGAACAACGGTCGAAATAGCATTCCAAGGATCAGGTTATGGCAGGCCCCCTTCCCTATCTGCCAGGGTGGAGGGAGATGTGCCACACTGTGATTGGATCTTGGTTGAGGAACATAAACAAATGTTCAGAAACATCAGATAAGATGCCAAGACAACTACCAGACACCTCTAACAGAACAGGAAGAGAGACCTTCTGCACCTACGACCACCTAAGAGAGGACTTCTCATTGGACTACGGATTGACCCTCTCCAATCCTAAGGTTTGGGAATGACTGCCATAAAAATTCCTTCAGAACTCTGGATGCAACAGCAGTGGCCGAAACAAAGAAGGCCACAAAGATCCATCCAAATCCATTCATACATATGTTTGGAGAACTTAAATTGATGTAAACTGCAACAGATTCACTTCACCCTTTGATAAAGTACAGTGTATGTTGATGGCCATTGACTGTTAACCTAACAGTTCACAGAAGCAGGCGTATTAACATATTGTGATATTAATAAGTGATTGTTTAACAGTTTTCTATCATGTTTGGACTCTTTTTGCTCCTCATAATGTGGGTAACAATTTGAAAGAGGTTTGGTAAAGAAATGTTGCATTGGGTAAATTGTAAAAGACACTGTCTAACTTTGTACTCTACTATATGCAAATGAGTTCCACACTAGGGCGGGTAACACCATGGCCACCTCAGACACAAGTGGCCAATCACATTCCTGGAATGGAGAGGCGCTAGATTCCAATCTCCTCCTCATCAAAAAGAGATAAAGGTAGCCTCCGAAAAGACACTCCTTGTACTGCGTCTAAGACCCGTAAGGGAAGAGACATTAACAGTTACACCGTACTGCGTCTAAGTCCCGTAAGGGAAGAGACATTAACAGCTACACCGTTCTGAGTCTGAACCCCGCAAGGTTAAGACATTAGCAGATACAAGGTCCTGAGTTTCTGGCCTGACGAGGAAAGAGACTTCAAGACAGCTAAGGATCCACTCAGCTCTTGAGTAAACCTTCTATACTGAATTCGGCTGCCCTTCAGTTGCAAAGGACCCAGCAGTGACGGACCCCGTCTGACTCCTGCCACTCCGAAAGCAGCGCAGCCCAGTCCGCTAAGGACCTCCACATTGGCAGACACTGCCTTGAACACACGGATCCTCAACGACGCAGCCCTACTGCAAAGGACCCTGTGAGAATCCATCTGACCCAGCTGCCCGGTCCACGCCCTAAGGACCCTCTTTGGCACAACAGAAATCAAGCATCCTCCAGGTCAGCGCCTCGACGGCTACCGGAACGCAACTCTGTGCCCTCCCCACTATATGCAAACCGCATCACCAGTGGAAGACGTCTCTGCCGCCGGACTGATCACCCGACCAAGTGGAACGTAACTATAAACTTACCAAACCTCTTTCCTAAAGACCTTGGCTTAGTTTATACCTGCAGCCTATGTTTTCTAACCTGTTTAGATAACATTTACTTGTGGTCAGCATTACAAATGATAGCTATATTGTTTGTTCAAAGATAAATACGCAGTTATTTATCATTAAACCTACCAGAGCCATTAAGTGGGTTTCCCATAGACAACATTACCATAGAAATCTCTTATATTGCTACTTTCAGCTCAACAGCATTGCATTCTGCCATTCTGCGTTCATTCCATTTTGTTAGTTTCTACACTTTATTTGGTATCTTCTTTCACATTTAGTTGCCTATTATCTATTAGCAGTGTGTATTCATTTATTGGTTTATCACTAGTGTTGTATTTACTCTTGCATATCTATTGTTAATAAATTTCATTAATTTTATTATAATTGTGTTTTCATTGTGTTGATGATTCAAGGCTCTACTAGCTAGCTAAACCACCAAACTTTCAGATAAATCAGTTGACCAACTCCCTCCAGGGTGCAAATCTCAATTTATTGACCTATTGCCAAATCAACAGTCTTTGACTGATACACTGAACCCAGCGAGGTGTGAATTGGTCATCTGATAGACTCACAAATGCACCTTGAGTGACGTGTGACCCAAAATCACAGCATCATTGGTGACGTGAGCCCCGTTTACTACATCTGTGAGCGCATGGAGTTTGGACCTAATGATGTGCATGGAGTTTGGACCTAATGACTCTAAAGTCATACTCAAACCCAAACATGGTTACGTTCCAAAATCCCTCAACACACCGTTTAGGGCACAGGTCATTGCGCTGTCAGTAGGGATGGGTATCGAAAACCGGTTCTGGTTGAGAACCGGTTCCCAGTGTTTCAATTCCATCTAATCGTTTGCAAAATTTGCAAACGATTCCCTTAACGATTCCAGTGGCCACGAATGACGTCATCACGCGCATTGCGTAGCTTACGCTCAGTCAAAAAGCACTGGCGCCTAAGCGGAACAAACGCTCAAAAGTCTGTTAGTATTTCACAAAAAAAGACGAAAATAGGGCAACTTGCAATACTCGCAGCGTAGATATTTCCTCAAAGGGAGGAAATACCACTAACATGCTAAAACATTTACGCACACAGCATGCAGTAACAATAAAAGAATGTTGCGTTTTCGATCCGCTCCGGACTAACAGTTCTCAACCCAGCAGCGGCAGCAGCAGCAACAACGTTAGCATGTCCTCGGCTAATAAAGCTGCAGGACTCATTCATTCCCATTATATATTTTCTAGGGAGATGACAAAGATTCTCAGCCCTTAGTACAAAGCCCCAAACAGAGACAGTTTAACTATGCTAATCAACAATTTGTTGTCTCTTTTCTTCCAGATGAGAATCGATAAGGGAATCGATAAAGAATCGAATCGTTAAGCAGAATCGAAAATGGAATTGGAATCGTAAAAATCTTATCAATTCCCATCCCTAGCTGTCAGCCCTACCGGTCACTGATGAGGAAATGGACGCGAGCTTCCTATGCCCAGTCAGGGCATTACGAGCTTATGTGTCTCGCTCGTCTGCTTTTAAACAGACAGAACAGCATTTTGTTTCATTTTATGGGCGTCCCAAGGGACTGGCCACGTCGAAACAGAGCTTAACCAGATGGATAGTTGATGCTATTGCTCCCTTCGGTTTGGAATCTCACTTAAGATGGCAGAATACCCAGTGAAGTCCACTTCGCAGTCCACTTACGGTCGAATGGAACGCACCTCCAGTCTGCATCGAAAATGCAAATGTATTTACTTAGTCTGTTTAATGAAGATAAGAGGTTCACAAAAAATACATTTACACAGTAAAACTGCAAATACATAAATAATGTTATAAGATTAATGTTGTACTTTTTTAACATATAAATCTAAAATGTTGAAAAAAATGTGAAATATGAAACGTTAAATATGAAACGAACCACCAATAGGTGGCAGTACGTCACTGTTTTAATGAGTGAGTCACGGATTCAACCAGTTCTTTCACTGACTCACCTCATTCATTACTAAATCATTCAGTATCATTCAGTATTGAAATACCGCTGTGTGTTTGTCAGATTTACGACTGTTCTGCTGCTTATTTCGTTAACAAAAACAGTCAGTGATTTGTCTAAAAATGTAAGTCAGTTAATATTACTTAATATTAAAGGAACCTTATGTAGGATTGTGGCCAAAACTGGTACTGAAATCACTTTTAAAATACTGTAGAACGGTGCATCCCCTCCCCCTCCCCCCTGACTCGAGGTTGCCAGCTAAGCTGCAGGAGTAGGCTGCTACAAGGAGCTTCCAATGGCAAGTGACGACTCTTACACAGTAATTTTATTTTATTCTATTAATTATGTTTATGCTTCACAAGAGATGTTTTGCGAAGTAATTATGTATCACAAAAATTTACAATATACTATTTTGTAAAGATGTACTGTAATACCGCATTTCAGTCGGAACATAGATTGTTTTCATACCCTGCTAGTGGTGTGATATAAAGCTTTTTATGAACGCATTTAGCACTGCCAACCGTGGAAAATCCACTGTGTATGGAAGCAAAGTTAGCCAAACATAGATGAATCTTACCTGTCCTGGAGAAAGTTTGCAACGAATGGCTTCTATCTTCAAATTCTTCTCCGTTTTCAGCCGCCTCCATCTTTCAAAGGCATCTCCTACACAAATCCTTGTTTTATTTCGGACTTTGTCACGACGTATTTCGGATTCATAACGAGGTCTTTTAGGTTTCGTAACGTTATACATGTTTTATCTGACACGTTCGTATAGCTGCAGCTGTAACACAGCTGGCAACCCGGATCGCAAAACTCTACTGATTCGTGATTGGTAGATAGCTGCAGGGTGGAGCCTCAGACCAAAACACAAAATGACAACAATAACATCAGTTGAGGGCTGCAACTTTCACTTTTAAATGACAATATCCTGGCCAGACCACTGTTGTCAGTGATATAAGTATTTGAAATGAACATGATTTCTTAATGTCTAGTGACATGTCAGGGCCATTTTATGATTAACTGACATAAATTTCTTACATACGGTACCTTTAAATACTAGTTTATTGAACTATTGTTGTATAAAATCAATGTCACGTTTGCAATCGTAATGTTGCTTAACGTTACCTATATAATATGTTATACAATATTTATCTTTTTTTTTCTACCGCAGTATGTTTGTTTCTTGTGTATGCTGTTACGCCTATTAGTTTTAAAATTTCCGTGAGTCAGATAGGCTGCATGAGCTTGATCCTTGATACTGTCTGTTTTCAGTTGCCGTTTACACTGTAAGTAATACACTCAGAATCATTCTCACCAAAGTTTCGGTGCTACGCTAGTAATTGTTTGTTATTGATGTATGTTATTAAATTCTCCTTCACTTGCCCATTCACAAAATCCACTTTTCCCGGACAAGCGTTAATGTCGAGCCCTGTTTCTGAGGACATGTATTGCATTGGAGTGCAGGCTGCTGAACCTGAGAAGTGGACGGTGTTTCGTTATCCATGCTGCTTTGTTTTGGTCGCCCACATGCGTCTGGTGAGTGGGCATGATGTGTCGACTACTGGATTTGACGTCAACGTTTTTTTAGAACCGAGTCCTCGCCGTCATCGACGTGTCGCTGCAGGCCTAAGGAATAGAAATTTTCCTGTTAACTATGAAGGAATTTGAGTCATAAATGTGAAGAACTCATAAGTACTGTAATGCATATTGACTGAATTTGCCATTCATTTTCTGCTGAATGCTTCAGTGAAATCTCATGAAAGTTGACACAGACACAGTCTTAAGTATTCTGAAGAAGTATGAATAGAAATTTTCCTGTTAACTATGAAGGAATCTGAATCATAAATGTGAAGAATTGATCAGTATTATAACGCATAGTGACTGAATTTGCCAATCATTTTCTGCTGAATTCTTCATTAAAATCTCATGAACGTTGACACAGATAGAGACATGGTCGTTCAGAAAAAAAATCATTCATTTATTGAAGCATTCATGTTATTTGAAGGAATTTTAATATTACATGTAGAATATGTGCTTTTTAACAGACTTTATTTCTCAAGAAAACTACACACTTCAATATATTCAAATGTAAGATAATTATATAATTTATAATGTACAATATTGATATGTTTTTAAATATTTTCCCTCTGTTTTCGGACACATTTGATTATTAACCGCTGAAATATTTTCGTCAGCTTTTTGTATCTGTACCAAATAGACGTGCAGCAGAATCCAGGTGGCGGCTGGCTTGAGATGGCGGCTCACTTGACCGCGGTCTCACTCCAGGGAGCTAAAGTTAGGTTGGCAAATTGTTCTGGTTAGCTTGCTATCCTGCACACATCAAGCTAAGTTGGCTGTACAGTGCTAAGTAGTGTGGTTTTGTAGGCAACCTTCGGCAATTGAGACCATGTTGTTAATATGAAATTAAATAAGTACTGTAGTCATGCCTACTATGTGTTTATAGGCTATTTTTAATTTAATTTACACTAATTTTTTACATTAAACTGTAAGGTAAAAGTTCTAGACAAACACGTTAACATTAGTACTACTTGTGCGGGCAGATAAGAGAAAGTCAGCTTTGTGACAGGATTCAGGAATCAGAGGTCATGTTAATATACTTTTGCATTACTAAAAACAGATGCAGATTTGACTGTAAAGATGTATGCTTCGTAGTCTGATTTTAGAGATCTGATCCACATTTTAAAAAAACTTTAAAACTATGTCGAACCTAGCTAAATAAGATAACATTTACCACTGACCTCAATTATTGTCTGTTTTGTAGTCACTGTTAAAAGTAAAAGACATTAAATAACTGTTATTGTCTTCAATCTATCTTCCCATCTTTTTCTTCTTCAATTGAATTTGTAATTGTTATTGACAAAGTCTGTTTATGTAAAGTTCATCACTGTAGTGCTTAAAATATAGATATTTAGATTTCTTTTCTGAGGTTATAGCCAGGACTCAATTAAAATGTTTATTCACATATGATTAAAGTTCATTAAACCTAATTAAAATGAGTTCAGGCTACTTGTAACAACCTATAAATAAGTTACCTGTACCAAGAAAAGTAGGTTTATCTAACTGAGTAATACTAGTAATATTAGTTAAGTCAACTTGATTTTGTTGCATTTGTATTAGGTAATATTACAGTGTTTATTTTACTTAAAAAAGGCTGCAAGTTGACTGAACCTAAACATCCAATGCAGCCACTTGCCTCACTTTTTATAAGTTAGATCTAGGTATTACTTTTTACAGTGCATACTGTTTATGCTTCTGCAGAGTTGTAATGCCATTCCTTTGAAAAGATATATCTTTATTGGGGCCATGAAGAGTAATAAAAACTTTGATAACCTGTTGAATTGATACCATATCTTGTTTTAGTAGCAAAGATTTTTTACAATGCACACACAAAATCTTTGCTAGTAAATGTTACTTTTCACATTTTAAGTAGTTATCAGTGTCTGTGGAACTCTTTCATAGTATCAGATTTTCAAAATCTAAAAATGAACATTTCTGCCCTCTCTGGATGAATCAGGAATAAAAATATTGGGTAGAAGTCAAAATTGCGAGACATGAATTTAAAGTTTGTCATGAGGCTTCCAGTTTCCATAATACTAGCCTGCTGGTTCACTGAAAGTGCTTTTTGAGTTTTTTACAAAAATGAACTATACATAATATATTTTTATGGCGATACAGTTTAGCTTCTAATTATGAAATTACATGACATTCTGATGAAAGGTCATATAATTTAATAAGCCAGAATGTACTTTGTTAATGTGTCACTGTTTAAACCTAACAGGGTTCTATGAGGGGCAGGAATTAATTATTTAATCAAATTTGGGTCTTCTTTTTGAATTATATAAAACACTGCAAAAAATGCTTTTCTTAAAATTGTGTCTTGTTTCTATTGAAAATATCTGAAAATTCTTAAATCAAGAAGGGAGTAGAGATGAGTACAAATTGTTGTCTTGTTTTCAAAATACAGTGCGTTTTTTCTCAAAAAGCAAAATAATCTGCCAATGGGATAAGACATTTTTTTTACTTTTATGTCTTACCACATTGACAGATTATTTAGCTTGTTCTATTCAAAAACTCACTTAATTTTTACTAGTTTTTCTTAAATAATAATAATCCTATTATTTTCTTAAATAATAATAATCATATTATTATTATTATTATTATTATCATTTCTCCTTTCTTTTTTGTCTTTGTTTGTTGTTATTGTTTGAAAAAAAAGCAAAAAAAAAAAAAAAAAAGCAATTGCTAACTTATTTAGCAATAAGTTTTTTTCTCACCAAAAACAGACGTAAAAAAGAAATGCACACATTTTGTGGAAAATGACAGCATCTGATAACATTTTAATTGATACTAAGAAGATCATCACTAGTCATTCTTACAATTTCAACAGATAACTGACCCGAAACTATCTAAATATGCTTTTCACTCAAAATTCTTTCCTTTTTCTCTGTTTTGCCAGGCACTGAAAAACAGGCAAGAAAACCTCACATCTCACACCATGCATCCGTCATGAACTTGGCTCTCATACAGCTGTTCAGATGAGAGCTGACATGCAAAGTTGCCTGAAAAGCCTCTCCATTTCCCGTTAATTCATTATTTGTTTATGCTTCAGGGTAGTTTTCTCACTTAACCAGAAAAGCCACAACAAGTCAAGTGAAGTCAAGTCACCTTTATTTATATAGCGCTTTTAACAATACAGATTGTGTCAAAGCAACTGCACAGTATTTAAACGGAACAATAATGTGTAAGTAACGCATTATAGTAGATAATCAATTTTCAGTTAAAAGCAGTTTACACACTCGTGTCTCATTCATAAAGCATGAGAAGAATGAATAAAACCTTCTTTATGTAATTGTTGCATTTAAGTGCGTTTAAGAATGTGTGTTTGATATCTGAGGACCTTTTTCACATATAAGAGCTTAATAATTTTTTTTTTTGACTCATGCATTAATATTTGACCAAACATATGTTCTCTAATTTACTCATCTGCTCGCCCTAGTTATTCATTCTTGTCTACAAGTGACAAGTTCCAAGTGTTTTCTTCAGAAAGGAGATTGCGGAAAAGCTGCATACTCCCCCCCCCCCTCCCTCCCCCCACCTACCCTTATATGACAAAGATGGGAGGGGCTGTTTCTCAGACCGGACAGTTAAATGGTGGCTGCCTTTATAAAAACAGCAGCAGCGCCATTAGGAACTGAGAAGCTAGAGACGCATTTACAGGTAAGATCCGTAGCTTAGAACATTATCCTGCTTCTCGGGTTTCTATGCTTGCATCCTATGACATGGATATGAAATAGGATATGTGAATTTGAGTCAACACTTCCTGTGAACTTGCTTTCTGAATGCACAGAAACTTGTAAATAAGATGAAACGCTGTATGTAGGTTTAGATATTTTATGGTATGTACTTTGTATGTTTAAAAGTTTAATTTTTGTTACTTATTAGGTAAAACAATACAGTTGAAAACTAGCACTACCACTCAGGACAAAGCAGATTCAGAACTGGACAGCAACCTTTTACCCTCAAAGATAGAAAAAAATCATCCTATTAGAAAACCTACACCTGTTTACTAAGGTAGAATCTAACGAGAATTAAACCTTATATTTTTACTATTTCAAATAACTGTGTTGTGTTTTAAAATGTCATTTATTCCTGTGAATCAAAGCTGAATTTTTAGCATCATTACTCCAGTCTTCAGTGTCATGTGATCCTTCAGATATCATTCTAATATTCTGATTTGCTTCTTAAAAACATTTTTATTATTTTTATGTTGAAAACATCTCAGTGGAATTTTTCAGGTTTCTTTGATAATTAGAAAGTTAGGAAGAACAGCATTTATGTGAAATAGAAATCATTTGTAAGATTATAAATGTCTTTATCATGACTTTTGATCAATTTAAAGCATCCTTGCTAAATAAAAGTTTTCATCTCTATAATTTCTTTCCCCACAAAAATCTTGGATCTTTCTATACATAAAAATATCCTGGGGAAAAAATATTGATATATTGATACTAATAATAATACAAATGTTTCTTGAGCAGCAAATTGCAATGATTTCTGAAAGCCCATGTGACACTGAAGACTGGAGTAATGATGCTGAAAATGTAGGTTTAATCACAGGAATAAATTACATTTTGAAATGTATTCAAATAGAAAGCAGTTATTTTAAATAGTACAAATATTTTGGATCAAAAAAATGCAGGTTTGGTGAGCAGAAGATATTTCTCTAATATTAAAAATCGTCTCGGGTTACGTATGTAACCTTAGTTCCCTGAGGGAACGAGACGCCGCGTCTAGAACGCTATGGGGAACGCCATTGGCGGGCCGCACTCTGAACTATGTCTAACAACCAATGAAATGACGGGGGTGACGTCACAGGCGCGGTGACGTCACCGACCAGGAAGTATAAAGCACGTGCGTTTGAAGCCGGCGGCAGCTCTAAGGAATGAAGCGAGCGCCGCAGGGTGCGGGAATTATGGTCCGAGACGCGGCGTCTCGTTCCCTCAGGGAACTAAGGTTACATACGTAACCCGAGACGTTCCCTTCCGGGAACTCGAGCCGCGTCTAGAACGCTATGGGGAACGAGACTACCAACGCCCCCATAATTTCCGAACCCTGCGAGTGTCTGCTCAACCAGGGTGGAAAAAGAGAGAACCCTTGTCTAGCATTACGCGGACAAGAAGGTCCCTGTAGTCCTCGGCCCTCGGGCACACGAGGAATGGTAGTCTTCCTCTGTCTGGTCGCCAGCCAGAGCGAGAGGTACTCCACGGCCCTCAGGCACACGCAGAGTCTTAGTCCTTTGTCTGGGAGTTAGCCAGAACAAGAGGGACCGAATGACCACTGTCTAGCACTTGGCGGACAGATGGTGTGGGAAGTCCTCGGTCCGCAGACCCACGAGGACGGTGAGCTCGACCTCAAGGCTCCTCGGCCCTCGGGCACACGAGGAGAGGGTGATCCTTTGTCTGGGGGTTCAGCCAGAACAAGAGGGATCCAAGGCTCGGCCTGGAGCTCCGCCAGGACGCGAGGGAATAAGCCATTGTCTAGCATTACGCGGACAAGAGGGCACTGCAATCCCCGGCCCTCGGGCTCACGGGGAAGACAGTAGGTGCCTCTGCCTGGTAGCCAGCCAGTGCATGAGGCACTCCTCGGCCTTCTGTGAAGGCAGACGAGGAGTCTTAGTCCTTGGTCTGGGGAAAGCCAGAAACCAGAGGGACCGGAGTACACTCGGTCTGATAGCATCCGCGTCAGAACACGAGGAGAATTAAGCCATTGTCTAGCATTCCGCGGACAAGAGGGCTGTACAGTTCTCGGCCCTCGGGCACACGAGAACCGTGACCTCTGCCTGGTTCGCCAGCCAGTGCGAGAGGCACCCCTCGGCCCTCGGGCTCACGAGGGGTCTTAGTCCTTTGTCTGGGGGTTCTGCCAGGACAAGAGGGACCGAAAGGGCTTTTGTCTAGCTTTCACGGACAAAAGGGGTAAAGTTTTGCAGATCTCTTTTGAGTGGCGAAACGACTTCTCTTCTTTCCGCAGAAAGAATGCGCCTTGAGAAGTCTCCTCCTGGCTAGGGAGGTGACTGACCCTCTAGGCCTAGCGCACTAGGCCGAGAGTACAGCCGAGCCTGGAGCGGCTCTGAGGTCGAGCTCGTAGTACCTAACGAATGTTAGGGGCGTGGACCAACCCGCAGCATTACAGATGTCCTGAATTGGGACACCTGCCGTCAGAGCTCTCGAGGCACTCATGCCCCGAGTAGAGTGAGCCTTGAGTCCCATCGGTGAGGGGAGATCAGAGGACTCGTAAGCAGTAGTTATGGCATCAATGATCCATCTACTAATAGTGGGCTTTGAAGCTGGGCTCCCCCTCTTAGGGGGGCCGTAACAGACAAACAGTTGCTCTGTTTTACGCCACGTGGCAGCTCTGTGGACGTAAGCGTCTAAAGCTCTGACTGGGCACATGCAGTTTAACTTCCTGTGACCTGGCTCCACGTATGGAGGAGGATAGAACGCCTGCAGCGTTACTGGCTGCGGTGCTAGGGAGGGGACCTTCGGGACGTACCCGACCCTGGGATAAAGAAAGGCCTTGGCCATCCCTGGGGCAAACTCTAAGTGAGATGGGGCCACTGAAAGGGCCTGCAGGTCGCCTACTCTCTTGAGGGAGGTGAGTGCTAACAGGAGCGCCGTCTTAACTGTGAGGGCGCGATCCGTAGACTCCTCTATGGGCTCGAATGGAGGCTTGCAGAGAGCTTCTAGCACCACAGCGAGGTCCCACGTGGGGACCCTGGGTGTCACTCGAGGCCTCAGCCTGAGCGCACCGCGGAGGAACCGTATGACCAAGGGCTCTCTACCTACTGAGAGGCCACCCAAAGGGGCGTGGTAGGCACTTATGGCCGCCACGTATACCCTTAGAGTGGAGTGAGCTAGCCCTGCGGATAGGCGAGACTGTAGGAACTCCAGAACTGTACCAACCGGGCAGTTGACTGGGTCCAGGTGGCGCTCACGGCACCATCTCGCGAATAAGTTCCACTTAAGGCCATACAGTTTCCTCGTAGAGGGAGCTCTGGATTGGAGAAGGGTCTCAACAACCTCGGTTGAGAGACCCGCTCCTATGAGTTGTGCCCCCTCAGGGGCCACACCCATAACCTCCACCTCTCTGGGTGGGGGTGGCATATTGCGCCCCCAGCCTGAGACAGGAGGTCCCTCCTGACGGGAATCTCCCATGGAGAGCCGTCTAGGAGAGATACCAGGTCCGAGAACCATACTCGTGCCGGCCAGTACGGGGCTACTAGTAGCAGCCGCACTTGAAGCCGACGGACCCGTTCCAGAACTCCCGGGAGCAGAGCGATCGGGGGAAAGGCGTACAGACGCAGCCTCGGCCACGTCTGTGCCATGGCATCCAGCCCCAGTGGAGCTGGATGAACTAGAGAGTACCAGAGGGGACAGTGCGATGTCTCTCGAGTCGCAAACAGGTCCACCTGAGCCTGGCCAAACACTCTCCAGATCTGCTTCACCACCTCTGGGTGAAGCATCCATTCCCCGGGCCTCGGCCCCTGCCTCGACAGGACGTCTGCTCCCACATTCAGATGTCCAGGAATATGGACTGCTCTCAGGGAGAGGAATTTCTCTTGAGACCAAAGGAGTATCCGGTACGCCAGCTTGTACAAGGGGCGTGAGCGGAGTCCTCCCTGGTGGTTTATGTAGTAAACCACTGCAGTGCTGTCTGTACGGACCAGCACATGTTTGTTTCTTAAGTCTGGGAGAAACCTCTTTAGGGCCAGGAATACTGCCAGCATCTCTAAGCGGTTTATGTGCCACGAGAGATGGTGGGGACTCCATAGGCCTTGGGCTGAGCGGCCACGCATGACCGCTCCCCAGCCGGTAAGGGAAGCGTCGGTCGCTAGCGTGATGCGGCGACCAGGCGCTCCCAGAAACCGGTCCCTGAGAGAGGAACCAGGGTTTCCTCCACATGGCCAAGGCACGTAGGCAACGCCGCGTGACCTTGATCTTGCGGAGTGGGTTTCCCCTCGGGGAGAACCCCCTGGTCCTGAGCCCACCACTGTAGTGGCCTCATGTGCAGCAGTCCAAAAGGTATCACGTTGGAAGCGGCTGCCATAAGACCTAACAGTACTTGAAACTGTTTGACAGTGAGTGACTGGCCTAGCTTTACTGCATTTGCTGCAGTCAGTATGGAATCGACTCGTGCAGGGGACATGCGTGCCTGCATGGAGACCGAGTCCCACACTACGCCTAAGTAAGTGGTCTTCTGTAGTGGAGAGAGCACACTCTTCTTGGCGTTGAGTCTCAACCCCAATTCTTTCATGTGAGCGAGAACAGCACCTCGATGCTGAACCGCTAACTGCTCTGAGCTGGCTAGGATGAGCCAGTCGTCTATGTAGTTGAGTATGCGGATGCCCTGGAGTCGCAGCGGAGCCAGAGCAGCATCCACACACTTCGTGAAAGTGCGGGGTGAGAGAGCTAGGCCGAAAGGAAGTACCCTGTATTGGTAAGCTTTGCCCCTGAAAGCGAACCTGATATACTTCCTGTGCTGAGGAAGGATGGAGACGTGAAAATAAGCGTCTTTTAGATCTATCGTGACAAACCAGTCCTCGGACCTGATTTGAGACACGACCTGCCTGACAGTAAGCATCTTGAATTTCAGCTTCCTGACTGAATGATTTAGCAGCCTGAGATCTAAAATGGGCCGGAGCACCCCCATCCTTCTTCGGAACAATGAAGTACCGGCTGTAGAACCCGGATTCCCTGTCTTGAGGAGGGACCACCTCGATGGCCTCCTTCCTCAGAAGAGTTTCTACCTCTTGTTCCATCACCAGACCCTGCTCGGGGCTTACTAAAGTTGGAAAAACCCCACTGAAAGGTGGCGGCGTGGCGCCGAACTGGATAGCATAACCTTTCTCTACAGTCCGCAGGACCCAATCTGAGACTTTTGGCAGTAGCTTCCACGCTGCCAGAAAGTTCACTAAGGGTACCAGCCTCTCGAGGACTGGTGTCTGGATTTGCTCGAGGAGCTAACTCGGAGACCTGTAACAGCGAACTGGCAGGAAGCTCCTGAACTAGCTCTTCGAGAGACCCCCGCGGGGGTTGCGAACTCTCCAGGGCCGCTACGTTTCCGGGCGGAACAGCTAGAGGATGTTCGCGGGAGATAGCCGCGCCCTGTAACACTGGCAGGGTTAGCTGACTCATCTCCTGAGGGCCACGAAGGGGTCTGGAACCCGCACCTGGAGGTACGGTGCAGACCCCCTCGAGAGGGGCTGCCCTCAACGGCCCTGAACCACAACCGTCAGGACCGCTTAGCCGAGGACTTCTTTGACTGGAGGATGACCCTCAGGTCAGGCCTCTTAGTCTTAGAAGCCCCCGGCTTAGAGCGTTGCTTTCCGGGTCCCCTAGGCTGGGCCGGGGGAGCACGGGCGGCAACGCTCTGTTTCTGTGCCTCACGATGGGAGCTCGTACACGGCTGAGGCCGCTTCTTTGATGGAGCAGCAGCCTCAGAGGAGAACACGCGGCGAGGAAGAAACGTTCTGAACGCCGCCGCCTGCTTGCGGGCCTCCTGGTGCCTGGACACAACGGTATCAACCACGGCACCGAAGAGGCCAGATGGTTGCAGGGGGGCGTCCAGAAGTGTGACCCTGTCCTTTTCTTTTACATCGGACAGGGTCAGCCAGAGATGCCTCTCCGCGGCCACCAGGGCTGCCATAGACCGCCCAATGGAACGGGCGGCCTCCCTGGTGGCGCGGAGAGCGAGATCTGCTGTTTTTTGCATCTCTGTGACACTAACTTCCTCGCCGCTGCTGAACTCCTTCAGCAGGTCAGCCTGGTAGGCTTGCAGGATGCCCATGGTGTGAAGGCAAGACCCTGCTTGACCTGCTGCCGTGTATGCCTTGCCCATCAAGCCAGATGTAACTTTAAGAGGCTTGGTGGGCAAGGACGGAGCCTTCAAGGACGATGCCGAACCGGGGGACAGATAGCCCGCAAGCGTCTGTTCAACCCGTGGCATCGCCCTATAGCCATACTCCTCTGCTCCCCCCACATTTCCATAATTTTCGGTAGGGGAGAAGAGACGGGAAGAGCATGGCTTTTTCCCACGATCTCGCTAGTTCTTGGTGGAGATCGGGGAAGAAGGGAAGGCTCCGTTTTGGAGGTGCTGACTTTGTCCGCAGGAAGCGGTCATCAACCGGCTTCGCTGCGGCTCATGAGGGGGATTTTGTTCTGCGGGCCATGAGATGTGAAGTTTGGCTACCGCACTAGTCAGCACCTCGACGAGCTCCTCATAGTGAGGCGAGCGTGATGGCGGTTGTGGTTCCTCTGCAATGCTTTCAACGTCAACCTCCTCGGA
This sequence comes from Garra rufa, assembly GCF_049309525.1. NCBI lineage: Eukaryota > Metazoa > Chordata > Actinopteri > Cypriniformes > Cyprinidae > Garra > Garra rufa. The sequence goes on along the minus strand of NC_133369.1, from coordinate 8,394,333 downwards.
GGAAGACAAGAGGAACTCGGGGATCTCCTCCCGGGGGGAAGAAACCGCAGCGCGGGCTTCCGCATCCAGGAGGAGATCGCTCGATCCGCTGAGTGAGGGCGGAGATAGGGGGTCACCCGTCTCCATACCCTCCAGCAGATCGAGCTGCGAGCCCCACGAGTGCAGCCGCCGCTCCGCCTCGGCGGAAGCGGGGCCAGACCCACGGGGCACGCTAGTGAAAGCCCCCTCCTCAAAGAGGGCTTTCCGGGAACGAAGCACACGCACCGGCATTCGATCACAGTGCGTACAGCCAGCCTTTTCGAGGGCTGACTGTGCGTGCTCCGCTCCCAAGCAAACCACACATAGGCTGTGTGTATCCCCACCAACAATGAAGCGTTGGCAAGGAGGGACACACTGCCTATGCGGGCGCTTAACCGCCATCAAACTCTCTTTTTTAGGTTGTTGAGAAGTCATACTGCTCAAATAAAATTGTGTCAAACTGGACACGAAAAACAGCAGTAAGATTCAGACAGACACAGACACAGAGCGCTCTCGCTGAATGACAAAAGCTGCCGCCGGCTTCAAACGCACGTGCTTTATACTTCCTGGTCGGTGACGTCACCGCGCCTGTGACGTCACCCCCGTCATTTCATTGGTTGTTAGACATAGTTCAGAGTGCGGCCCGCCAATGGCGTTCCCCATAGCGTTCTAGACGCGGCTCGAGTTCCCGGAAGGGAACTTCTAGTATTTGGTAGTGTTTATGTAAAATAGTCAGTTTTGAATAGCACCTAACAGTTTTATAATGTAGTACTAAATGGAATGAAAGTTTGCATTTAAATTAAAATATAAATTTATACTCAATGTAATATATCAGTATAAATTTATACTTAAACAGAGAAAACAATTCCACAGTGCACTTCTCTATTTGAAAAGTTCAATGTCACAATACTGAATTACATTGTGGAATTGCCATTTGATTTCATTTTTCCCAAAAAGACATCTACATTGTAAATCATGATTTTTTTTTTTTTTCAAAGTAAATACAGCTTTTTGCAGTATGTTTCACATGGAGTTCTTTAAGTAAATGTGATGTTTGCCACATTTCTAAATGAAAATAGTTCTCAAGCCATTTTTTGATGTACAGTATATATGAAATCTAGAGTCTAAGGCAGCATGCCGGTTTTAAACTTAAATGTTGTTTAGGATAGAAGTGTTGAAGTTTCATTATGGCATGTGCTGTTTTCATAAGATTCATTAACAACCTGTTTTCCTTTCATTTTAGAATCAGCCAAGACTGAAAGCCTAGAAGAACCCAAGTCCAAGATTCAGACCCATCGATGGCAGAACAACAGCAGATCAAAGTGACTGCAGCCAAAGTGCTGTGTTGTGTGGAGAAAATCTCCTCCTTCGCCTCTAACATAAATCCTCTCTTCGGGATTGTGACTTCAATAGTCGGGGTTGTCAGGAAAGGCCTCGTGGAGGAGGAGGACAAAGAGATGGCAAAGGACTTCAAACAGATTTATGAGAAGCTGGAAACC
>NC_133369.1:8351610-8392316 GCF_049309525.1 Garra rufa | reverse complement strand
GTCAGTCTAATCTGAAAAAAAATATATATATGTATTTTTACAAAAGAATTTCAGGTTTAGTAGAAGTTAAGCTAAATTTATGGCATCACGTTGATTGCAATTTCCACTTCTTTCATTCTAGGTTACTGCCATTTAGTGCACAGTGGAACTGAATGAGGCCAATCCTTGCCTATTTACAGTACATACTCTCTGTTTTAAAAGTATATATGCAAGTCGTAACAAAATGCATGTCAGCCTGATTTTAGCGTTTAAAGTTATATCCATTTTTTTTTTTGTTTTTGGGGTGGAGTCAACATAGTCATTAAGACAACAAAATGCCTAAAAAATTAAATATTACTTCAACAGATTTACAACTCAAATAATATGCACATTTTAACAGATTCAATGTAAAAACAAAATAAAAAAGCTTGACATTTCTGCTTTTAAATACTCCAAAAAATGACCTCATTTAGCTCATTATAAGTGATTGATTGTAACTTAATTTATTTATTTATTTATTTATTTATTTATTTATTTTTTTTTTTAATAAGGAACCAGATTATTCTTATGATCAACATTATGCCAGAGATGCTGATTGAGCTTAACCTATCCTGTATGGTAATTTTATAAAGATACTATTATAGTTTTTTTTATAAATATTTAATCAAAAGTAGTTTTACTATATTAATTTTTATTTTAGTTTCAATTGAATGCGTTTTTATATTACAGTTTTAGAGTTTATATTACAGTTTTACAGTTCATTTTGTGTTTCTGTCTTTTTTGTCTGTATAGTATTGATTCATTATTATTTCATATTTTAGTTATTTCAGTACACCAAGTTAAACTAAATTAAAATTAGAAAGTAGCTAAAAAATATTTAAAATGTGTCATTTTTGGGTTTTTTATTTAGCTTCAGTTTTCAAATTAATTTTTTAAAAATGTTTTCATTTTGTGATTTTTTTACTATATAGTCTATACTCTATATAGTCTTATTTTAATTTCAGATTTGAGTTATTGTAATACACCAATTAAATACTCTAAATTAAATTTAGAACCTATCTAAAATGGGGGGGGGGGGGATTATATATATATATATATATATATATATAATCCTACAATCTTCCTACAATCAAAATGGCTGATAACTATTCAATGACACAGAGAAGCTGAAAAGGGGTCTAGTGAAGGCTCATCAGCAGCAGCGGTGATCAATCTTTACGCTTTACGCATAGACTGTAAAAAAAGATGGACAACGCGTATCCGCTAGGGATGTAACGGTATTGTAAATACCGTCGTACCGCAATAGCAAATTTTTTCGATACTACCGTGGTCGCATGGCTCGATAAAACAATAGGTCTTCTGAGAAAAGTTTGCTCAGGCGAATGGAGCGAACGGGAGGTAGCGGGAACTACAATTCCCATCAGCCCAGGCGTGGCCATCATCCTTTGCGGTCTGTTGTCGCTACAGAGTATGTGAGCGGACTGGAGTGAAGCGGTGTGATTCTGAATGGAGGGAGGAGCGGATGTTTGAAAAGTCGGAGCGTCGTGGTTTTAACTCGCTCCAAGACAGCTCCATCATGAGAACAACTCATGCCAACGGTCCGTAATAATATAACTGCATATTAAGCAGGAATTCACATGCTAAACATATTTCGCTTGATCGAGATGGATCACTCAAATCAGAAATAATGTGAAGGCTACGATAACGGCAATGGACATCATATGAGTGGTAAATTATAGTTCACAAGTGTGTTCTTCCTAGATACTTAATATTTTCAGGTGAAAGCATCATGTAAACAGGGACAGCACTTATTCACATGCAATCACTCTGTTAAACAAATGTAATGGTATCCGATTTCGAATGAGCAGAAATCTGTAAGAAATGCAGCGATCATTTACAAAGTTCATTACAAACTTTGTACTGCATAAAGCAGCAATTATACTATTTTAATGCTGATGTTGTTAGCTTGGAAGCTGGAGCGGGGCGATTATTAAAAGCACAGAGCACGGAGGGGAAATTGTTGCCGCTCCACTCCGCTCACATAACGTTACTCTGGTCCCAAGTGAGAGGGTTTTTTCTGTTGCAGGGGACATTGTAAATGCCCAGAGAATTCAACTTTTACCAGATAATGTTAATATCTGGTATTTTACTTTAAAAGAAACCTGTCTCTGTCTGAATAAGTGAGTGAATGAGGTGATTGTTCTCAAATACTCATTCAGCACATGGGCCAACTGCAATATAGGCTGCTATTTTTATTTTTTCATAGTTTTCAAGAATACTAAATTGAAACTTTAATTTTTTTTTTACATGGTTTAATAATTTGTTGTTATTAAAATTGAAGTTCCTGTTTCAAAGTGATAGATGGCTAATTGTGTGCCATTGATATGTTCAGTGTTCATGTAAACTGTTTAATAAGCACTTCTGGCACTTTTTTCGAGTCTCTTCATTAGTTTTGTTTTTCCTGTAAATGATTCAATAAATACCGTACCGTGACATTCATATCGAGGTATTACCGTACCGTGAAATTTTGATACCGTTACATCCCTAGTATCCGCTTCTTTCCCATTTAGAAAAGTGAAGCCAAAACATCTAAATATGGCCGATAGAGTCGGTAGGCGGAGCCGCGGTGTCAAAATCCTGCCCAAACTCCTGCAGACCCAATCGCACGATCACAATCATGACACCACACCCCGTTTTTATAGCATCAAATAACTACTCAAAAGCGAACTTATTAGAGCCACCGGGGGGTGATCGAAAACTTTTGGCTTCACTTTTCAGGACACCTACGGCATGCTTGGTAGATATTTACAATAATCTGACTAAAAACAGCTGAAAATTTGGACGTGCAAATTCATGCTCTGTCACTAGGGGGCGCTTTAGGAGCGCTGCAATATTAGGGTTTCCCTAGGAACGGCTGTAAGCAAAGCAGCATTAACGCAGTTTTATCAGACATGAAATGAAAATGCCAACAACACGTTTCTGAGGACAGTCGGATCCCTTCAGATACATTCATATAAAGACATACCTGCAGCATTAGTCTTTAAAACGTGCAGTGCATATTTATTCAAAGAAATCATTGCCTCTTAGATTTAGCCAGCCCTATCGCGATTCTCGTCTTTCTGTCCCCAAATGTAAGACCTCATAAAATTATAATTAAGCCTCTTTTGATATGGGAAGCTGCTCACTACGTCTGCGCATCCTAGCTTGGTGGCTATTTGATTCCATATTCCATATATTTGAATGGAAGCGAGCTCGCCTACATCTTTGGCAGCAAACCAGCAGGGTACCCAGTTTGTTTCAGCGCCCGCCAGATTGAACACCACCTCACATGATATCGCTCAGGTCCTACTCTCAACATATAAATAAATCCACCAAAATTTAAGAAGAAACACCTGCACTTAACATATAAAAAAAATATCTACAAAAAAAATTGGGCTCGAAAATTTTTATACCTCGTCGGATGACGTTTATTACTTTTTAATACTTTTTAATGCCCTTAATTTTGGCTAATTTCATTTACTACCTTTTACAACCCCGCGGACACCCTGGCTAAAACTTCTTGCTAACAGCTACACACACCCGCGCACACACTCACACACAAGTACAAGTGCAGCTTAAGACGCGGCACCAGCACCATGCGATTAACGTTGCATGGAAAAAACACATCCGTTTACTTTAAATTACTGTCACTTGCAAATTTGATCTTAGAAATACATTTGAAGCCAGTATTTTAAAATTTGCTAACATTAGTTTCCAGGCACACACTAAGTCTTTTGAAGCCACTGGCTATCTTAATTACAAATCACATCAAGAGCCTCAGTTGTCTTGATTTTTCATTTCTACAACAATATAAAACCTGAAAGACTGTAGAAATTTACCAGCTATATTATTAAAATTAACATAATTCTTACCTTAAAGTTCAGTCTCTTGCTTTCCCGAACTGGCTGCTGCTTTCGACAGTGCCCGACGACGGTTGGCGCAAAATACCCAGAATGCACCACACGGGGCACAGTTGGGGCGGAGTAAATACAACGAGCAAATTGTTTGTTGTGTGGTTCCAGATACTTAGCGTTTATACTTGTTCTTAGGTCTTGTTCTTTTCTTAATCTTAGATTTTTATTTATTTTTTCATTTTTCTTATGTCCTTGTCTATTATTTCTTTAAACTGTAGAGGGCTACGTAATATTCTTAAGCGTAAGGCGGTTTTTTTGTATCTTAAACGTTTTAATACTGACTTTTGCTTTTTACAAGAATCTCATTCAACTGTACAAGATGTAAATTTATGGAGGTCACAATGGGGATTAGAAATGTGGATGTCTCATGGAAATGAACATTCTGCTGGAGTTTGTATTTTAAAAAATAATTTTAGTGGAAAGATTTTGTTTATTGACTGTGGTGCTAATGGGCACTTTATTTTACTTGCTTTACAATTTGCAAATTTGATTTATGTTATTGCCAATATTTATGGATATAATTCACGTAAAGATAATAAGCTACTTTTGATAAATTAGGAACACGTTTAAATCATATGTTATCTAAATTTCCAAACTCTCTCTTAATTTTTGGTGGTGATTTTAATGTAGTTTTAAATAATACCTTAGATAGATGGCCCCCCCAGCCATCTAATACGAATTCTGATTATTTATTATTCTTTATGCAAAAATTTTCTGTTGTTGATGTGTGGCGAGAAACGCATCCCTTGCAAAAAGTGTATACTTGGAACAATAATTCATTTACCAGTCAATCCCGTCTTGATTTTTGGTTAGCTTCAACAGAACTATCAAATATTAAGACTGATATATTTCCCTCTCTGTTTTCTGATCATAAGGCTATTTTTATATGTGTTACTTTTGTATCTTCTGATTCCATGTCTAAAAGATCCTCAAATTGGAAGCTTAATACTTCTATTCTTCATCATAATGAAGTTCAAACCAAAATTGACAGCTTAATTTCCTTTTATTGGAATAAAGCTAATAAAGAAAATATGTTTTGTAGTAATTGAAATTGGGAAATATTGTCGGAAATATTGTAGTTTGTTAGCGAAAACTAAAAAAATTAATGAAGATCAAATTATGGCTAGAATTACTACTTTATCACATAAAAAAATAGAAGATCTTACAGACTCAGAGAGAATTGAGCTTATAGATCAGAAACATAACTTGGAGAACATATATAAGCAGAAGGCTGAAGGTGCATTCATTAGATCTCGTCGAAATTGGTTAGAGAAGGGTGAGCAGAATTCTGCATATTTCTTTAGGCTGGAAAGGCAGCGAATTAAAATTTCTATTCAGAAACTGTGTATTAACGGAATTGTAACTGATAACTTAAAGACAATTGCAGATTTTTGTGCCAGTTTTTACAACGACTTATACTCCTCTAAATTTTGTAAAGAATCGGCCAAAACTTTTTTTGATTCTTTATCAGATATAAAAAAAAATTAGTGTTGAAGATTGTAGTTTATGTGATGCTCCTATTAGTCTATCAGAAATTGTTGTCTCTATTAATAATTTAAAAAATAACAAATCCCCTGGTACCGATGGGCTTTCTGCAGAAATGTATAAAGCCTTCAATCAAAAATTGGCTCCTTTTTTACATAAAATGTTTTTAGAAAGTATTGAAAAAGCAACACTTCCTCTCCTCTTTATGTCAGGGTCTAATAACGTTAATACCCAAGCCCAACAGAGATCCGCTTTTAATTGAAAACTGGCGTCCAATTTCTTTATTGAATACTGATTATAAAATTATCGCCTTAGTTTTGGCAAAGAGGTTAAAATCTACTCTTAATAATATAATTGATGAGTGCCAATCTGGTTTTATGTCTCAAAGGCATATTTCTAATAATATACGCCTGGTCTTAGATTTGCTGGATTACTCAGAACTTATCGCAACTGACAGTTTCATTCTCTTTCTCGATTATTATAAAGCTTTTGATTGTTTAGAACATGATTTTATGTTACAGGCCATGCACAGATTAGGTTTTGGTAGTTTTTTTTGCAATTGTATTAAGATGCTTTATCATGAAGGGAATAGTTCTATCCGGCTTACTAATGGCACTTCCCCTAGATTTTCTTTAAAACGTGGGGTAAGGCAAGGTTGCCCCATCTCCCCATATCTTTTTTTATTAGCTACACAATTTTTATGTTTTCATATTAAAGAGAGCCCTGTGAAGGGTATCTCTGTTGCTGGAACTGATTTAATTATTAGCCAATTGGCTGATGACACTGTGTTGTTTTTGAGAGATGCCTCTCAGATTCCAATTGCTTTAAAGTCTCTCTTATCTTTCTCTAATGCTTCTGGACTTCTTGTTAAATATTACTAAATGTGAGTTACTCCCGGTCAAAGATTGTGTTGCATCTTCTATTTGCAATATTCCCATCAAAGATAATGTCAAATATTTAGGAATCAAGATAATGAAAGATAGTAAACTAAGATGTCAAGAAAATTTTAAGCCAATTATAGAGAAAACAAAAAAAAATTTAATGTTTGGTTATTGAGAGATCTGTCATTGAAAGGTAGGACTTTGCTTACTAAAGCGGAGGGTATTTCTAGATTTTCCTATGCTGCTCATTCCTTATTTGTAGATAGACCAACCAGCAAGTTGATTGATGTAATGTTATTTAAATTCCTTTGGAAAAATAAAACTCATTATGTTAGAAAATCTGTCATTTTAAATTCTTATAATAAGGGTGGATTAAATTTTATTGACTTTAATTCTCTTAATAACACCTTAAAAATTAATTGGCTTAAACGTTTTCTCCACAATCAGTCTTCTATTTGGAATGTAATCCCTAGATATGTCTTTTCACAATTAGGTGGTATTAATTTTTTATTGATGTGTAATTATTCTGTTAATAAACTCCCTATTAAACTTTCTAGATATCATCAGCAGATGCTTTTGGCTTGGAAACTTATTTATAAGCATAATTTCTCGCCACACAACTTCTTTATTTGGAACAATTGTAATATTCTCCATAAGAAGAAATCTTTGTTTCTGGAAAATTGGTTTAATAATGGTTTGTTGTTAGTGAACCAGTTGTTTAACAATGATGGTAATTTTTTGAATTACTCTGATTTTATTTTAAGATTTCACTTTCCTGTATCTAGTGTTTTGCGGTGCTCAATTTCCTACACCTTCTACCTTATTTTGTTTATTCTCAGGTTAGGTAAAGATAGTCGAATCTGCCCTATCGTATAAGTAATTTTCATACTCACACCATAGGCTTCAGAAGACTCCTCCGTGGTATGTTCAGTTCAAGTCTATCAGTCAGAGTCTCTTGGCAGGCAGGCTTCTTGGTTATAATAAAGTATAATTTTATTGTCTATAGGTTATATAATTTACATACAAATACTACTATATAAAATAAAGAAATACAAAAGAAAATAAATTGCTATCTTAGTCGTTCGAAGGCTTGAATGGCAGGTCGTCATGGCAGGTCGTCTGGCACCGGAGAAGCTGTTGCAGAACCAGCATCTGATGCCCTCTTCGTACTTCAGTCTTTTATACCCAGCAGGTGCATTCCAATGTCCTTTTTGGAAATCCCCTAAGAAAGTACCTATATAACCTCTCTGCATCTTCGCATTCTTTCTTCTCCAGGTTTCTTCTCCTCTGCTTCACTCTATGCCTGTCTACTACAGAACACTCGACGGTAACATTTGAATTCCTCTTGGTCATTCTTTTTAGCAAAGCTCTTTCTAATACATGTTTGTTTCCTATCTATGTTCTTGCTAGTACATGTTATAAACCTTTTCTTAATAAATGCTTTAAAACAACAAGTATGGTGTTTTACTTAATAAACTACTTTCAATAAAACGTATACAATACAAATGTGTGGTGTCTTTCTTAATAAACTACTTTCAATAAAAAGTATACAATACAAATGTGTGGTGTCTTTCTTAATAATCAACTCTCAATAAAACGTATACAATACAAATGTGTGGTGTCTTTCTTAATAAACAACTCTCAATAAAACGTATACAATACAAATGTGTGGTGTCTTTCTTAATAAACAACTCTCAATAAAACGTATACAATACAAATGTGTGGTGTCTTTCTTAATAAACAACTCTCAATAAAACGTATACAATACAAATGTGTGGTGTCTTTCTTAATAAACAACTCTCAATAAAACTTATACAATACAAATGTGTGGTGTCTTTCTTAATAAAGCTAACACAGTACAAGTGTTATATAGAAGAAAAGGACATACTTGCAACAGGAAAATTGCATATTTCATTAACACCCCAGTCTTGCAAGTTTGTTCTGCATCTTGAAACCCATGTATGGCATGTAACATTTCTTATTCTTGACACATTTGCTTAGTCCAGTATACACTTGTCTTGACTCCATACCAACGTTCATTTGGAATATGTTCATATATTGATCCACCCAGGGTCATTTGTTCTTAGGCCATATAATTTTACTTTCTATAATTTTTCCACTCACAATATCACCAGTTGGCCAAATTTTGATGTTTTGTTTTATAATTGTCAAATATTGCCCAAATTTTTGTCTCATCAATTTCCCATCAGTAATTTCATGATAACATGTTCCAATCAATTGTCCCTTAGAGTCTTCACAAATAAGCGTGCGGCTCCTTCCATTAATCAGACATGTTCTACAAATGTCAACCAATGGAATTCTGGATCTAGGTACAAATACCATCCCAGTGGCCGTCTACGTCATTCTGAAGCTCTGTCGAGACGTTTGTGTCTAGGGTGGCTGTTCTTTCATCTCCAGCAACTCCCTCAATGTTTTCATCTATGAAATAAACACTTCATCAAATTTCACTATGTTAACATCATTGGTGTACTTGCCATGCAACTCATGCGCTAAAAGCAAGTCATCATTTAGCCAACTTTTGTGAGCACTTAAGTCATTGTACCAGTATCTGGCCTCTGGGTGGAGCAACTTCCGTTTACTCTTGCATTGTTTAAATACATCTGTACTCAGGAATGTGATCAACTTGTGTGATCTTACACAGTTTTCCATTGTTCCATCATCATCATTAAACCAGGCTATCACTTTACATCTTTTAAAGCAATTGTTACACAGATCTCCCATAACAAATCTAGTCTTCTGAATAAATAACATCTGATGATAACACATGCATTCATCTTCTCTAACAGCAATACAGTAGTTCGGATTTCGTGACAACAGTTGACCTTGCAGTTCTTTTAAACTCCTATAAAATATATTACAATTCAAAGTATCGCCATACATACTTTACTTATTTCTTTTATTCTTAGTTACAATGTTCAGTTGTTGCTAATGAACAGCATTATTCTTTCTTAGACAGAATAAATATATAATTACCATTTGGTCGAAATGATCAAGTCGTTCAAAGACAGACTCTGCAGTCATCATTCTGCTATGTGCCATATATTCTCTTCGTGTTGGCAAATTAAGTCTTGGTGTGTCCTTAAGTCTTGAAGTGTTCTGTCTTTATGTTACTAGACGTATGAGGTCTTATAGGATCTAGGTTTGACAACACCCACTTTATCAGGTGCATGAATAGTTGAATGTACCTTAGTGTCGGGGTTATTTTACACCCTTTTTACACTTTTTCATTATCCTACAGATTCTGAAACAAATCATTCTTATCAGTTTTCTCCAAAATGATTAAAACCAACAGTCCAATTATTGTGATTAATATCACATGAAAATTACTCATGATCCACTTCAAATTTCTATAGGTACTTTTTGACATTCCTCCAAGAAATAAAAAGTTCCTTTTTACTTTGTATTTGTATTTTTTATTTTTAGAGACCTTACTCTCTTCAATTCCCCTTCTGTACTTTTAGTTTTCTCTGGGTTACTACTTTCTTTAAAAAAATGTTTTTTAGCCACTATGAAATATATGAAATGTGGGCTAGCATCTGCATATATCGCCTAATCAGCATTAATGGTCTTGGATAGCAACCTACTAATTCCCTGATTCATATTATTTCTGTTACTATCTTTTGTTTGCCCATCACACAATTCCAGTTTCTTTTATATCATAACAATATCTCACCATCCAAAATAGTTTCAGATGAACTAATCCTTTGTTATGTCCAAATCACCTCTGAAACTTCTTATCAATTTAGAAGCCATATTTGGCTCATCTTCTTTCCTATAAGATTCTGGAATCTCTTCAGGAATTACCACATTTGTTTATCGTTCTCAACTCTTATTCAAACTATAGGTATTGGATATTCCTTCCCTAACTTCTTGGTATCATACTGTACCCTAGCTTGATAATTTCCTACTGTGGATCATTTTATTGGATCCTTAATTTTAATTGGAATTATCTTTCCATACTCACTCATTGCTACTTCTTGCAGCAAATCAAACAGCCTAAACTGTATTATCATCTGATCAGTCATCGTGTTGTTCTTCGTTATCAGATTTCTCCACAACAGTGGTTGCTTTAACATTGTTTAAATTTTTACTCCTTGACTTTTAACTCCATCTCCATCTGAGAATATTATCCAATAACTGCCTTTGACTTTTTCCCTTATTCCTGCTCTATGACTATAATTCTCATCACCTCTTCACTGCCCTGCCCATATACAGCTGATCTAATATATCTCTCTGACCGTGCAAGCTTGGTTTTTAAATCTCTTATTTAATATTTCTAGTACTTTAAAATGCCACATCACATGTAATTTCCAATCAATATCTAGTCTTGGTTCATTTATTAAAACTATTGTCAGGGCACTCTTACCAGTATTTATCTATTATAATACTGATTTGGTAAAAGGTTCTTTTCTCTTTTAAAATGCTTAACTTGTCCTAGAGCTATTTCAACTTCCCTAATGGATTCACCATACCCTCCTAGACCGGGACATGGATTTCTTAACTTTTGCAAACTTTCATATAATGTATATATTTTCGTTTGTAAACAGCTCTTTACACTTTCACGAGTTCGCGCTTACATATAATTAGCCGGAGAATAGAAATGCATGTTTGGCGTGCTGTCCGGTGAAGGGCTCCGAGCTCGGGGATGGCCCGAACCCAGAGTACCCCCCCAATAGAAGTAGTGAGAACTCGGAGTGAGGAGATGGGGTGGTGGAGGGTTACTGATAAACCATCAAGTGAATGGAGGTGAGTCCGCTGTATTTAAACCTATGGCGCTGATTGACTTGAGTGGGCTCCTCTTGTGCTGTTTACGCTAAGTATCTGACGCGCTTCTCCCGAACTTTGTTAATGAAACATCATTTAATGTTTTTCATTTATCTTTTCTTGCTGTTATTCATCTAAGGGTAACATTTTATGATGTTCTATGTTAACCCCTTCTTTTTCTGACTTTTCAAGTGAATTTCTTTGTTTATCACTAAGGTTGTCAATTTCATAGTCTGGGTAAGTGGTACCTTATCCCTGTATCTTGATCCATTACAGTCAAATTTTTTCTGCTTTTTGCCAAATTCCAAAATACTATAAGTATAGCTATAGTTATCATTGTTACTACAAAGTTTGGTTTTCTTAAGCAGACCTTTTTCCATTTTCACACTATTCTGCTATATTTCCCTCTGCTCGTCCATTTTGTTTCAGTTCCCGTTATCTTGTATCATACAACAGAAAATGGAGTGCTCTGGAATCTCCCTTAGTCGTTAATCATTCGTTTCCTCACATTCCAGCACTTGCTTCTGGATCTGAAGCTTCAACTCTGAAGTTGTTTTGTGTGTTAGAAGACTTTTCTCTATTGACTGGGCTTTCTTCCCCTTCTAAAAGTCTGATCAACACTCAAAACATTCTATTATTTGTTCCCCTTCTTTGGGGGTTATTTCCAATTCATTAATTAATTGATGAATTGTATACTTACGGTGCCAGACGACCAGACCACTGCCAGCAAATATTCGTTGTTCACTCACTGCCTCTTTTTTTTTTTTTTTTTTTTTTCTGCCATATACTCAGACTCTAGTTTAGTGTTGAATTCTATTCTTCATTTTTCAATAAACATAGTTTCTCTTAACTTTGGTCCATCCAGAGACATATTATTATTGCTTCCTTAACTTACTAATTTCTGTCTTTCACATTTGTACACTAGAGTAAAGCTGCTCTGTTTCTTTTTATGCTTTTCACTGCATTTACATTGCACTCTAGGAATAGGGTTATTTTTCTTTCTCTTGGATTTCTTTTCCAAGAACTTACTTAGTTAAAATTAAATTTCTTTTACTCCAAAATCCATTTTCAGATGGCTCTATTGTTAGATTGCTATCCTACTCTTCTCACTATCTTATCCATTTTTAGTGTTAAAACTTCTAAAAAGGATAAGCTGACTTCTTATTGTCTAACTTTATTATTATTATTAGACATTATCTCTAACTTGACATTTTATTGTTTTTCTTTCTTTGATTTTCTAAGTCACTGTAATACAAGGCTTCGTCCATATATTCATTCTATCTCACATAATTTTGATTTGATCTATAATAAGTATAATTATATACTTCACTTGCATACTGCGATTTCATTTAATTCAGGAGTACAGCATAAAGCTTTATATACAACTATATGTTTCTCTGAAAGTCAATCTTCTTACTCCCTTTGAATGAACTAAGTAGCGTAATTACATTTACACGGTTGAGGTCTAAACCAACTAGTTGTCTATTCTTCTAATGCTCTTATAATCACATTTGCAGATGCCTCTTTTAAGGATTTTGCCCAAATCCGACTTGAAAATTCATCTACTGCTATCAGCATGTATTTATTTCCTGACCTTGATTTAGGATTTAAAGGTCCAGCTATATCTAATGACCATTCTTGACTAACTCTTTCTGGTGTAATTTTACCAAAGTCATTTCTTATAGCTTCATTGTATCTTCTTTGCATACAATTTTTACATTTTAGTCCTATTTGTCTATATTTTTCCTCTAATTGGCAATAGTTATATAATTGTCAGATAAAACTTTACCTATTTAGGTTTATACTGGGATTTTTCATGTATTTAATGTATATGTATTTTCTAAACAGTGTTATTCTTGTTTTCTCTGACTACAATTATTCTTCTTAATTTTGCTAACTTGTCTACCTCTCGGTTTCCTTGAGCTACTTCTGTGTCATCCGAGGAATGTATAGTTTGATGAATAACTATCGGATCTAACTCTCTTATTAGATCATAAATTTCCTTCTAGTTCACTATGTTCAACAGGTTTTCCACTAAATTTTCCCTATATGTCTACGTACTCATATTATTCTTGTTTTAACATATTTGCTATCTTTTATAAGAATAAGCTTTTATTAGCTTATTTTAATCTTACACAAGCTTTTAATAAACCTATTACCTCTGCAATTTGAGTTATTCCGAGGACACAGCTCTCGTCTCTTAACTCTTCTCCTTTCCTTTACTTGTATGATAAATGTCCAATGAGCTATATTAGCGTCCACGAGAGTTTTTGACCTATCTGTGTACACTGTTATTCCTTTAAACACGGTTACTTTCATTTTCTGACATTTTTCTCTACCTCTATTTTATTTTATAGTTTGAACCTAACCAATCACTGTCATCTCAAATTCTGGGCTTTCGGATCTTTTATTTTTCATTAAATGTCCCGTTATTGCTTCATCTATGTTAATTAATATCTTCTGTCCTTGTGCTAGATCTTAACATTCTGCATATCTCTTACTAATTGCTGCTAGTTTCTTCTTGATAGGTAAAAACTTTTCTTTGGATTTTTCCAGCTTTCATTTCTTTTACGAATTGGTATTTGTAATTACTTCTTTAATTTTTTCTATTAATTGATAGCCAGTTTAATCGCAATCTAAATGTACTTTTTAAGTCTTCTCATAATTTCATCCTTTCTTCTTTGACCTAAATTTAGAATTGTGTCTTTGAAGTTTTGTAGCATTTTCTCTGCTTTTTCAGTCCAACCTAATTTACTACCTTTCATTGTAGCATATTGGTTAAGCTTTTTACTAAGCTTAAGAATTTTATCCCTTACATAATTCATAAGTCCCATCATTTGTTGTACTTTTTTAACCCTTTCTAAAGTTTTTAGATTTGTACTTCACTTTTTTATTCTTTGTGTAATTTCTCTATTCTCTGCTGATATCCAAAATCCTAAAAATTCACCCTTATCTGTCATTACTTTCTTAATGTTCGGTTTCAATCCTGCCTCCGCTTGGCGATTCACCACTTTCTTTACAGTTTTTACAAGTTTTTCCATTGTTATCAATGATTAATATATCACCACCATAAATCTCTAATTGCTTTAGTATTTCCTTATGAATAGTTTAGTAACTTCATTACGGTTTACATATTACTAAGTTTGTTGCAATTGTTTAAATACATAATGTGTATTACTTAAAGTAAAAACAGTTTTTTTTTTTCTCTGATTCTTTTCTGTTAATGGAATAGACCAAAAGCCATTCGCTAAATCTAGCTTTAGTTAGAAATCTTCAATTTTTAACCTTTTAACTGTGTCTCTAGCATTACTTACATAACGTCTATCTGTTTCATTACTCTGTTCAATGCTTTACGATCTGTAACTAGTACGTTTTGTCTAATTTTGGTACTAATTGTACTGGACTATTTTTTATCGCAGACTTAACTTCTTTAAGTACTCCCTGTTCTACTAGCTCTTCTATTGTTTGATTTAATTCTTCTTTGGACATTTTAATTTATTGGATATTGCATTTGAGGCTTATGTATTCCACCTATTATTTCATGCGCCTATTCATCACTTATTTTTCCACAATCCTTTTTATAGTTTCTATACGGAGCTTTTCCCATGAATTAATTATTTATTATTAATTCATTTTTCGCTTCTTCTGATCCTATCATTTTGTTTCATATTCTATTTAATTCGTGTTCGATATCTACATTTTGTTTTTAAATCTCAGGACCTTTTTTTAGATCTCTAGCAGCTAATAAGTTTTCTATACCCTTTAACATCTTAATGCCGAATTTATCTCCTATTTGTTTCTTTTCTATATTTCTATTATAAGCTTGAATTAAAATACTATCTGTAAATTGTATTGGCTCTGTTATAGTGGTCACATCTGCTCCTGTGTCCAAAAATACTCTCCTTCTAAATCAACAAATAAATGTTCTTCATATGCTATTACTCTCTGGTCACAAATGATCCATTTTTACAGACCAAATGTCCTTCATTGTGGTACTTTTTTTTTTTTCTATTACTCCTGTTTCGTACCCTACATTTGACTGCTTATCTTTCTAGACTACTGTTGTTGAAATTTCATGACCTGTAGATGTATAGACTAAAGCGAGTAATAGCTCCGCAACCTACATTTGCATTCTCTGCCGCTTTTATAATCCGATCTGTATAAGCATTATGATTTTCTCCTGCCTTTTTAGATCCTATTTGCTTTCTAACTGCCTCCGTTAACTGAAGTTCTAATAACTTTGCCTGTATATCATTTTGCTCCTCTCTACTCCGTTTTGGAGTTGTAAATTCTAATCGCTTCGCTGGAGTTTCCCACATTCTAGTGGCAGGTGTAAAGGGGCCTCTGGTCTTTACTCTCTCCTGATCTGTCTTTTCGCTCTCACAACTCTCTGAAGTCCCTGATTTCTAGTTTTGCTATAGCCTGCCGACCCCTCACAGTATTCAACTTCCTCCTTATTTGCTTTAGTTCTACGTTTAAGCTTTTTATCTCTTTTCCATCTCTCTAATTATTTTCTGTTAAATTCAAACCCTTTTGGCATATAATTTGTTTTCCTATTTTCGACCATTCATTTTACCTCGCTTATCTTAGTGGCATAAGGTGACTGGCTTGCTGTTCGCATTTGCCTGTAAGTTAAATTATTTTCAGGAACAATCTTCCTAACTCATTTTCCTCTTAAATCTCTTCCTTTCTTATTACTAGTGGGATCTTTATACTTAGTTACTTTAATTTCTATTTCTGGTCATTCACTTTAAATTAGTTTGGTCACTCTTCCTAATTGCAATCCACCTCCTTTTTTTCTAATGTAGTCTTGTATCTTATCATATTTCTAACTGTATTTCACTACTTTTACTTTCTTTAGTTAGTGTTGACTAATAAGAGTCTTTTTCTTTTGTTCTTTACTACTCATTTCTATTTCTTACTGGTTTTTCGGAGCTCCCTTCTATCTCTCTGTGGCAAAAACTGCCGTTCAGTGGTTTTTATTACTCCCTTTCTCTCATTGTAAGTTTGTTTACAGTTTTCTCTATTCTTGTTGTTCATTAACAGGCTTATTTTATCCAATGCCTTTCTAGTTTACTTATTTTTTCTAGTTAGCATTCCTTTATCACTGCTATTCCAAAATGTCTAAACTGTCCTATTCTTATTAAGGTTAAATTTATAATTTTAACTTCTCTACTGATTGCAGTTTCAATCAAGGACTACATTATTGTTTTATCTTTTAATTTTGAGTATTTTATAGTACGCAACTTCGTCATGCAGTCTGTCATTACGGCATGCACTACAAAATCCTAGTAAGGCGATCCAGTCGTAATTCTAAAGGATCCTGGACTCTGCATACCTAACTTTTTTGTGTATTTTCTATCTCTCTTTACGCCTGTACTTCTAGCAGTCTAGAAACGGCACTTATCTGCACGGGTTCTTTTTCAATAACCACAATTCCTCCTCTAGTTTCTTCTATTAAACCATCTTACATTATAAATTCAATTTTGCCCATTTTTAATCCCTGTTTATTCAGCCTAATTACCGATCCTGGCTCTGGCATTATTAAGCTCTCTCTATTACTATTCTTAACTTCTTGTTTTCCTGAAAGATTTTCTTCTTCAGTTTTTAAGCTAATTATTTCCTTATCTTCTTTTTTACTATTCTCCATTTTAACCTGCTTTCTTAGCACTGTATTATTACTATGTTATTTCCTATTGAATAAAAATTCAATATAATTAAAACTGAGAATCACTATCTCATTTTTCTTAAACTTTACAGTTTTTAATGTCTCTGGATGGTTACCAAATTATCCTAAATCGTTTTTTCTTCTTTAAACCGACTTTCTCTTCTTTTACGGCACTACTCTAACATACACGTATTTAAGAATCTTTCGTCCTACATACTTGTATGTTTCGGGGCTTCACCATCATTTAGTGGAGCGTCCCCCACTTGACAGTTTTATAGCCCTTTCTAAGTTTCACAAAAACTTAGCTAATCTCAGGAAGCGCTTTCCCTTCAGAGATTTTTAGTTTTGTGCGCGCACACAACCCTTTCTGGGTCGTATAAATAACTCGTTTAGAATTATTTTTAGTTTTCGAGTTTCCTATAGGTTTTCCCTACCTATTAAACTCTATATTTTCGTGCCTAAATCGTATTAGCTGAGTTGAGCAAGTGATCATTGATCCTGGCCAGAAATCAATGGTCAATATGCCCCCCCAACACGTTGGGCGCCATGTTTTGCGGTGCTCAATTTCCTACACCTTCTACCTTATTTTGTTTATTCTCAGGTTAGGTAAAGATAGTCGAATCTGCCCTATCGTATAAGTAATTTTCATACTCACACCATAGGCTTCAGAAGACTCCTCCGTGGTATGTTCAGTTCAAGTCTATCAATCAGAGTCTCTTGGCAGGCAGGCTTCTTGGTTATAATAAAGTATAATTTTATTGTCTATAGGTTATATAATTTACATACAAATACTACTATATAAAATAAAGAAATACAAAAGAAAATAAATTGCTATCTTAGTCGTTCGAAGGCTTGAATGGCAGGTCGTCATGGCAGGTCGTCTGGCACAAGAGAAGCTGTTGCAGAACCAGCATCTGATGCCCTCTTCGTACTTCAGTCTTTTATACCCAGCAGGTGCATTCCAATGTCCTTTTTGGAAATCCCCTAAGAAAGTACCTATATAACCTCTCTGCATCTTCGCATTCTTTCTTCTCCGGATTCTTCTCCTCTGCTTCACTCTACGCCTGTCTACTACAGAACACTCGACGGTAACATTTGAATTCCTCTTGGTCATTCTTTTTAGCAAAGCTCTTTCTAATACATGTTTGTTTCCTATCTATGTTCTTGCTAGTACATGTTATAAACCTTTTCTTAATAAATGCTTTAAAACAACAAGTATGGTGTTTTACTTAATAAACTACTTTCAATAAAACGTATACAATACAAATGTGTGGTGTCTTTCTTAATAAACTACTTTCAATAAAACGTATACAATACAAATGTGTGGTGTCTTTCTTAATAAACTACTTTCAATAAAACGTATACAATACAAATGTGTGGTGTCTTTCTTAATAAACAACTCTCAATAAAACGTATACAATACAAATGTGTGGTGTCTTTCTTAATAAACAACTCTCAATAAAACGTATACAATACAAATGTGTGGTGTCTTTCTTAATAAACAACTCTCAATAAAACGTATACAATACAAATGTGTGGTGTCTTTCTTAATAAAGCTAACACAGTACAAGTGTTATATAGAAGAAAAGGACATACTTGCAACAGGAAAATTGCATATTTCATTAACACTAGGAAAGAATTTAATACTGTTTTGAAGGCCATTTCTCTGGAAATTTGTATGCTTTTTAGAAATAACAACAGTGATTCGTTGATTTTTGTACGTCCACCCAATCCTGAATCCACTGTGGTTGGTTCTATTTGTTTTTCGGAAAAAAAATCTAATCACAAAATTAGATCTTTATATTTGGAACTTGTTATTTCAAATTCTTCTTCAATTTCTTACTGGAATAACCTTTTTGATGATATTAAGTGGGCATATGTTTGGTCACTCCCTCAGAATTTTTTTTTAACAAATAAAGTTAAGGAAATAACTTATAAAATATTACACAGGTTTTATCCTGTCAAGCAATTTTTGCAGAAATTCAAGAATGACATTGACACATCTTGTTCTTTTTGTCATTTTTCGTCTGAAACTGTGACCCATTTCTTTTGGGAATGTCCTTTTGTTCAGTCTTTCTGGAATAAGGTTAATGCCCTGATTGTCCAAAATATTTTTTTTGACTTTTCTTTATGTTTTAAACATATTCTTTTTGGTTTTTATGTTAAAGACAAGAATCTGCTTAACGCAAGTTTTTGTATAAATCTCTTGTTATTTATTGGAAAGTTTTATATACATAAATGTAAATATACTAATTGTAAACCCCACTTTAACATCTTTAAACAAGAACTGCAATTGTATTTAAATACAATATCTACCTCTGTAAACAAAAAAGCTATAAAAACGTCTAGAATTTGTGCTATGTTTAAGATTTCTCCTTAATATATAATTATATTTTATTCATGTGCGCCGCTGGTGTTTTTTTTTTTTTTCTTCTTCTTCTTCTCTCATTTATGTTATCCTTTACTTAAGTATTAATGCAAGATACTTTGTTTGCTGATGATACCTGTTTTGTTCTATTTGTTCTGTGCATTTTGTAATTTCAGTTTATTGCAATAAAAAAAAGCTGTAAAAAAAAAAAAAAAAAAAAATGCAGCAAACACAAAAAAAAAAAAAAAACTTTTTTCCTTGTTTAGATGTTCTTCTGCCACTAGATGGCAATAAAAGTCCATTAACTGAGCTCAGCCTTTAAACCTAAAAGATGACTGCTTAATGCATAGTTTGTAAGGCACCTACCTAGTTTTAATATATGTAAAAACAACATGCACTATGCAGCTATAATCAGATTAAACTGTCATATGATCTCACTATGTTATCATTTGTTATCACAACTAAAACTGGTTAATTGCATTTTTAAATGAATTTCATTAATTTTGTGTAAAAAAATAAGTACATCTTTTTATTGTATTGTACATTTGAAGCATCTATGCATCAAATGCAGCAGACAGGATATATATATTTATATACAGATGAGGTCAAAAGTTTACATACACCTTGAAGAAATTGCAAAATGTTAATTATTTTACTAAAACAAGAGGTCATACAAAAATGCATGCTATTTTATATTTAGTAGTGACCTGAATAAGATATTTCACAGAAAGTCCACAAGGGAAAATAATAGTTGAATTAAAAAAAAAAAAAAAAACTACCCTGTTCAGAAGTTTATAAACACTTGATTCTTAATATTGTGTTGTTACCTGAATGGTCCATAGCTCAGTTTTCTTTTTTTCTTTTTTTTTTTAGCTGTTCATGAGCCTGTTCATGTCCTGAACAGTTCAACTTCAGAAAAATCTGAAATAATTAAGAGCTGGGTATATTCAACTTATTTTGTAAATGTAAGTATCTTCAGTAGCTTCTGAAGCGCAGTACTAAATTTAAAAATAAGAAAAATGTACACATCTTCATTCTGTTCAACTCGCTCTTAATGCACCATTGTTCTTTCTGAAGCATCAGTGAACATTTGAACCTTCTGTAATAGTTGCATATGAGTCCCTCAGTTGTGTTTGTTTGTTATGTTTTGTTTCATTAATAAATTTTCACCTTACCTGCACATGGACCTCATTTCTAACGTGACAGAATCCCCAGAGTTTTGTGACCTTAGGGAGCGTGAGGGATTGTTGCGTAGTAGGAGACTAGTTAGGTATGCAGGAGCTAAAATTGGGGTAATATGATGCCAGCTCACGTTCCTCTGGCGGCGAATCCCGCTGATGTTCCTCTGGCGGCGGTGCCCGCTGATGTTCCTCTGGCGGTGTTGCCAGCTTACGTTCCTCTGGCGGTGATGCCCGCTGTTGTTCCTCTGGCGGTGATGCCCGCTGTTGTTCCTCTGGCGGTGATGCCCGCTGTTGTTCCTCTGGCGGCGATGCCAGCTCATGTTCCTCTGGCGGTGATGCCAGCTCACGTTCCTCTGGCGGCGGTGCCCGCTGATGTTCCTCTGGCGGTGATGCCCGCTGATGTTCCTCTGGCGGCGATGCCCGCTGATGTTCCTCTGGCGGCGATGCCAGCTCACGTTCCTCTGGCGGCGATGCCCGCTGATGTTCCTCTGGCGGCGATGCCAGCTCATGTTCCTCTGGCGGCGATGCCCGCTGATGTTCCTCTGGCGGCGGTGCCCGCTGATGTTCCTCTGGCGGCGATGCCCGCTGATGTTCCTCTGGCGGCGATGCCAGCTCACGTTCCTCTGGAGGTGATTACAGCTCACGTTCCTCTGGCGGCGATGCCAGCTCACGTTCCTCTGGCGGCGGTGCCCGCTGATGTTCCTCTGGCGGCGATGCCCTCTGATTTTCCTCTGGCGGCGATGCCAGCTCACGTTCCTCTGGCGGCGATGCCCGCTGATGTTCCTCTGGCGGCGATGCCAGCTCACGTTCCTCTGGCGGCGATGCCCGCTGATGTTCCTCTGGCGGCGATGCCAGCTCAAGTTTCTCTGGCGGCGAGGCACATCAGCGGGCATCGCCGCCAGAGGAACATCAGCGGGCATCGCCGCCAGAGGAACATGAACCGGCATCGCCGCCAGAGGAACATCAGCGGGCATCGCCGCCAGAGGAACATGAACCGGCATCGCCGCCAGAGGAACGTGAGCTGGCATGATATTACCCCAATTTTAGCTCCTAAATACCTAACTAGTCTCCTACTACGCTACAATCCCTCGCGCTCCCTAAGGTCACAAAACTCTGGACGTTTAGTAGTACCTTGGATAGCGAAGTCCACTAAAGGAGGTCACATATGACAGTTTAATCTGATTATAGCTGTATAGTGCATGTTGTTTTTACATATATTAAAACTACGTAGGTGCCTTACAAACTATGCATTAAGCAGTCATCTTTTAGGTTTAAAGGCTGAGCACCTATTCACATTTGGCTCCCAAACTCTGGAATAGCCTTCCTGATAACGTTTGGGGTTCAGACACACTCTCTATGTTTAAATCTAGATTAAAGACTCATGTCTTGTGATCATTACACTCGGTTCACCCACAGCTGTTTATAATTATACGGACTATAAAGTTTCTCATCGCCCACTCCTCATTGTGGCTGCATTGTCTTCTGTTCTGTCTGTCTCTGTGTTCCCCAGATAATGAGTCAAGTCGTGTTGGGCCGTGTTGGCCTTTGGTTTGTGTTTGTTTGTTGTGTTTTGTTTCATTAATAAATTTTCACCTTACCTGCACTTGGACCCAGACCTCAATTCTAACGTGACAAGATGATTTTTGCCTAGACAATAAAATTTCATCAAGTTAGATGCCATATCTAATTTTACACGTGTGAAAACAAGCCTGTAAGTGATAGTATTTCCAATGGCACACAGTGAATAGAGCCTGTCATGTAATTTTCACACTTTTTCCCTGGAAAGACTACAATCAATGGTGTAATTACAGCATTTTCCAGCAGGGGCTAGCTGGACCAAGTGCATAGCTCCCTATGGATTTTCCAAATCAATGATCTTTCAGACAAAGAATAAATTTCACTCCCAAAATATTCAGAATTAAACCTGAGCAGTTTTGAGGATATTATTACTTTACCCTATTTTCCTGCGACACTAAACTCCTTAAATTTCATTTAAGAGAACATAAACATTAATAAGCTGTACTTTACCCCCTGTGACATCTTTCCTCTTGTCATGTGTCATTTCGTGACATCAGCCAGCAATGGTTTGCAAAAACTTTTATGTCAAGTCAGAAAGGCAATCATATGGACATGATTCTGCAAGAATGAAAGAAATAGAAAAATGTTAATCTGGATTAATTATGATCCACAAAAATTTTTGGAAACACTCCAAATGCAACAGAAAACAGCAATGGGTTTAGCATTTGACTTAAAGAAAAAGGAAGTGTAATTAATGTATAGGCAAGAGATCAAATGTGAAAAATAGAAACCCATAGCAGTTTATCAAAAATACATCAGTTCAACTGAATGTATGTGTCACCAACGCGGTCTCTGTGGCTCCCTCTGACCGCCGCCAGCGGGAAACCTCCCCGGAATATTAAACTACATTTCCCATGACCCCGTACCTGAGACTCACGCCTGTGTTTCCGGTTCACCGGTTCACTTCCCTTTGGCGGCCATTTATAGACTCGCTTCGCGGGGAGTTCCTCGCGAAGTTTTGCTAGTCTTACTACAATCCTAAGCATTTATTCCATTGCATTGATTCTTGTTGCCGACTGGACTGTTATTTCTCCCTGTGATTGCTTGCTTGTTTCCCTCGACCTCTGCCTGGATTTGACTACGCTATTTGGATTATCTGCATTGCTCTGTTTACTGGTGATAGACCTTGCTTGTTTGACTACGCTAATAAAGTTGTTTGCACATGGATCCTCTGCCTCCGCCTCAGTCCATGGAGGGCTTACAGAAAACTTCGCCACCTTTGGATCCAGCAACAACTTCGACTCTCGATGGCGCTACAGCCGAGGCGGCCACGAGGCAACAGCTCACCACGGAGCTATCAGCTCAAGCCACGGCTCTCCGTAACCAGCAGCAACAACTGGATCGCCTAACGGAGGTCACCAGCCAGCTGGTAAGAGCTCTTCAAGGGCTTCAAATGACGGCGCCGCCCGCCACATCTCCTCCTGTTCCACCACCGCCTGTTATACCACCTGTGTCGGCCAGCCCACGGCTGGCGTTTCCTGAGAAGTTTGATGGCAATCCGTCTAAATGCAAGGGTTTCCTTCTACAATGCTCGTTGTTTACCAGCCAACAACCGCATCTGTATCCCACTGATGAAGGAAAGATCGCATTTGTTTGTTCCCTACTCTCAGGAAGGGCCTTGGACTGGGCCACGGCAGTATGGCGGCTGGATCGGCCTACCTTTCCCTCCTTCTCCGACTTTCTACAGAGGTTTAGGGATGTGTTTCAGCCCAGTCAGGAGAGTGGTGATGCAGGAGAGCAAATCATGGTGCTGCGTCAGGGAAGGAGGACCGCGGCGGATTATGCTTTGACTTTCCGCACCCTTGCAGCTCAGAGTGGATGGGATGAAGGACCGCTTAAGCTCCACTACCGCCGAGGCCTTCAGTCTGATCTTCAAGTAGAGCTAGCCTGTCGGGATGAAAACATCAATTTGGAGCAGTACATTGATCTCTCCATCCGGGTGGATAACATCATGAGAGCACGTAAGCCAGCTCGTTCATTCACCTCCACACCGCTCACGACGCACCCCACTGAGGCCGCCCCCGAACCCATGCAACTTGGGGCCACCAAACTCACTTTGGAGGAAAGGGAGAGACGATTCAGGGGGAACCTGTGTCTATACTGTGGACTGTCTGGACACATTCGGGCTAACTGCCCCACTCGTCCACCACGCCAATTAACCTCGGTGAGTAATTCAGCCACCTCAACCAGTTGCTGTCACATTCCCATTAGACTGAGTTATTTGAACTGTGTCATTGAAACGTCTGCTTTGATTGACTCTGGTGCGGCTGGTAACTTCATAGACTCTGAATTTGTTACCGCTAATCACCTACCCACTCTCTCTTGTGCTTCACATGTGTCAGTGGCCGCCGTCGACGGGCGACCACTAGGATCTGGCCGGATAATGCACACCACCAAGGACATCACCCTATCCGTTGAACCAGGACATCAGGAGACGATCCGCTTCTTCGTCATTGCATCACCTCAGTCACCCGTCATTCTCGGATATCCTTGGCTGAACCAACACGGACCTACCATCGCCTGGGCCGAACGCACCATCACAAGCTGGTCACCTCACTGCCAGCATCGCTGCCTCCAAGTCACCACCCAACCCGCTACCAACCAGGATGACCAACCACGACTCTCCTCCATCCCATCCGAATATCAGGACCTGCTGAAGGCCTTCAGCCGCACCCAGTCTACCCAGTTACCTCCCCATCGCCCAGGAGACTGTGCTGTAGACCTCATCCCTGGAGCTTCTCCCCCCCGGGGTCGAATCTTCCCCTTGTCACAAGCAGAGTCCCAGGCCATGAACTTATACATCCAGGAGGAGTTGGCCAAGGGCTTCATCGTACCATCCACATCACCAGCTTCAGCAGGCTTCTTCTTCGTCAAGAAGAAGGATGGGGGCCTGCGTCCCTACATCGATTATCGTGGACTCAATGAGGTGACCATTAAATTCCGCTACCCCCTTCCTCTTGTCCCATCCGCTCTGGAACAACTACGCTCTGCCAAGGTCTTCACGAAACTGGACTTACGTTCGCCTACAACCTCATCAGAATCAGAGCGGGTGACGAGTGGAAGACGGCCTTCTCCACGACATCGGGGCACTATGAATATAGGGTTATGCCCTTCGGCCTGGCCAACAGTCCCTCGTGTTTCCAAGCATTCATCAACGAGGTCTTTAGGGACATGCTAAACCGGTGGGTCATTGTCTACATTGACGACATACTCATCTATTCAGATACCCTCAACCAACATGTTCAACACGTTCGGGCAGTACTGCAACGGCTCATCTCCCATCAGCTGTACGCCAAGGAGGAGAAATGTGAATTCCACGTAAGCAAGATCTCCTTCCTTGGGTACATCATCAGCTCGGAAGGAGTCGCCATGGATGAGAAGAAGGTGAGCGCAGTACTCAGGTGGCCACGCCCCAACACTTTGAAAGAACTCCAACGATTCCTCGGATTCGCCAACTTCTACCGCAGATTCATTCGGCTCTTCAGTACCGTGGCAGGTCCCCTCACTGCCATGGTAAAGAAAGGAACCACCCGTCTCTCCTGGTCCGAGTCTGCTCTACAGGCCTTTGAAGATCTCCGTCAGAGATTCACCACGGCTCCAATTCTTCACCACCCAGATCCTGACAAGCCTTTCGTAGTAGAGGTGGATGCCTCTAGCTCTGGGGTCGGAGCAGTACTATCCCAACGGCAGGGAGAACCACCCAAACTGTTCCCCTGCGCCTACTACTCACACAAACTCACACCCCCTGAGAGGAACTACGACGTGGGTAACCGTGAACTGTTAGCCATCAAGCTGGCTTTGGAGGAATGGCGCCACTGGCTGGAGGGCGCTAAACATCCCTTCACACCGGCTTTGCTTCCGGCTTTGCTACTGTTCGGACGCTTTTGCTTACTGCTCCGCGCTTTGCTCCGCGCTTTGCTCCCTGCTTTTGAACTTTTCTCCGATTTTTCAAATATTTAACTTCAGCAGATGAGCACAGTGCTCATACAACACATTTTTGATACAAATATCACGAAAAAAGGAGACTTTTTTGCCTCCCACTGCCAGCAGTTTACATTCCGGAGACAGGAAAACACAGCTGCCTACTTTCAACAGACAAGAAAGAAAATGCCTCTTCTGGAATCTACTTGCTGCACAAACTGCCACAGACTTCTACAAAGGATTGTGATTTTAGAAACAAAGTTACTTGCTGGACTTCCAAAACAGGCGGAACACACAGAAGATCATCATCACGGACCCCCTCAGCATACAGCCGGTGAGTCCTGTGAATCTAGTCAATATCGACAGTTTAGAAATGTAGAGGAACAAGCCAAAACTGATCGACACACAAATCGATGGCAAAAACAGGGAGCGAGACCCAAAGGCACTCGAGACATCAGACTGTCAAGAGTATCTCGTATTGCTGCGGTATCATCCTCTACCCCAGATATGGCCACGACAAGGCTTGCAAAAACTGTTGTTTTACCACCCCCTATACAGCTAGAAAACAGATTTGATGCATTAATGAATGTGGGTGAGGAATCCCCAAATGTGACTGAACATATATCATGTCAGCCAACTGCTAACATTGCTATAAACAGCCGCGCAAGGTCGAGCAGACAGCGGCACTCAGCTCAGAGCGCAGCCGAGCCCAGGACTCTGATAGTGGGTGACTCCATTATCAGAAATATCAGTAGCAGAACTACAACTACATGCTGTTGTCCTCAAGCAACCGTCTCTGATGTGAACAAAGAACTTCCGAACATTCTAATGAAGCACAAGACTGCAAATCGAATCATCATCCATGTGGGAAAGAACGATATTCGGAAAGAGCAGTCAGAACTCCTAAAGAAGGATTTCGGTGAACTCATTGAAACACTTCAAAGACTTGAAATTCAGTCGTTCATCAGTGGACCACTCCCAGCAAGGGGAACTAACATGTTTTCACGGTTGCTCGGACTGAATACCTGGCTACAAAGAACCTGCAGTCTAAAAGGAGTCAACTTCATTGACAACTTCAATCTTTTCTGGGGCCATAGACAACTGTTCAAACTGGACGGCCTTCACCCAAACAAACTTGGTGCGAGAGTGCTTAAGGACAATATCTATTTTTCACTCCGGCATCCTTCAGTAGAATGTGTGAGTCCACCCAACATGAATGGCACACACACACTTGGACAAAGTGACGACAGGACAACTTATCAGCTTCAGAGTCATCATGTGGCCAACACAACCAACAAGGACACTGACAACGCCACGCAGCCACAACAAGCACTGCTTATGGACACTTTCCTGGCTGAGCCCTGCTCACAGAGCTTATCACAGACAGACTGTGACGTATCACAACAGCTCCAAGACTCAGCACCGAAGGACGACTTTCTGGTAAACAGTCAGGGAAGCCAGGACAACAACATATTCCAGCCACCGGAAACTCCAGAGCCAGAGCTCCATTCACCAGACACATTATCCCTCTCTCCAGCATCTCCACTTTTAAGCTTCTCACAGAAAATGGAAGAACTGGTATATGCTGGAACCAGACTCTCCCACTCTTTTGCTGCAAGCCCCCAGTTATCAACTAAAAAACGGCAGGCACCACAACCACCAAAACCTGTGGGCCCAGCCCACCCTCCTCCTCCAATGAGAGCTCTCCGGCCGCTGCCACAACGCCAGGGCCCAAACCCTCCTGCATTTGCTGTGAGTGAACCAAAAACAACTGATAACAGCTCTCAGTGATATGTGAGGGGTCCCCGCTACGGTAGCAGCAACAATCAGGAATGTTTACAAAACAAGCGGGAACCCAGTGTGACTGTAGTTTTCCCTATTTCTGTTTTAATATGTGATAGAAAGTCAAAGGCCGTCTCAAGTCGTACAGTTGACCAATCTAATCTGAGGCCTATTAGATATCAAACTAAGATTGCTCTAGAGACAAAAAGTAATGCCATCAAGCTAGCATTTTTAAACATTCGCTCACTAAAAAATAAATCACATCTGATCAATGATTTTATAACTACAAACAACCTGGATTTTATGTTTCTAAATGAAACATGGTTAGAAGACAGCTGCAGCGCAACAGTCCTCAATGAAACAGCGCCTCCAGACTTTACTTTCATGAGTGTCTGCAGAGCTGTTAAGAGAGGCGGCGGCGTAGCTGCTCTATTTAAAGATGTCTATCAATGCAAGGAAGTGTCATTTGGTCAGTACATGTCATTTGAATATCTAGGGATTGTGTTGAAAGGTGCTCCACGCATTCTATTCATCATTATTTACAGGCCCCCAAAATACTCTCCATCCTTTGTTGAAGAGTTCACAGAACTGTTATCAATGATTTGTTCAGAGTTTGACTGTTTTGCTATTGCAGGGGATTTTAATGTTCATATAGAAAATGCAGAAATCAAAACCACAAAAGAAATAATAACGGTTTTGAACACGTTTGACCTGATTCAGCATGTGCATGGGCCTACACACAATCGTGGACACACTCTTGATTTACTCATCAGTAAGGGTCTAAACATTTCATCCACTGTTATCAAAGATGTAGCACTATCTGATCACTTCTGTATTTTCTTTGATATATTGATCTCTGCTACCACTGAATCCAGATCTGTCTCTGTCAGAAAGAGATGCATTAACGATAACACTAGTGTGCTATTTATGAAGGCTATATCTTCAATGCCAAGCATTTCTGCAGACTCTGTTGATCTTCTCCTGGAGTCCTTTGACTCAAAAGTTAAGAATGTCATTGATGATATCGCACCTGTAAAAATCAGAAAGATGTCAGGCAGACAGAAATCATCGTGGAGAAAATCAACAGCAGTACAGAGTATGAAAAGACAATGCAGGAAAGCTGAGCGGATGTGGCGGAAGACGAAACTTGAAATTCACTATACCATCTATAAAGACAGCCTTCATGCTTTCAATGTTGAACTAGGTAAAGCTAGACAAACGTTCTTCTCAAACCTTATAAACAGCAACTTAAACAACACTCGCACTCTTTTTGCTACCGTAGAGAGACTAACAAACACCCCTAGTCAAATCCCTAGTGAAATGCTCTCCGACAGCAAGTGCAATGAGTTTGCTTCCTTCTTTTCTGAGAAGATCAATAATATCAGAAAGACAATTAGCACACCCTCAAGTTATGCAGAGGTCAGACAGATTCAACCGCAATTTCAAAAAGAAGTCATTATGTCTACTTTTGAAGAAATCGATAGCAACATTTTGGAAGAAACAGTACAGCACCTCAAATCATCAACCTGCCCCCTTGACACACTTCCCACATCTTTTTTCAAAAGTGTGCTTAACTGTTTGGAAGCAGATCTCTTAGAAGTGGTGAACACCTCACTTCTTTCTGGGACTTTTCCAAACTCACTGAAAACTGCAGCTGTTAAGCCCCTTTTGAAAAAGAGAAATCTTGATAACACCATATTGAGCAACTATAGACCAATATCAAATCTTCCTTTTATTGGAAAGATTATTGAAAAGGTTGTTTTTAATCAGCTGAATCACTACATAAACTCAAACGGATACCTGGACCACTTCCAATCTGGTTTCAGACCACATCATAGCACAGAGACAGCGCTCATAAAGATAATAAATGATATTCGCCTAAATTCTGATTCTGGCAAAATATCAGTGCTGGTATTACTAGATCTCAGTGCTGCGTTCGACACTGTCGATCACAACATTCTGCTAGATAGACTGGAAAACTGGGTCGGGCTTTCTGGGATGGTTCTAAATTGGTTCAGGTCATACTTAGAAGGGAGAGGCTATTATGTGAGTATAGGAGAACATAAGTCTAAGTGGACGTCCATGACATGCGGAGTCCCACAAGGCTCAATTCTAGCGCCGCTGTTGTTCAGCCTGTATATGCTCCCACTAAGTCAAATAATGAGAAAGAACCAAATAGCATATCACAGCTATGCAGATGATACCCAGATTTACCTAGCCTTATCGCCAAATGACTACAGCCCCATTGACTCTCTCTGCCAATGCATTGATGAAATTAACAGTTGGATGTGCCAAAACTTTTTACAGTTAAACAAGGAGAAAACGGAAGTCATTGCATTTGGAAACAAAGATGCAGTTCATAAGGTAAATGCGTACCTTGACGCTAGGGGTCAAAAAACAAAAAATCAAGTCAAGAACCTGGGTGTGATTCTGGAGTCAGACCTCAGTTTCAGTAGTCATGTCAAAGCAGTAACTAAATCAGCATACTATCATCTCAAAAACATTGCAAGAATTAGATGTTTTGTTTCCCGTCAAGATTTGGAGAAACTTGTTCATGCCTTTATCACCAGCAGGGTAGACTATTGTAATGGTCTCCTCACCGGCCTTCCCAAGAAGACCATTAGACAGCTGCAGCTCATACAGAACGCTGCTGCCAGGATTCTGACTAGAACCAAAAAATCAGAGCATATTACACCAGTCCTTAGGTCCTTACACTGGCTTCCAGTTATGTTTAGGATAGATTTTAAAGTACTTTTACTAGTTTATAAAGCACTCAATGGCCTAGGACCTACATACATTGCAAATATGCTCACAGTATACAAACCTAACAGACAACTCCGATCACTAGGATCGAGTCAGTTAGTTATATCAAGGGTTCACACAAAACAAGGGGAATCCGCTTTTAGCTATTATGCCGCCCGCAGTTGGAATCAGCTTCCAGAAGAGATCAGATGTGCTAATACATTAGCCACATTTAAACGCAGACTTAAAACTCACCTGTTTAGTTGTGCATTTGTTGAATGAGCACTGTGCTACGTCCGAACAGATTGCATTATTTTATGTATAATCATTTTACTGTGCTAATTAATTTTAAAATCAATTTTTTAAATCATCTGAAATGTTCTTAAATTCTGTTTTTATTGTTGTTAGTGTGATTATTATTTTAAATTTTTATGATTTGTTTGCTATTGTGATTTTAACTCCTTTTTATGTACAGCACTTTGAATTACCATTGTGTATGAAATGTGCTATATAAATAAACTTGCCTCACGGACCACAAAAACCTAGAATACCTACGTACCGCCAAGGTTCTAAATCATCGTCAGGCTAGATGGGCGTTATTCTTCACCCGTTTCCAATTCCAAGTTTCATATCGCCCAGGCACCCAAAACACTAAGGCAGACGCTCTATCACGTATACACGAACAAGTTCAACAGCATACCACCACTGAACCCATTCTACCCACCATGGTCATGGTAGCACCAGTATCATGGGACATCATGACAGAAATCTCGGAGGCCCAGTCCCAGGACCCTGCACCTCCTGACTGCCCAGCTAACCTCACTTACGTTCCTCTCACCCTTCGACCTCGTATCCTCGCCCAGGTACACTCCGCTCCCAGCTCAGGTCACCCAGGCATCGAAGGAACCCTTGACCTTCTCAATAACAAGTTTTGGTGGTCAACCATACGTCAGGACACCATTCAATTCATCCAGAATTGTACCACTTGCAATACCACCAAGGTACCACGCCGCTTACCAGCCGGCTTGCTTCAACCTCTACCCATTCCCCAACGTCCATGGTCTCATATAGCCATGGACTTCATCACAGACCTACCCCCCTCCAGGGGCTTCACCACCATTCTGACCATCATCGACCGCTTCTCCAAGGGATGTCGCTTCATTCCCCTCCAGAAACTCCCTTCGGCCATGGAAACTGCTGACCTCCTCTGCAACTGGGTATTCAGGATCTACGGTCTTCCGGAGGACATAGTCACCGATCGTGGTCCCCAATTCACCTCACGTCTCTGGGCCAGCTTCTGTCGACTCCTCAACATCTACGTGAGTCTCACCTCAGGCTACCACCCAGAATCCAACGGGCAGGCCGAACGTTTTAATCAGGAACTAATTCGCTTCCTCCGCTCATACTGTCACAACCATCAGGAGAACTGGAGCAACTATCTATTCTGGGCCGAATATGCCCAAAACTCCCTCCGCAAACCTGCCACCAACCTCACCCCCTTCCAATGCACCTTAGGACACCAACCTCCCTTGTTCCCCTGGACCGGAGAACCTTCTGAGCTTCCTGCCATCAATTCCTGGTTTCAGCAGAGCGAGGAAACATGGAATCAGGCTCATGTACATCTTCAAGGGGCCGTTCGTCGTACACAAATTCAAGCCAATAGGAGACGTCGTCCTAACCCGCCTTATGAGCCAGGCCAGTGGGTCTGGCTTTCCACCCGGGACATACGACTTCGTCTACCCAGCAAGAAACTCAGTCCCAGGTACGTGGGTCCATTCAAGATCATTAGACAAGTCACACCAGTTTCATTTCGTCTAGACTTACCTGCTCAATATCGTACCCACCTTTCATGTCTCTCTGTTAAAGCCCGCTGGCGCTCCGGAAGGAGTGGAGAACCTAGACGAGACCGCAGACCAGGGACCCCCTCCTATCATCGAGGGCGAGGAGGTGTATCGTGTGAACACCATCTTGGACTCCCGACGCCGGAGGGGTCAACTCCAATATCTGGTCGACTGGGAAGGCTACGGTCCCGAGGAAAGATCCTGGGTCTCCGCAGGAGACATTCTGGATCCATCACTTACCACCGACTTCCACAACAGCCACCCAGATCGACCAGCACCCCGCAGAAGAGGTAGACCCCGGCGTCGGCCGCCTCCTCGCTCCAGGAGTAGCTCGCAGGGAGGGGGCTCTGTCACCAACGCGGTCTCTGTGGCTCCCTCTGACCGCCGCCAGCGGGAAACCTCCCCGGAATATTAAACTACATTTCCCATGACCCCGTACCTGAGACTCACGCCTGTGTTTCCGGTTCACCGGTTCACTTCCCTTTGGCGGCCATTTATAGACTCGCTTCGCGGGGAGTTCCTCGCGAAGTTTTGCTAGTCTTACTACAATCCTAAGCGTTTATTCCATTGCATTGATTCTTGTTGCCGACTGGACTGTTATTTCTCTCTGTGATTGCTTGCTTGTTTCCCTCGACCTCTGCCTGGATTTGACTACGCTATTTGGATTATCTGCATTGCTCTGTTTACTGGTGATAGACCTTGCTTGTTTGACTACGCTAATAAAGTTGTTTGCACATGGATCCTCTGCCTCCGCCTCAGTCCATGGAGGGCTTACAGTATGTGCCAGTTTGGCTTTATTATTGATTAAATTATTTTGTTTGATTTTTGTTCGGGGCACAGAAAATACAAAAATGTTCTAATATAAGAGGGTTTATGTGATTAATAAAAGCCGGGGGGGGGGGGAAACTGTTATGTTACACATAAAACCTTAGTAACTGAAATATGACAACTTCGCCATATGCCAATCTCTGGTCTCCCCAATAAAGTAAACAATCAGAATATGATTTTATAATGGACCTATATTTCAATTGCTCATGTCTTTAGTACCAATCATTAGGCTGAAAATCGAAAAAAACATTAAAATGCAAACCTTCTCTGTCCTCTGTTGGGTCTCAAGGGAATAAGTCATCATGTTCAGCAGTGTCAGCCGTCCATGGCGCATATTTAGACACAAGGTCACACCTGACTAATAAACGCTTATTTGTAGATTGTCATACAATAAATGTATATCACTTGATTTGTATATATGTACAATGATGTGAAGGATTTAACTTTTCTGTGTTTTTATTTGCGTATGATATATGCATTGGACCCTCCTTCATCAGCACACATATAGAAAAAAATTAGGCTAAAGCACTGAACTCCATCTCTGTCGTGCATTAGGCTAAAGCACTGAACTCCATCTCTGTCGTGCACGTGCTTGCTGCCTCTGTTCATTTCACACTCACTCATATCATCTCAAATATCCTCCTCAAGCCAATAGCTAAGGGAATCCTGAATTTTGGACAGGTATTTCGGACAGCAGATCGTCAACCTGCCAGACATGAGAAACCTGTTTGAAATGTTTTTTGCTGGGGTAAATTGCTGATGCGCATGTAAGATAGGTTACTTATGAGAGGAGACTGCGCTTTAAAATAGTTTTCGAGGTGTGTCCTTTAGGGAATGGAAGATGGCACATTCAGTGTTGCCATATCTACGCAACACGATTCTAAGCGCAAGTCGTTTTATTTCTGGTCTTAATGTAATTGTTTAGAGATTTAAAATGTGCCTGGACTTGCTTTAACATTGTTTTTCTCATTACCATGCATGCAGATTTAAGATGGAAGAAAATGCTGATCATCGGCTAAAAATTAGCAATGTGAGGACAGTTTCATATATGCTTGGAAACACATTTCTGAGAAAAAGACAATTACATCAAAAATATTGTTATAGTATATATATGACCAAATGCACTTCAGTTTTTTGACACTCATAGGCTATATTTGGCTGTATTGTCTGAGATAAGTACAAGTTTTCTGAGATTTATTTACAAACTAAGCATCTCAGCAATGAGAATATAGAACAAAATGGAGATGTTTAGTTTTCTTTAGCAAAATGTATTCTGAGTTTATATGAAACCTATGAGCAATTAAATTACTACTTAGCTGCAACTTTTATTTAGAAAGTGAGAAACCTGTTTGAAATAAAATAAATAAATAGACACATTGCTATTGACAATTTTTATCTGATTTTAATAGCAACAGAAACTAAGGCGTTTATTTTTATTTTTTATTTTTCTAGAAAAGTCCAATCCACTAGAGAGGGTTGTAGCCCAGAAGAAGGAGGGAGGACATTAAAGCCGTAATGGAGATGTTTGAGAGAGGAGCCGAGGTGCTGGCCAGTGCTGTTGGAGGGCTGTGTCCTCTTTTTGAAGCTTCAGCACCAGTTTTGGGGCCGGTTTTGGATAATGTGGAAAACAAGGAGGTCACATATGTCAAAGATCAGTTAGTTGTGCGGAGCAAATTGGAAATCCTCTCATCTCAAATAGAGGACATCAACTGTGGGATTAAAAAAGGGCGTTTGGATTCTCAATTCTTCTCTGTGGAGGAAAACATATGCAACCAGTTTGGAAAATACATAGACATTCTGGAGGCCAAATGTGAGTATAAAGAGGTCCGAAAACGCTTGTTCTTACAGCATTTTCCCAAAATGGGAGGAGAGAAGAATCTTTACATGCTTTACGATGCTGTGATGGGGAACAGCATATTTGGGGTACTACTCCGGGATGTTGTGGAACAATATGAGGCAAGGAACAGAAGAGTCTTGGAAGCAGGGCCGGTTCTAGACAGGCACATGGAGGCGCAGTCAGAAAGGTGGAGGGGGCATCATGTGTACACATCATGTTCGAGCACTGTTTTTTTTCACCTGTGCTTTTAGTAACAGTATATTCCTTGCTGAATTGTTTTGTTAGCTGTGTCCAAAGCCTTGAGAAGTGTATTGACTTGAGAAGTGTATTGCACTTTGTCAGGTCTCTACCTTCAGACCTGTCCAACTTGGGTAAAGACTAAGCTCCTGCTGGTATACAGTAGCTCTTAAGGTCACTTAAGATAATTAAATATTAAATATAACATAAAAATAAGCATTATTTACATAAAAAATATGGTACTTTTAGAGGTAAATAAATTCAAAAATACCCCCAAAAAACAACAGTCTCCTATTTCCCTTTGCAAAAACTTTCACAAATTCATCCATTTCCAAGTTATTTGTTATGGACTTCTCAAAGAAGAGATGCTTCCTAATTTGACATAACAGGCACGATGCCTCAGTGCACAGGTCAACTGCAGCATCTTCATCCTCTCTCATCTCACATAGGATACTGAGAATATGGTTTTGATTTTCAACAATGCACTTTGTCACCTCATAGTGGCTTGTCCATCGTATTTCAAGCAGCCTCTTAAGATGAGGTGCATCATATTTTTCAGACACATGTTGGTGCCGAAAAAACTTATAGAGTGAACTAGAGAGGTCAATAAATATTTTTGCACATGGTTCACTCTGCATGGCATACTCAACTACTAGGTGCAGTTGGTGGTTGTAGCAGTGGATATATGGAACATATCTAGATAGCTTCTTTTGGAGCAGAGCTTGTACACCACCTCTTACCCCACTCATCACAGAAGCCCCATCATAACACTGGCTAGGTATATTGTCAGCACTGTAGCCAGCATCAGAAAGGTGTGTCAATATCTCAAGAGGTGATGTACTCTGCATAAAGTTCATGCAAGTCAAGCAACCCAATTAGATGCTCCTCTGGCATGGAATTGCTCACAAAGCGAATCATCACAGATACATTTTCCACATTGCACCTGTCCCTGGTCCCATCACTTTTGAGGCAGAACCCTGCAGAATCAGCATTTTCATATTTTTTTCCTGACCTCTCTAAGCACCATGTCTGCCAGTGTTTGAATAATTTCATTTCGGATATCCTTAGATGTGTATTTTGCATTCTTTGGGATACCCTTAGCAATGCTTGCTAGCTTCTCATCCTTCTCTACGGTATACTCGATTAGTTTCAGAAAGAGACCTGAAGCGATGTCCTCATTACCTGCTTCATTGGGCCTCAAGGTTTCTGCAGCTCCACTGAGCCCCAACTCATTCACACAGAGAAACTTAACAGCACTCCCCACACTCTTGACATAGTAATGTTTTTTTTTTCAAGTTGTGTTTTACCAACCAACAGGGAGTCAACAGTTCCCCTTGTAGCCTCTCTGCTTTTGTGCTGAGTCCATACAGTTGAAGCATGCAAATGGTTGTGGCTGGACACATGCCAGGAAATGATAGAGAGATGTGTTGATTCATTTCCAGAGCAAGCTGAAATGGACATCAATAGGCTTGTGAAGGAAAAATAAAATGGGAACCGTCAGGAAAAGGCTAGGGAACTGCTAGAATTCCTGGTGAAGAAGTACCACTGGGTGAGCTGGTACATCAGAGTCATAAGCAACTTGGGCAAAATTAGCAAATTGAGAGCCGGACAAAACTTTCAGTGTGTGGCCAGACAGAATTATTTTAAGTAGAATATTAAATAGTAAATTAAGTATCTCAAAGAAATAACACCAACCTGGTGGTCTAGTTCAACAGCAATGCTCAGCCTTTTCCCAACAAGAGCATCAAGCAGATGATGGAAGGTCCTGTGAGGAAAGGAAAGGAAAGCTAAAACTGTCGTGGAGCTTCTGGAGAAGCAGTTAAACGGGTTTCTGGTTCACACCGTCAGTCCTCACAAGGACAGTTTTGCTCTGTTGGGTTTTCCTGGAGAAAATCACTACTGGGAGAAACATAAGAATGGGAATGTTTGTGTGCATTCAGAGTAGATTTAGACATTAACATGTAATTACTATTATTTTATATCTATCTAACATTTTTGCAAATGTAGCACTTTTACTTTCTATATATTATGTATATGCCTTGAAAAACTCATTGTCAAAGTCAATGTTATATGTTCATTGTTAGGTTGCTATCACCATTCCATCTGTAAATTAAAAAAAATGTTTTAAC
This sequence comes from Garra rufa, assembly GCF_049309525.1. Lineage (NCBI taxonomy): Eukaryota > Metazoa > Chordata > Actinopteri > Cypriniformes > Cyprinidae > Garra > Garra rufa. Next base: position 8,355,121 of record NC_133369.1, on the reverse strand, counting down.
AGCTTCTTTTACTCTGAAATAAATGCATTTGAACACTTTAATGGAACAGTTCACATAAAAATTCCACACATTATACGGAAAAGCGTATTTGTTTAGAACAGTTCTAGACTGTTTTGCTTGTAAACTGTGCTTGATCTGAGCATATTTATCTCCTGATTCAGACCAGAGGACTTTTTCATCCAAGAAAGCAAGTTTATAGACAGAGGACTCATATTTCAGCTGGAAGCAATGGACTGAAGTCAAAAACGTCTTAAGGGGAGACGTACCTGTCGGATTTACCTATTCACCTGCAGCGTCTCGCCTTAATGATGGATTTGTTTCTTACAAACATGCACTTTTTGGCTTTACAGGATGTTCACTAATGGACTGTAGTCTGATTGCTTATAGATTATTGTAATATTGTGTTTTTATCAGCTGTTTGGACTCTCAACCCTGACGGCACTGTTCCCGTAAAATAGTCATCTGACTATTGGATGGTCTTTGTGTGGACTATTCCTCTGAACATATTAAATGAACCATGAAATGCCAATTTTTCAAACAAAATAGGTTGACTATTTGTGCTTTTTACCGGACATGTTTGCATTATAATGTTATAAAATTTAGGCAGCAAACCTGCTAAATGCTGTGTTGTTATGTAAACAAATGCTTTGTAGTAATAAAAACTAAAGCAATGAGACTCGACAGTAATGGCAAAGAAAAGAGCTTCCCAATTTAGCCTGCATGACAATAACATGAGCTGACAGTATCTGTTCCTCGTCAGCCATAAAAAAAGCCTAAAGCAAGACGTCTCAGGAAACGAATGCATGTCTTGCACAGCAGAGAGCGCATGATGGACTAAAATATACCCTTTAAAAATTCATGTTGGTTCAAAGTTGAACTTACATATTGCCAAGAAACAACTGTTGTTGAATTGTTTACAGATTTAGCTTTTCCAAGATGATAGCCAATAACAAATCTAACTTCAGTTTTCTGTCTCATATGGCTTGTTTCACATTAACATGACTTACAAGCGATTGTTGACATTCATTGCTATTAACTCTCTGAAGTGGACACATATAGCACTCAAAGCCACGTGTAACCCTTGTTAAATGATTGCTCTGGTAATAAAAAATAAAAAATTAAAATTAAAACATTTTTATAGCATTGTTTAAAGTCAGTATAATAATCATTCTTGAAAAATCAATACAGATAGGAAACAAATATCTACATATGTTTTTGTATTGAACTAAGAAATGAAAGAGAGCCAATCGAATCATTAGGTGATTGGCTCTGCCCACTCAAGCCCCAACATTATCCGCGTTGTGCACGTGAATAGATCAATACAGAGCAAGAGAGAAACCTGATCGGACGAGAAAGTGTTGAAAATAGAAAACACACAATCTTTACTTCATTTAAGTTTTATTTTACCTGAGCTAAACAGCCATAATCGCAAGATATCTGAGGATTCAGCGTGTTTGTTACTCCTGCACCATAAAACTTTCGTGTGGAGTTGGTGAGTTGTACAACTGCAGTGTTTCCCCACACATAGACAAATCTGTGTCAGTGCACCACAGATTAAATTCCGACCGGCACAGATTCAACACCGACCAAAAAAATAAAATAAAATATCAATACCGACCGTCACATATTGTGTTTCTTTATTTTTTGGTACGCTATTTAAAACATGCAGCGAATTCGTTCAACTGCATTTCCTTTCCATACTCTCTATTCATCTCTCTGTCACTCACGCATCTCTCCCTCAAACGTACACACGCACACAGCCCCTCCCCTCCGTGCTGTATGTTGTTTCAAGGCTGGCATCATCTGCGGTCCTCTGAGGGGTTGGCATCATCTCTTCTTCTGAATCCAGGCTGAATCTTGTGTAAATCCTAGTTACCACGGGATGGAAATCCCGTGGCAGAGACAGAGAAACAAAGAGAAATAATTAGCGCAGCTGCTGTTCCAACTTCCAACCAAACAAAAATTATGTGTTTAGCCCAAGCTGAAGAATAATAATGTGTATTTGATCAAATGTAACTGAAGTACAACGTTATGAGATACATTATGTGAATGCTTGGCTAAAGAGATTAGTCTTTAAAGGTTGTATCAGCGATTTCTAGGCTGAAAAACAAATTGTTAATTTCAGCTGACCTTTCATCACGATCCGCTCGTTGCCTGCACCATAAATTGTCTGTGAAAAAACCGCGTCTCTCTGGTCAGCCTACGGTCCAAGATATGCCAAAAAAACAATCGGCACTACCAAACATTCCACACATAAACAAACATTGTTCCAACCAATCAGCGTCAGGGGTTTGGTGTTGTGGACTTTCCTACTGGTGCAGGGATGTGAGGGAGGCGGAGCGAAAGTCCACAACACCAAACCCCTGACGCTGATTGGAGGCTTTCCCTCCTTTAGTGGACTTTGCTATCCTAGGTACTACTAAAAGTCCAGAGTTTTGCGACCTTAGGGAGTGTGAGGGATTGTAGCGTAGTAGGAGACTAGTTATGCAGAAGCTAAACCATTAAGGGCCTTATAGGTAAGAAGAAATATTTTGTAAGTGATACAGAACCTAAGGTAGCCAGTGCAGAGACCGTAAAATTGGGGTAATATGATCATATTTTCTTGATCTGCTAAGGACTCTAGCAGCTGCATTTTGGACTACCTGTAGCTTATTTATTGAAGAAGCAGGACAACCACCTAGTAGTGCATTACAGTAGTCCAGTCTAGACGTCATGAATGCATGAACTAACTTTTCTGCATCAGAAACACTTAACATGTTCCGTAGCTTAGCAATGTTTCTAAGATGGAAGAATGCGGAGAGTCTCTGTCTCAGTGTTTTCTCTCTGGTGGTGAGATAAGCTCAACTCCTCTGCTCTGTTGACTCTAAACAGTGTGTGTCTCTCCTCAGCACCTGCAGTATATCAGACTGTCAATAACACTTGTACACAACACTTCCAACTTTGACACGAAGCAACTGCTTCCTGTCATGCCACTTGCATGCCAGTAATAATAAAGAAAAAACACAAACGTGTGACAATCTATTAGAACGAACTGCATTGTAGATGTAGACCATTTGTGATCAACTGTTTTATTGATATACATTTTTCCACTATAAGTTCGTTAAAATCACTTCTGCAGATTGATACCATCTGGTTTTCTAGAGAATAAAACACCCAAGAACTGCTTTACACAATCAGTCTTCAAAGGTCAGTTAATTTTTATCATATAATTAATTATATATGATTATAGTCATATAACACTACCAGTCAAAAGTTTTTTCTGCTCATAACTCTTTCTGCATTTATTGTAAAAGCAGTAATGTTGTGAAATATTTTTACTACTTAAAATAACTGCTTTCTTTTTGAATATATTTTAAAATCTATTTTATTCCTGTGATCAAATCAAAATCTTTAGCATCATAACTCTAGTCTTCAGTGTCACGTGATCCTTCAGAAATCTGTCTAATATGCTGATTTGCTGTTATTATTTTCAATATTATCACAGTTAAGTATTTTTTTCAGGATTCTTTGA
>NC_133369.1:8267228-8351110 GCF_049309525.1 Garra rufa | reverse complement strand
GGCACATTCCAGTCTCATGTTTCCCTATTGTGTGTAAGCCGCTGTTCAGTCCTGTATGTCCTAACCTTAGCCTGATGAACCAGGTTTCCTCCTGTCGTGAAAGTGAGCTGATCATTTTAACTGTTACATTCTTTTGAATATTATATAAATGCCTACCTTTTTCCCCCTTATCCCATTTATCTTGCCAGAGTTTATGAATACCATCTTTAATTATTATTTTCAATTCTGATTTGCTGAGTGGAACCTGTACATCTACTTGTTCTGCTTTCAGTGCTTCTTTTGCCAACTCGTCTTCCTTCTCATTGCCCTCAATACCTGTGTGCGCTGGAACCCAAGTGAACTGTAATATTAGCTTCTGTTGAGATATCCTGAAAATCATCTGATGAACTTCATCTAAAAGATCCTGTCTGCATGCAGATTTCCCAGTCTGGATGCTAGTTAGGGAAGACATAGAGTCTGAACAAATAACTGATTTATATGGCTTCACTTCTTCTACCCACTGTAGTGCCATTATGATGGCCATCATCTCTGCAGAGAAGATTGAGAGGTGGTTTGAGGTTCTTTTTTGTATTATAACTTTATATTTAGGAATGTATACAGCCACCCCCGTTTTACCTGCTGATTCTTTGGATGCATCTGTAAATATTTGTACTGTGTCATCATATATTACTTCTAGATACTGCTGTACACTTTGATACAATCCTGTCTTGATTATATTTTTAGCTTCTAGATTAACTACAGGGTAGCGGAAAAACCAAGGTGGAATTGTGCTCAAGTTAACATTTTTGCTGCAAGGTATAGCACTGATTCCCATGTCATCTGCCTCTTTATTGCTGTTCCATCCAAAACTACTGTTCACACTGCGACCATACTCCCAGCATTCGTCTAACACCAGTTTTGTAGGATGTGTAGTTTCATGCCCTTGTAAGTTTACCCAATATGCTAGAGAAAGTTTTAACCTCCTAAGATTTAAAGGCATCTCCCCTACTTCCACTTGCAGCGCTGGGATAGGTGACGTTCGAAAGGCTCCACTACACAACCGGAGAGCTTTAGCCTGCACCCTGTCCAGTTCAGCTAATGTAGTTTTTGCTGCTGTTTTGTATACTGTACATCCATAGTCAAACACTGATCGGATTAATGCAATATAAATCATTTTCAAAGAAGAGCCTGACGCCCCCCAATTATACCCTGAAAGACACTTTAAAGGATTGATTGCTTTCTTACATTTGTCTACCATTTTCTGAACATGACTTTTAAAAGTAAGTTTACTATCAAACCACACACCAAGATATCTTAACTCATTAACCTGTTTGAGAGATTGTCCATATATCTTAAGATCTATTGTGGGTTTTACCCTTTTCTTAGAAAAACAGATGAATTGTGTTTTTTCCACTGAAAGGTGGAATCCCCAGTCAGATGACCATTTTTCAACCTGACTAATTGCTGTCTGCATCCTTTGCTGTAAATTGCCAATATTACGGCCCCTTACCCACAATGCTCCATCATCTGCATATAATGCCCTATTTATCCTTTGGTTCACTCCATCAAACACATCATTAATCATTATATTAAACAGAACTGGACTACATACACTACCTTGTGGGGTGCCATTTTCTATTGTGTATGTACTTGATGACTCTGACCCTATCCTGACCTCTATGGTCCTACCCTTTAAAAAATCTTTGATCCAGTTAAACATTTTACCTCCTATTTCCATTTTATTCAACTTAATTAAAAGTCCTTCTTTCCACAGCCTGTCATAAGCCTTCTCTATATCAAAAAAGTTTGCCAAAACAGATTCTTTGTTAACTTGTGCTTTACGTATCTCATTCTCCAGGCAGACTACAGAATCCATAGTTGTTCTTCCATTACGGAATCCACTCTGATATGGTGTGATCAGCCCTCTGCTTTCTAATTTGTACACTAACCTTTTAGTAATCATCCTCTCCATGAGTTTACATAGGTTAGACGTTAATGCTATTGGTCTGTAGCTTTTGACATTCATTTTATCCTTTCCTGGTTTCCCTATAGGGACTATTACTGAGTGTTTCCACCCAGTAGGCAGTTTTCCTCGTTCCCAAATTTTGTTATATAAAACCAGTATCACATTTTTTGCCACATCAGATATTTCTTCAATCATTTTATAGCATATCCCATCTCTCCCTGGTGAGGTATTTTTAACACCTATCAATGCTCTTTTTAGTTCAAACAGTGTGAAATCTGCATCTAGTGAACTTTCCTGCACCATTTTCATCCCCAGCATATCTTTATTCTCTTTAATGATCCTCTTTCTTATAGTTAGCTCTTCACTGGAGAGGTTCTGTGAGCTATGTATCCTTAAAAAGGATTTTGCAAGCATCTCAGCTTTTTCTCTACTGGTTACTGCCTCAGTGCCATTATCTCTTAATACTGGTAGTGAAAAGTCCCTATTCCTGTCCCAATATTACTACAAAAATCTCTCCAATATTTCCTTTTAGCTTCTCTCATAATTCTTTTGGCTTTAGCCTGTGCTCTTTTATACTCCAATAAATTATCAAATGAATGATTAGATTTAACAATTTTAAAAGCTTTATTCCTGTTTTTAACAGCCTCTCTACACTCATCAGACCACCATGGTACCATTTTCCTCTTCTTTGCTCCAGATGTTGTGCCTATTGTTTCCTCTGCTGACTCATGTATTATATTAATAATCATATTATTCAACTCCTCAATGTTGTCACTCAAATTTGGCATGACTTCAATTAATTTGCTACTTGTTTTAAAATTATACAGCCCCCAATTGGCCCTTTTCATTCTCCATCTCGAACTCCAATTTTCTTCAAAACTAATGTTTTGACTCCTTATTTGAACCCAGATAGGATAATGATCACAGCCCATTGCATTGTCACTTCTCACATCCCATGTGCAGGTACCTGCTAGTTGTTGCGACACAAAAGTAAGATCAATTGCAGATTCTACACCACGAGCTACATCATACCTAGTACCTCTTCCATCATTTAGACACACTAACTGATTATCATCCATAAACTCCTCAATGATATACCCATCTCTATCTGTTGTAGCGCATCCCCACAGGGTATTATATGCATTAAAATCTCCACATACTATAACTTTGGAGTTTTCCACAACACATACACTCTCCAACATGTCCCTAGTTATTTTTTGACAGGGATTATAATAGTTTATTATACTAATTTTTGTTTTATTGACCCATGTCTCAATTATAATTATCTCAAGCTCTTTACTACTGTTGATAACTCTATAGTTAACACCATGTTGGATAAAGGTGACAACTCCACCGCCCATAGCAAGGGCTCTATCCTTTCGCACTGCTGTATAACCATACAATGTAAATTCAAGTGAGGGTTTTAGCCAGGATTCCTGAATGCAAATAATATTAGGTTTAACTGATTGCTCCTGAATATGCTGTTTTAGTTCTTGTCCGTTTGCAATTAGACTCCTCGCATTCCACTGTAGAATGGTTAGCATCATTAATCTCCACCACCACATGTTGATTGTGTATCTGATACTCCCGATATAAGTGTTGCATTAATGAACTCTACTGACATCTCTTCCATTTCCAAGTACTTTTCTGCCGCTTTTGCAATTATCTTAGTTCTCTCTGTTCGGCTACATGCTTGGGCAGAACAGTTAATGATTTCTACCATAAACGCTACAAACTTTCTCTTTTCCACTATAAGTGTATCCTTGGTAACATTGCAGCATTTATGTATGCTTTGAACTGGGGGTTGAGTCACAGGTGCTGATTTACTATTGTTGTCATTAGATTTTACCTTTCTAATTGCCTCAACGTATGTAAGCTTTTCCTTTACCTTCACGTTCTGAATCTGATCCGCTTTTTTATGTGCGTCACATCCTTTGTAGGCAGCACTATGCTCTCCTCCACAATTACAACACTTGATTTTAACTCCCCTCTCACATTTCCCGTATTCATGCTCCCCTCCGCATTTGGCACAACAGAGTTTACTCTTACAGGCTGCTGCAATGTGCCCAAAACGCTGGCATTTAAAGCATCTCATTGGGGGAGGGATATATGGCCTTACTATATAGCTAACATATCCAATTCTGATTCTTTCAGGGATTTTATCTTCCTCTAGAGTCAACAATACAGATAGGCTAGGCCCCTTAACACCATCTCTTGTGAAAGGTAAACGTTTAACTCTCGTTACTCGCACTCCTCTGATATTAACCCTGATTTCTTCTTCAGTTATCTCAGTTGACACTCCAGATATTACACCCATAACCTTCCCTCTATCTTCCCATACTTGTGGCTTAACCTCTTTCCCCAGCAATGATTTACATTTCATTAATCCATGCTGCTGTACTATATCTCTACATATAATCAGTAGATTCCCATCTCGTAAAGTTTTAACAAACCGTACGTCACCTACCAGCTTGTGAATAGCTTCACTAACCTTCAAGGGGTTTGATGTACAAGGAGATTGAAATCGCAGAATAACTTTAATTTCTGATCTTTGTTGTTCCTCTCCCTTATCTCCATCAGATTCTCTCTGCTTTCTTTTCATTTTTTTCCGATTCACTATCCTCCATTCTTCGTTGTTTGAATTTCCCTCGTTACCCGTGTCTACCTCAATCTCATTTCCTTCATCCACGTCACTTCCTGCACCTCCCGGATCACACCTCATTCCTCCCAACTCAGCCATTCTGGCCCGTCCGACCTTCGTCAGGCAGGATCCACCGGCTCCTCGTTGCCAAAAAATCTACTTCTTTATTCAACCACTCACCTATTATACATTCCTGGTGTCTAATCAGCGCCCTCTAGTGCCCTGTAGTTACATTACAACAATATTCTTATTAACATTATAGGCTCTATGCACGCGTACTTCCGCGTTTGACGCAAGGCTGCTATTGCCTTTTTCTGGTTGGAGAGGTTTGAAGCGGAGAAAAACGCGATTATGGCAGAGTTGACGAATTTTACTCGGTGTTTGCAAGAGTTGCCCAAATGTACAATCACTGATGTGCAGTACAACGCCACAGAGCAAACTTGAGAAAGGTTTCAAGTTTTATGTGTCTTCGTATCTGTGCAATTATGAAGGTAAATTCAGCTGAACCGCCTGAACTGAACTACTATTTTTTTTTACGATTCGTCCAGCAGCAGGCGTGTTTGTAATTTTGTCTGAAAGTGTCAGGTAAAATCAGGGCCACAAATGAGATCTCAGTGAAAGCTCACTGCTACCGCTCTATGAGGAAAGCAGAGACTCCACACCAACTGAGAGTAGAGTAGCTTAAAAGTGACGTTCAAAGTTCTGTTGGACATGTTCAGTCCAGTTCAATTTTTACTTTTCTAACGTTACCACTGTTCAGCTTGGATAACCACAGCTGTTATCTTAGCTAGTATGGATGATTATTGTACAAAATAATAAGAATAAAAAATGTAATGCAGTTCTACGACAGATGAATATCACTGCATTATCACTGCTAATTATAGCTGAAACAGTGGTAATGGAGATACAAGGCGGCAAAGTTGGTTTTATAATCACACATTCTTTAGGAAACGTGTGGAAACTTAGAAAAGTGTGAAATTTAGCAGATGCTGTACACTGCGGCACACAGCAGTGGTGGCTAGAGTGGCTGTCCTCCCATCTTTGAAAAGATACTTTCATACATTTAGATGTCATTTTATATGTTTATTTAATATAATAAAGCAAATAAGCATCAACAATATGAGTGGAGTCTGTTTTTGTGACTAACGTTACCGTAGTATAGAAGACAATACAAGTTATTAGAAAAAATAGTACACAGCACTCTACAATCGCGCCGGAACGGAAGTAATCCAGCATCCTTATATTCCACCTGAAGTACGTCATTCACCGCCGTGCATACAGCCTATTCCATGTATAATAAAAATACAAGTGACAGACATTTCATTCTGTTACATGGTAATCACTTAACATAAAACTCTTTAATAAACTATTTACAGTCCAGAGATAAAGTTCACTGGAATCCACACCAGATCTGTCCTCACCTCCCAAATGTACCAAACTAAAAAATAAAATAAATAAAATGTTATGCTATTTTGAAAGCTTTTATTTTAACTGTATGTTATACTAAACTTAATAGAACTTAAAGAATAATGATATCCTAAAATATTTAGTTTCCAAACCAACACTTTTTCCTGTTTCCAAAACTGAATAGAAATGTATTTATGCAAATAAGCAGTAATATGTACACAAGTTATTATTATTATTTTTTTTTTGGCATAAATTAATTTGCTTTTATGTAACAGCAAATCATAAAATGTTATACAATTTAATCAGTAAAAAAAATTACAGTCTCTTTTGCAGTCCTCAAACTGCACTGAAAAAAAAAGAGAAACAAATAATCTCATGAGATGTGATTAATCTTTGTTGTGCTCTCTGTGGTTATTTATTTTGGGATGCGAGTTTAGTTTAATCTGAATGTGATGGGGTCAAGAGTGTGAGAAAGTAGAGTAAGGAAATAAACATCAATGCAAACTAGAACATGGAGGAGGAAACTACTGGGATTAATAAACTGCAGAATAAAATTAATTTACAACCAACTCTTTGTGTACTGCAGTTTTATTCAATGAAGAAATACTTTGTGAAAGCATCCACAAAGATGGCTGCTGCACCGAAGTTGCAAATGATGTGTTGATCTGTCTTTATGAGTGCAGACAGCTGAATGTTTTCTCATGGATTTCACAACTTGTTTTAACCAGATCATTGTAAATGGTGTGGATCGCATTTCACAATACAAAACGGATTTCTCATACAAAATATAAATTATTATGGGAGTCATATAGGAGGTGAGGACAGATCTGGTGTGGATTCCAGTGAACTTTACCTCTGGACTGTAAATGGTTTATTAAAGACTTTTAAGTGTTAGGTGATTGGCATGAAATTTATCGAGGACTGACTAGATCCCGGATGGTCTTCATCTTTTTGTTAAAGGTTTAATGATTTATACATACAGTTTCACACTGAGGACAACTGATGGACTCATATGCAACTATTACAGAAGGTTAAAACACTCACTGATGCTTTAGAAGGAAACGGCGTGCATTAAGAGCCAGGGAGAAGATACTTACACGTTTCCCAGAAGAAAAAAAAAAAATAGGTTAAACTTACACTGATCTTCAAATTCAAAAAGTTTTCTTAATGCAGAATTTTTCCTTTTGGAGCAAAAGTGAGCATTTGAACCTTCCGCAATAGTTGCAGAACTGAGTCCCTCAGTTGTCCTCAGTATAAATAGATGGACCTCAAATACAGTCATCAGTCTTAGTTGGAAATGGTTAATCTGAAGAACAGTATGCAGTTTAACTGTCCAGGACAAACAATGTACTCATTAACAACTATCACTAAACAAAAAACAGCTGTGGATCATTCAGATAGCAACACAGTATTAGGAATCAAGGGTGTGTAAACTATTGAACAAGGTCATTTTATTTTCTCTTGTGGACTATATGTAAATGTATTTTATGTTAAATATCTTATTCAGGTCACTAATAAATAAAAAAATAACATGCATTTTGTACGATCCCTCTTATTTTGGTAAAATAATTAAACATTTTGCAGATTCTGTAAGTTTTATGTAAACTTTTGACTCCAACTGTAACACACTGTAAAATAAGTACACTTTTTTAAAATCTATAAATAAAACAAGTATTATTGGAATATGTTTTACATGAAAATACTGTTTCAGTTTTATTCTAGAAGGTTGTGTTTAATTCAAAGTCAAATTTTTTTTGGTTTGTGAAATTTACCAATTTCTGAGTCACTTTTTTACCCTACACAAGATGTATTTTTTAGGTGTACTAAAGTAATTTTTTAACATTCAACAGGGCGGGGGAATTTTAGACCTGTTGCTTAAACATTAAGTAATATTTAATCAGATGGCAATGAACCACCTACTTTGTAAAGCTTCTTCCCTGACAAAACCACAAGAGTCATCTGTAACGCACACCCTTCCTCTAGTTTTCTATCTGTCTGTTGCAGTGCTGACAGTCTAACGTTCATGCCGATTTTATCTTTGAGTTCTTGGTAGAGAGCATCACATGATCACCAAAAGTGATCCTGTGCTGTGATAAAACCCAAACAATGTGGATGACAATAAACGTCATTCAGGCAATAACATTGGATTCCCATAATGATTTCTGTGCAAATGGTCAGACATCACATTTTAAATTCACAACAATGAATCATCTGTGTTTCTGAGCATGAGGATAACCAGAATGAGATGACAAACTGAGGTTAAATAAGAAATGATCATAAATTAACTCCAATGGCCTTCACAGGACAAAACAGCCAGGCATTAATGAAGAACTGCAAAGCGTTGACTAGGGCTGGGCGATATGGCTGAAAACTGTATCACGATATCAGTGTTTCATATCGGTCGATATCGATAATTATTGATATTTTTTATGACCCATTTAAAATAATGACCACCTCCCTCTCTTCCTCACTGGGCTGTAAACCCAGACTAGCTCCCCTACCCCAAAGTCGTGCCCCCAGGTATGCAGATTATAAGCCCTTTTCTGCCGTATGCCTGCAGAAACCAGCTGCCTCCTGGCGTGTGCATGGGCAGAGTCAAAGCGGTCCTGGAGCTGTCTAGCATATTTGGGTCCTGCCTGAACATGTGGAGCATCTGGGGGCTGACCAAAGGCCAACTCTGCAGGGGTCCTAATTTCCCTACCGAACATGAGCAAGATGTAGAGTCCTGAAGAGCAGAGGGACATGCCATTAAGACCATTGGCAGATGTGTGTCCCAATCTTTTTGATGAGTAGATGTTAAGATGGACAACTGTTAAGCTAGTTTTGTGTTAAACTGCTCTATGAGCCCGTCGCTTTGAGGGTGGAGCAGGGTGGCGCGGGTCTTGTTGATTCCCAAATGACTACACATAGAAGGGAATACCTTGGACTCGAAGTTTCTGCCTTGATCACTATGTATACTCTCGGGAACCCCAAATCTACTAAACATTCCCTCCACCAAGGCATTGGCAACTGTCTCAGCCTCCTGGTCAGGTCATGCAAAGGCCTCTGGCCATTTGTGAAGTAATCCATAGCAGTCAAAACAAATCGATTTCCCTGTGTGGTGCGAGGAAACGGCCCCATAACGTCAACCCCCACCCTCTGCATTGGCTCCCCCACCGGAAACTGCTGAAGTTGGGCCCTAACCTTGTAGTAAACCTTCAGTCTTCCCCAGTAGAAGGCCTGACGCAGACGTCGAAGTGTCTTTGTCACTACAAAATGTCCTGATCCAGCAAAACCATGCATGGCCTTCAACACCGTCTCTTGCATGTCCCTGGGCACCAAGACTTAACATCTCTTTTCTCCTGTTGCGGTGACCCCCCAAGCTCGCGGGAGGACCCCCTCTATCAGCCACAGACATTTGAACTTGGCCCAAAGTCCCTTGGTAAATGGGGAGAGGGCTGCTACCTCCTCCCATGGCGGTCGTTGCTGTGCACCTATGCACAGAATCACAGACTGTAAATCTGGATCCCGTCTCTGAGTATCTGCCCATTGAGCGACCTCTCGTAGCTCCTGGCAGACCAGTTCTGGCCCATCGTCTCCTTCCCCCTTCCGGCTCAGCTCCAGCTCTCAGGCCTCTCTGCGCTCACAATACTTGCATTCTTGCACACTACATGGACATCTTGACAGGGCATCTGCATTACCATGCCGTTACCCTGCACGATGCATCACAGTGAACTCATAACTCTGCAACTCCTCGAGCCAATGAGCCACCTGACCCTCAGGTTCCTTGAACATCATCAGCCACTGCAAGGAGGCATGGTCGGAGCTTATGGTGAACTGCCGACCACACAAGTAGTACTTAAAATGCCTAATTGTAGAGACTGCGGCCAACAACTCCCGCCTTGTGACACAGTACCTCTTTTCAGCTTTGCTGACCACTTTGCTGTAGTTAGCCACTACTTTTTCTCCATCTGGCCACACCTGGGACAAGACCACGCCTATTCCATCCCCACTTGCATCAGTGTCCAGAACAAAGGCCAGTTGGGGGTCAGGGGGTGCCAGAACAGGCGCGCATACAAGGGTTTGTTTCAGAGCATCGAAAGCCTTTTGACAGGGCTCTGACCAGACAAAGCACTGATTTTCTGCAGGAGTTTGTGTAAGGGAGCGGTACAAACCCCGTACAAACTTCCTGTAATAAGACGCCAGACCCAGAAAGCTTTTTAACTCTCTTTGGTTCACTGGAACAGGCCACTCCCGTACTGCTCTCACCTTGTCCTCAGCCGTGCCAATCCCCTCACTGCCTACATGATGGCCCAAGAAGGTCACCTCCCTGCTCAACAGTCAGCACTTATCGGGATGTAACTTCAAGCCCGCGGATCTCAATCTTTCCAGAACTGCTCTTAAGGCTGTGATAGCTGAATGGAATAAGCTTCCATGTGCCAGTATGTCATCTAAAAATACCAGACACTGCTGCTGTGGAATGCCTTCCAGTACCCTCTCCATTAAGCATTCAAATGTGGCTGGAGCATTGCACAGACTGAAACAGAGAACTTTAAATTGCCACAGCCCTCTACCTGTGCAGAAAGAAGTCTTGGGTCAAGCTTCTGGTGTCAGTGGCACTTGCCAGTACCCGCTCCTCAAATCCAATGACGAAAACCAGCTAGAGCCAGCCACAAGGTCAAAGCATTCATCCACCCGCGGGAGAGGGTACGAATCTTTCAGTGAACCCTTTCCCCTTCATTGGAGCTAACTCGCCAGTCACTGTGCAGAGCTGAACTGCTGTGTCCTCTAGCTCCGTTCCCTCTGGATGAACCACAGTCACTGTAGACCCTGTGTCTACTAGTAAAGTTCCTCAATGCAAACCGAAATATGTAAAAAATCTAATATAGCTGTTCTTCCCACTATCACCACCCCATGTTCACCCATTCCGCTGCTACTAGTGGGCTTTTCTGTTGGTTTTTGCGTTGAGCGGGACTTTGGTTTGGGTGTCCGCAACGTCCCACATACTGTGCCCCTTCTTGATTCCAGCATTCTTAGCTGGCGCAGGCCAATCCTTAACCAGATGTCCTGGCTGACCATACCCCCAGCAAAGGCTGGCCTGTGCGTGCTGTGTCTGCCGCTTTGGTACAGGCAGTGCTAGCCCTCCAATCATCTTGGTAATTTCCTCCAGCCATTCTGGTCTTGGTGAAGCTGTTTCCTCCCCCCTAGCAGCCCTTACAGTGGGAGAGGGGGCTACAGCTGACCACATTGCCGCCTCAACAGCCATCTCCCTCTCTAGAGCCAACTCCAAAGCCTCAGCTAAATCACATGGGCATGCAAGCTGTTTATGTATGCGCAGCTCTGCTGGGGACAAGGCTCTGATGAACAAATAGATATGGAAGTCAAAAAGGCTAGGATCGAAGCAACGTTAAATATTCTGAAAGAGGAGGGTGAGGCCTCAGGCAGTTATGGCAACGTCTGGAGAAAAACTATGGTTCCCCAGAAGTGATCGAAGCATCTTTATTCAAGCGTTTAGAGAGTTTCACTGAGATTTCTCATAAAGATTTCAATCAGTTGCAAGGGCTTGCAGATCTGCTACTGGAAGTGCAGGCAGTGAAAGAGGAAGGCAGTCTAACTGGTCTTGGATTCCATGATACATCAAAGGGGATAAATTCTATTGTTGAGAAGCTACCTTATAGTCTTCAGGAGGCATAGATAGTCAAGGGAACTAAATACAAGAAGGAATGTCTACTTCATTAAACCACAAAGTTTTTTGCTCTCCTTCCACTAGTATCAACTGTTCCTGAGCATGTGCTCATGGTGTATGGAAAGACTTCTCCTTGAACATTGAACATCTGAAAGAAGGCTGATCTCGCTAGAGAAAGGTTACTCTGATCATCCAACATGACATATACGCTTCTTATCCTCAGGATGACCGTCATGGTAAACATTGACTAGACACATTTTTGAGCATAATTTTCCTTTTAGACCTATTCCACATATCTCTGTGCAGACAGATGTTGTCACTGTGGAAGTTGGCTCCTTTCTCTCACCCACCATTTACATATGTGGGACTGGATGTCTTTGGTCCATGGCCAGTCACGGTCAGGAAAACATGGGGAGGTCAGGTAGAAGCTAATAGATGGCCAGTCATATTTACTTTATTTACATATTTGCTCCTGCAACATGGCCCTGCAAGACTCAATCATGAAGTGTTGGTAACTTTCATGGCAGAAGTTCAATTGTGAATGCTCGTCCCTTAACTGCAGTCTTCACGGATCCAGAACAACCAATGATACTAACACCAGCAATGCTGCTCACACAGAAAGTTGGAGCCCCACCTGTACCACCTGGCCAATTTGAAGATCACGACCTATGCAGAGCACAGTGGCGTCGTGTTCAGTACTCAGCCAATGTCTTCTGGGGAAGATGGAAAATGGAATATGTGAGTGGACTTCAAGAACGTCGCATATGGCGCACCGCTAAGCCAAAACTACAAAATGGAGATGTGGTACTTTTGAAGGATGCCCAGGAAAAGAGAAACGATTGGACTCATAACTAAAACGTACCCAAGTCAGGATGGCAAAGTAAGAAAGGTGGAAGTAACAATTATAAATAAAGGCAAACAAAGGTTCTTCCTAAGACCAGTCACTGAGGTTGTTCTTCTCGTTTCTAAAGATACAAATTAAGGTGGCTTAACACTCTAGACATAAGTCAGGTATGACATCTAATGATGTCAGGCGGGGAGTATTCTGGCCTATGCTTTAGTTTGTCGTTAAATGCCGACACCTAGTGGCCACAGAATTCTAACATTTAACAGTACATCAGCCATTTTGGGATTGCACATGGTGCAGAGTATAAATGTGCATCCACGTCCTTCCAACATGTTTTGCCCTTGAGAACGCAAAATCTATAAGTTCCAAAAATTATTCATATAGTTATTGTTTAGATACATCGATATGATAAGGCATTTTGCTTGATTGTATAGTTTGTGAACTGTTTACATATGCCATGGTAAAAATACCATTCAAAGGTTAAAAACTTGATAATAGATTGTATTTGCTGAATAACAATAACATGTTTATGTTTTACATTTTGTTGAAATGTATGGTTTAAGTACTTGAATGTGTTACGCAGTGTGTTTGAGTATAATGCTCTGTCAAGTAACTGTGCTTTTGTTAGACAAATTATCTTTACATTATTTTTGTTACTTTAAGTTACAGTTTCACAAGTTGGTTTACAGTAAAGAGAGTATGAAACGCAAACCGCCTCTGACCTTTACTGGGGACTTTGTTTAGCACTCTGCCGAAGCACCGCTTAGAAACGCAAGCTGGGGGCAGAAGAAGTATAGTATCACTTAAAGGTGATAGTGATGTAAATAATAAGGTATTATAGTGATATAAATAATCAGGTCTCAGATGGGTTCTGTCACTTTTTGAGGTCCCCCTGAAACATTTCCGTTGTGGACCGTGCTATTTGCAGCGCATTTGTTAGTTTGGAGCACGTTCCTGTGTTTGCAGTGCCTTTCTGAAATTGGTTGTGTTGTGAGAATTTGCAGCGCGCTCCTGTATTTGTGTTTGCGTTGCGAGGATTTGCAGCGCCTGTGTTGTCAAACTGATTAAGATATTTTCTGAATTTGTTGTCGTTTTTTTTCTGTTTGCATGTGTTTTCTTAAGTTTGTAGCGCGATGAGCTCTCTCCGCCACCCTTGTTAGTTGATTGCCATGCAATTTATCCAGGACTGATTTCTAGATCCCAGATGCTCTTTATCTTTTTGTTGAAGGTTTAATGGTTTATACATTCAGTTGAGGTCAAAAGTTTACATACACCTTGCAGAATCTTCAAAATATGGTGCATTTGAACCTTTTCCAATAATGACTGCATGATTTTGAGATCCATCTTTTCACACTGAGGACAACCACTGGACTCATATGCAACTATTACGGAAGGTTAAAACACTCACTGATGCTTCAGAAGGAAATGCTGTGCATTAAGAGCCGGGGGGAAGATACTTACATGTTTCCCAGAAGACAAAGTTTTTTACAGAATTTTTACTTTTGGAGCATAAGTGAGCATTTGAACCTTCTGCAATAGTTGCAGAACTGAGTCCCTCAGTTTTCCTCAGTGTAAATAGATGGATCTCAAATACAGTCATCAGTCTTAGGTCGGAAAGGGTTATTCTGAAGAACAGTAGGCGGTTTAACTGTTCAGGACAAACAATGGACTCATTAACAGCTATCACTAAACAAAACACACCTGTGGATCATTCAGAGAGCAACACAGTATTAGGAATCAAGGGTGTGTAAACTTTTGAACAAGGTCATTTTATTTTCTCTTGTGGACTATATGTCAAGTCAAGTCATGATTATTTATACAGCGCTTTTTACAATACAAGTTGTGTCAAAGCAACCTTACAGTATTAAAATAATAAAATAAAATGTCAATAATAATGCAAGAGTTCCATATTGCAACAAAGTCAAATTGGAGAGGACTCATCTGGTTCCCGTGGCCTTGTGCCGGTGGCCGTTTAGGGTAGGAGTTCTTTCTTAATGATCTGTCTCTGGGGCTCATCTAGTTGACACGGTATCCGCTGACATTTGGCTGTAGGTGCCAATCCACCATCTGCTATTGCTTTTTGGACTGGATCCGGGGGACTGCAGTTACCATCTGATCTGGATACGGACTGGATCTGGTGGCTATGGTGACCTGGGATTAAGAAACAAACAGACTAATATTAATGTAGATGCAAGGGTTCCAAGTTGCCACAAACTCATCTGGTTTTCGTGGTCTTGCGTCGATGGCCGTCTAGGAGATGAGGTCTTCACTGATGATCTGTCTCTGGGGCTCATCTAGTTGATGTGGTCTCTGCTGACATTTGGGGCTGTAGAGGATATCTCTGGGTGCTGATAGGTACGGACTAGATCCGGGGGACTGCAGTGACCATCTGATTTGGATACAGATGGCTACGGTGACCTCGGAATAAGAAGGAAAGATACTGATATTAGCGTAGATGTCATTCTTTTTCTGATGCAACGAGTACATCAGGTGTTATAGGAAGTGTCCCTGGTTCCGGTTGACCTAATTAATGCAGCCTTACAATCCTTTAACAGATTTGGATTATGAAATGTATTAAGTGTAGGCCAGGTTAAAGAGATGGGTCTTTAATCTAGATTTAAATTGACAGAGTGTTTCTGCGTCCCGAACAGTGTTAGGTAGATTGTTCCAGAGTTTGGGCGCTAAATGATTTTGATATTAATCAAATTGCCGGAGTTTTGAGAATGCAGCGGACGTGAGGGAATATAATATGATAAGAGCTCGCTCAAGTACTGAGGAGCTAAACCATTCAGGGCTTTATAAGTACTTAGCAAGATTTTTAAATCTGTACAATGCTTAATAGGGAGCCAGTGCAGTGTTGACAGAACCGGGCTAATATGGTCATACTTTCTGGTTCTAGTAAGAACTCTAGCTGCTGCATTTTGGACCAGCTGGAGTTTGTTTATTAAGCGTGCAGAACAACTACCCAATAAAGCATTATAATAATCTATCCGTGAGGTCATGAACGCATGGATTAGCGTTTCTGCATTTGACATCGAGAGCATAGGTCGTAATTTCGATATATTTTTAGGATGAAAAACGGCGGTTTTGCAAATGCTAGAAATGTGGCTTTCGAGGGAAAGATTGCTATCGAATAGGACACCTAGGTTTTGAACAGAGCAGTCATTGAGTATTACACTGTGTTTTAGGTTATTACATGCAGAGGTTTTAGGTCCAATAATTAAAACCTCTGTTTTATACCCCATACTCCATACCGCACTTGTGATTGATATGATACCTTGTTATTCACTGCTACGAATTGATGCCGGCCTGATAAGTAATGCCAACATTTTTTTCAAGTCTATTCAAAAGAATCTTGTGGTCAATAGTATCAAACGCAGCACTAAGATCTAGTAGCAATAATAGAGAGATGCATCCTTGATCGGATGACAGGAGAAGGTCATTTGTAACTCTAATAAGAGCATTCTCAGTGCCATGATACGGTCTAAAACCTGACTGGAAATCCTCACAGATACCATTTTTCTCTAAGGACACTACCTTTCCTAGCATCTTTGACAGAAAAGGGAGATTTGAAATTGGTCTGTAATTTTTTAATTCAATGGAATTAAGTTAAGTTTTTTTTTGATAAGAGACTTAATAACAGCCAGTTTGAAGGTTTTTGGGGACATATCCTATATCCTATAATATTCAGAAGAGGATCCATGACTTCTGGAAGCACCTCTTTTAGTAGCTTAAATGGAATAGGGTCTAACATACATGTTGTCGGTTTAGATGATTTAATAATTTTATAACTCTTCCTCTCCTATAGTTGAAAATCCATGGAATTGTTCCTCAGGAGATCTACATCGCATTATCTGATGTGATACTGTAACGTATGGCTGCATAGTTACAATTTTACCTCTAATAGTATCTATTTTGGTAGTAAAGTAGTTCATAAAGTAGTTCATAAAAGAATATGTAAATGTATTTTATGTTAAATATCTTATTCAGGTCACTAAAAAAAATAACATGCATTTTGTACGATCCCTCTTATTTTGGAAAATAATTAAACATTTTGCATATTCTGTAAGTTCTATGTAAACTTTTGACCCCAACTGTAACACACTGTAAAATTAGAACACTTTTTTAAAATTTATAAATGAAACAAGTATTATTGGAATATGTTTTACCTGAAAATACTGTTTCAGTTTTTCTAGAATGTTGTGTTTAGGTCAAAGTCACTTGTTATTTTTTGGTTTGTGTAATGTACCAATTTGTGAGTCACTTTTTCCCCTACACAAGATGTATTTTTTTTAGCTGTACTAAAGTAATATTTTAACAGTCATCAGGGCGGGGGAATTTTAGACCTGTTGCTTAAACATTAAGTAATATTTAATCAAATAGCAATGAACCACCTACTTTTTAAAGCTTCATTCTTGACAAAACCCCAAGAGTCATCTGTAATGCACACCCTTCCTCTAGTTTTTTATCTGTCTGTTGCAGTACTGACAGTCTAACGTTCATGCCGATTTTATCTCTGAGTTCTTGGTAGAGCATCACATGATCACCAAAGTGATCCTGTGCTGTGATAAAACCCAAACAAAGTGGATGACAATAAATGTCCTTCAGGCAATAACATTGGATTCCCATAATGATTTCTGTGCAAATGGTCAGACATCACATTTTAAATTCACAACAATGAATCATCTGTGTTTCTGAGCATGAGGATAACCAGAATGAGATGACAAACTAACATTAAATGAGAGAAAACAGCCAGGCATTAATGAAGAACTGCAAAGCGGTGATCATCTCTTTTCATCACCGTCTGGGCTGTAATCGCATTTCCCACTTGCATAAGGTTGAGGTTTTTAAAAGGCAGAGGGAGAGATGCTTTAAGAAACCTGACTGAAATCAATACAGAAATACTTGAACTCAGCCAAAACACTGCTAAACAAACTGGGATCACATCAACTGGGATGGTCAAGATGGAAACTCAACAAATTGTTTAGTCTGGTACAATGCATCCTGCTTTATTCAGCTATTTTTTTTTTTTTTTTTTATGTTTGTATTACAACTAATACAGAATTCTTTTTTTATAAATATTAAAACAAAATTCTTTAAATATGTATTTTATGTGAAATAAAGTGGCCTTATACTGTCATTTCCTCTGAAACTGTCCAGAGCAGAGGAAGCAGAGATATTCAGGTCTGTCATAAAGCAGTGTTCATCCTTTGCCTGAAGTGAAATTATATGTTTTTCCATAATTCACTGAAAGCTATCTGCTCACGTCCTGCCACCTGGAAGGAGCTGTTCCCTTACACTGCCTTAAAAAAAATTAAAGGATGGACAAAGAATGAAACCAAAAAGAATAAGTCTGCCAAAAAAGAGAAATACATGTACAAATAAATAAATAAATAAAAATTCCATAAGGTTTATTTGCTAAATGATGCTTCATAAGGAAACATGATGACGCATTAAGGTTTGGGGGTGAAAACTTTTCGAATTAGGAGATCAGGGAAAATGTAACTTATTTTGTCTTCTTGGAAACATGTGTTGTGAACTTTTCTCAGAGACCAGGAGACGTTTTGGATATCTTGAAGCAGAAGTTTCTCTTTATTGAGATCCTAGCTGTTCGTTCGATGCAGTCATCAAAAGTCGTCTGACTAATGTCAGATACAATACAGTTTAAATATATTTCCAGGGGGAGGATTACATAGAGGTGGAGTCAATCTAAACAAAGCATGCAAATGCAGTACAGGAATCAGCCCGTTACCAGAGTTCCCCAGCCCTGATCTCATTATCATAACAGTGTCATTCATAGGCATAGGTGCTAATCCAATCAGTCTGACAGTATTGCCCATACCTTCACATTATCATAGAGACAAAGGCATCGCTGTAGCTTGAGAACAAAAGGTTAATGTCTCAGACACCTGGGCTGCCTAATTTGATCTTCTTAGAATGTCATCATCTGTACCTTTAGAAGCTAAATAGAATATACTTCACTTTAGATTTTCCTGTGAAGCTATTTCAGAACATATGATCAACATTTCTTAAATTTGTAATCCTACAATCCCCTCTTTGAGAGTTCTAATAACTCTCACATAAAACAAATTTAAACCTCCATAAGTCCATTCTGTAGCCTATGTTGGTTAACATAAGCCCCATCTTGCAGTCATGTAACTTGTAAAAGTTACAGGCACATATAACATTATTCTGTGTCTTGTCCTAGATTTACGTAGGTGCAATAGTTCTTTTCAGAACCATAACTGTTGACACATACGACAAGGGATGGTGAAATGTCGTACAAACTACATGATGTCACAGAAAATCATGTAGCGTAAGAGTGGAAGTCTTGAAGTCTATGGCGCCTGAATAGCTGTGAAGCTGTCTGTTTTCTGTAGTCCGTTTCCCACGTAGATTCACTCAGATGACTCTTTGTCCTCATGAAGCTTGTTCATGGATGTCTGAAGTGATGCTTCACACCAGGGTTTCTCTTATGAAGATGACTTGGCATACACACCTGAAACAAAAGAAAACAAAGAAACAGCAGACCAGCAGTATTCATGCATAGACATTTTTAGACTTCTGTTGATCGTATAGTGGTTTTATTTATTACATTAAAATTCTA
This sequence comes from Garra rufa, assembly GCF_049309525.1. NCBI lineage: Eukaryota > Metazoa > Chordata > Actinopteri > Cypriniformes > Cyprinidae > Garra > Garra rufa. The sequence continues at coordinate 8,331,998 of NC_133369.1, read as the reverse complement.
GTGATCGTATAGTGTTTTTTTTTTTTTTTTTCTTAACCTAATCTTAATTTGACACCTAATAGACCAGTGAGGTGGGGATTGAAAGTACTAAAGGGGAAAAACCTATCAGGAAATGTTCACCGCAGGATTTTGCCCCCGAGGCTTATTGCACTTCGGTTCTTTCCTGGGCTCCTCACTGGTTTGTGTGTCCTAATCTGTCCCTTTAAGTGTTGTGCACACTGTATAGTGTGAGACATAAGCTCCTAATGCAGAACAAAAATACATGTATTTCCAAAACAATGCAATCACTACATTTCAGTCCTCTAATTAAACATCAGTCCTGGTAGACATCATAACAGAGGATGGGTGACTGAATAAAATATTCTGGTATGGTTGTGAGTGTTCTTAACCAAGTGTCCCCAAGTTTGGGGGGAGTGAGATTCAACTTCCCTTTGTTCTGTTAACAAAGAGTCTTTCATCTTTGTTGTAGATTACTGGGGTAATTAAGAATTCACAGCCTTAGCAGTTAGCACCTCAGCAAGCTGCCCAGTGAGTTTGGTGTAGTGGGGAGGTGCTGTTTTAGCATTGCTAGCAGACTGTGTAAAAGCTGATTTACATTGTTCATTTCTTTTACGTATTTTTTGTTTTTCCTGCATTCTTTCATCCTGTGTCCAGGTTTACCGCAGTAATGACAACTACCCTCTCTCTTAGGACATTTACTTTCCTGTCGGTTCTCTGTTTTCAACTTAAAGGAAGCTGCTGCAATCTTTACTCTGGCTTTAACATCAGAGTTTCTTTCCCAAATAGCTAACCTGTCCAAGTTGCTTTGCAGGGTTCTATTGGACCATGTGAGATCTAAGAAAGGCAGTGCATTTCTATATTCAATTAAAAGACCATCAAACCATGTACGAGCTAGTGGTCCTTTATCATCTAGCACCTTCTCTGGAGTGTCAGCTATTCCACTGTATGCTGCAGCTGACTGACAAAACCTTTCAGTGTACTCACTTACAGTTTCATCCTTCTTTTGCACACAGTTAGTGATTCTGGACCAGTCTGTTTTGGGTCCTATGATATTCTTTAGAATTTTTAAAACACCTTCTCTCAAATCGCCTTTATTGGCATGTTGCAGTTCAGAAGTAACAGCAGACTCAAAACTGTTGAATTCAGATTCAGTTAGAATTTGTGACATCAGCTGTGTGACTTCTGTTAACGACATGCCATAAAGAAGCATTTTGCTGTTCAATGTTCTTCTAAATTCTGAAAAATGTGTGCGTGCTGAAGGTAAGCTCTGGGACAATCTCTCTATGTCTTTAGGTCTTAGCGCTTTGGCAACCATTTGTACTGGGACAACAGAAGAGTTTGGAGAAATACCTTCAATTTTCTCAATTCCCTGAGATATTCTCCTAGCACCACATACCTTCACTGAATTCACTGCATCTTTCTCCATTGTTACAGTATTGCCACTGTCTTGTCTACATGAAGACTGTAAGTCAGGATAGCTTTCATCTGACTGTTGGTCTTTTGAATCACTTTTGGTTAAGGCCTGGTTATGGCCCACCTTTTCAGTGAAACAAGACAATCGAGTGTGCAGCTGTTGATTTTGTTCTTTCAACTTAGTGATACACTGAGCCTGTTCTTGTGCTAAGGATAAAGTCAATTCTCTGTGGCAGCAGATAATGCCTTTTAGGTTTTTCTTTCGGATACATGCCCCAAGTACCTTTTTGCATTCTTCAATTGACCAAACTTTATCTGATTCAATACCAAATTTCTTTGTCAAATCCAATTTTACTGACTCAGTCACTATTGAGTCCATATGCTCTCCTAACAATGATTTAAACTCATCGTCTGTCCATAATGGCGTAGCTAGTCCACCTTTCTCTGTTGTTGGAATTAGCCTAGCATTCTTTCTAACCATTTTTCAAGTTTCTTTGTTACCACGCAATCACAACACTAAAACTTCTCTGATCAACAGAGGGTACGCTTGTTAACACAGATCAACTATTGTTAACCTTCCCTGAATTAACAGAGGATAACACAAACTACTAGCACTTAATGCTAAACTTCTCTGCCAAAACAGAGGATAACAAATTTTAGCATTTTAAGGCTAAACTTCCCTGCTTAAAACAGAGGATAACAGATATTAGCACGTAATGCTAAACTTCCTTGGGTGAACAGAGGATAAACAACTCTTCTCTAAAAGAACAACTTTAGAGGGTAACTTAGTTAACTAAACTGTAATAGCTGTAGTTAACCTTCCCTGAATAAACAGAGGATAACAAATATTAACACGTAATGTTAATCTTCCCTGAGTGAACAGAGGATAAACAACTTTAGCACGTAATGCTAAACTTCCCTGAATTAACAGAGGGTAACTTTTCATCTCTAAAAGAACACCTTTAGAGGATAACTTAGTTAACTAAACCCTACAGCTGTCTGTTAACTCTTCTCTGACGGCGCAGAGGATAACTATATGTACTGGTCTTTAGCGGTTCTTTTGAATAGAGTAGCACTCACCAACCCTTGGTTGTAAAGGAAGATTCATGGAAATCTTTGTTCAGCTGGAAGTTTCGCTCTGGATTCCAAAAGATGCAGTCTTGAAAGCAGATCTTCTGTTGAGCTTGCTGTTCCAATCTGGATTCAGGTGAAGAAGCTGGAACTCTATCCGGGTCACGGCACCAAAACTGTTGTGAACTTTTCTCAGAGACCAGGAGACGTTTTGGATATCTTGAAGCAGAAGTTTCTCTTTATTGAGATCCTAGCTGTTCGTTCGCTGCAGTCATCAAAAGTCGTCTGACTAATGTCAGATACAATACAGTTTAAATATATTTCCAGGGGGAGGATTACATAGAGGTGGAGTCAATCTAAACAAAGCATGCAAATGCAGTACAGGAATCAGCCCGTTACCAGAGTTCCCCAGCCCTGATCTCATTATCATAACAGTGTCATTCATAGGCATAGGTGCTAATCCAATCAGTCTGACAGTATTGCCCATACCTTCACATTATCATAGAGACAAAGGCATCGCTGTAGCTTGAGAACAAAAGGTTAATGTCTCAGACACCTGGGCTGCCTAATTTGATCTTCTTAGAATGTCATCATCTGTACCTTTAGAAGCTAAATAGAATATACTTCACTTTAGATTTTCCTGTGAAGCTATTTCAGAACATATGATCAACATTTCTTAAATTTGTAATCCTACACATGCAAGTATCCTCTGTAGCTTCTGAAGGGAAGTATCAAATGAAATATATGCCTAAATATATATACATACATATTTAGGCAAAAAAAGAAAAATATTCATTCAATCTTCATTCTGTTCAAAAGTTTGAGTTTGAACCTTTTGTAATAATTTTATATGAGTCCCTCAGTTGTCCTTAGTGTTAAAAGATGGATCTCAATACAGTCATTGTCGGAAAGGCTTCAAATACACAAAAATGCTGAAAAACCAAAGAATTTGTGGGATTTTTCTGAAGAACAGTTTAACTAAACAAAAAAATAGCTGTGGATCATTCAGGTAACAACATAGTATTACCTATCAAGTGTATGTAAACTTTTAAATGGGCCATTTTTATAAACTTTTGTGAACATCTTTTGTGTGAAATATCTTATTCAATCAGTATTGAATAAAAAATTACTTGCATTTTGTATGATCCCCCTTATTTCCCCAAACGACAGCTGTCATAAAGAGCCCAATGCTAAACCTTTTTACACAACACAATAATATGCAGCAGCACATTTGCATTAGATTAGGGGTGGGCATAGATTAATTTTTTTAATCTAGATTAATCTAGATTAAATTTTGGAATTAATCTAGATTAATCTAGATTAAAATGGCTAATTTGAATTCTGCTGAAGGCGTTCAGAATATGTGTGCTACCCAAATAATGACTTAAAGTCTTGAATGGATCATAAAGCTCATGAAGCTGTTCTATGATAATTTGTTGATGAAAATAAATTATGTTCAATTAGATGTACTTGTGTTTACTAACTAACTAACAATGAAATTATTTTTTCTACCTATTAGATTGTGTTTTTTTTAACGTCAACACCTACCCAACCCATTACATGTTACACCGTACTTTTATTTTGACAGGTTGCCGAGAAGTTTCTGTGTACACAGTATGATATGATGCTAGTTTTCTCAAATGAAACGGTAAAAGTGACACTCACAGCAGTTTGGGAGATTGAGTTTATCTGTTCATGTAAGATGAAAATGCCAAAAATTACCGGGAGCGTCACGAGTGTTTCAGTATGCGTGTAGTAAAAGCTCGTCTCCGCAATGCATACATACAGCTAGGCAAACGGAACATACCGGATTTATATTAAAACGGTCTTTTTGCATTTCAGTTTTCACATACACTAGTCCATATCGCGATTTGAATTAAGTGACTGACCAACATTTGATTTATGAATCCAAAAAACGACGAATTTACGTGGCATTTCGCGCTATAGTAGATTCGGTTTTTATGAATGGAGGACGACGCGATCCCGTCTGTGTTTTGGCGGAGGAGACTTAAACGCGCGACCATATTCTACTACAGTCTTCGGTATACATCCGCGTTAAACTATCAAGGTGAAAGTCATCATAGCTTGCGTAGTTTAGACCCAGCTCCCAACCCAAATTTGAGAATAGATTAACGGCGATATTTTTTTTATCGCGCGATAAGAGTTTCACGTTAACGCAGCACGTTAACGCCGATAACGGCCCACCACTACATTAGATATTTCCTCATATATAGATACAGTACATCTTGTTTGCCTCACATGACAGATGTTGACACATTTACAATGAAGCATGCATTGAATCTATTCCAACGAAACATTCAGAATGCACTTCAGTTTGGTAGCCAAGACAAACCACATGATTACGTCTTGATGATACTTGGAAGACCATCCTGAATGATCCTTTAGTTTCAGTTAGGGGACAAACCTGTCAGAATTATTTAAACTTTACCGCAGTTAGTCAACATGGCCTGCCCTGCAGCTAATTTAAACATAAAATAATTCCCACAATTTACTCTTACACCTTACCAGGAGGCATTCAGATTTTCATGCCAACAATCCCTATGTGAACTAGGGGGAAAAAAAAATCGATATTGCAATATATTGTTGTGCTCTCTGTCGCAATAAATAATCGATACACTAACGGCCAATATCGATATCGACATTTTTACAACACAAAATGATTAATTTTCCCCTTGTCAGTGTCACTGTCACTACCCAATATCTACCATTCTGTTTGCGGGGGGCGCTGTTCGAGTAAATAGGGGTAAAGTGGCGGAAGCAGCGGCCAGTGAAGAACATAAGTTAACTAACAACAACGGAGAAAAAGCGCAGAAAAAAAGAGAAGTGAGAATAATGGCGGAAAATAATGAAAAACAAATCAAAGACCCACCCGCTAGGTGAGCATGCTGATCAGTTAGTGTTCCTCAAGAAGAATATGCCTTGATCTGTCCACTGTCCAGGTTAACATAAAGCACTTTACAGTAACTTACTACTGGCGTTTCAGTATCATGGTTTACACATGCTAATTAATGTTGTTTTTTAATGTTCATGCACTTTTATCTGTCTAGCTGTACAGTGTTTACATTTAAGACCAGGAGGCAGTGTTATTATGCAATTCCATATATTTTTTTGCACAATTTGGAAATGTTGGCATTAATAAATGCATAAGATTTCCTTATTATGTGTATTTTTTCTTTTTCTGTCACATAGAGACCTTTTTCCTGAGTAAACGATGAGCGCCGCCATTACGAATTCTAACCTCAGATTGAATGCTTTTCTGTTCCGGTTTCCATAGGAACCGATTCAAATAGCGTCCATCTGTTTTTAATGTAGCTAAGTAACGTACGCTGCTTCGTGTCATCTACTCATTAAAGTGAGGCACTGACAAATGACGGTCATTGCGACATTGCCAAGTGACATGTGCTTTTTGAAAACATTTTAATAGGTTTAACATTAGTTTATTAGCTCGGAATATACCCTAATTTGACTAGAAACAATGCAGACTGGAAATGCAAAGCATTCTTTCAGTTAAGAGCCGGACTTACTTCCGTGTTCAGGAAAAACGTCTATATCGTGATAAATCGTTGATGAAAATTCTTCCAATATATTGAATATCGTAGATATCGCGAATCGTGATATTATCAATATCGTGGGCCACATATCGCCACAGAATTGAATCGTGAGTTTTCTGTATCGTCCCACCCCTAATGTGAACCAAAGTGACATCTTGTGGCTGCATACACTTCAACACTCATAGTAAAAATCACAGATTCTGAACTTAAATAGACCAATTATCTGTTTGTAAACATCCGGGATGCGCGCGCATCTTGGTTGCAGAAAACCCGGGAGACATAGCGTTTACGAATAGGAAATTACACGGATATGGTACAAAACAGTTCAATTCTAAATTATTATAGATTATTTTGATTAATGTTATTTTAAAAATGTTTACCGCATATTACAACAGCTTGTCACCCAACGATTAGAATGGTTATTCAACGAAATTAACGTTAGTGAGTGGGATTGCTCTGACAGATCCGTTTGCCATAGAGGTAATCGTGTACCCAAATCAAGTCAAGTGCAAATTAGATGTATAAAGCATGCCTCAACAGGCTTCACAACACAATGCAGACATACAAAAACGATCAATGTCTAACAAATTAATTTACAAACACGATGTGACATTATTTGCCATAAATTCTCAGAATTTTGATGCCTGCAATTTAATCCCTCTTAGCAAATAAAGAGACAATATTTACCTCAAATATTTAAGTTTTGCTTTGCCTTTGTTTATTTCACACTGGGTTGAGTTGAGTAGGAAAAGACAGAAGTGACGAATACCGATCTCCTGTACAAAAAGTGTATTCTAACGTTAGTGACTGACAGTAGGATAGTTCGCTATAACTTGTTAACGTTAGTAGCCAAGCTTACGAGACTAGCCGTGTAACTTTACCCACTGCACAATACAACATTTTCACGGTTGTCTTTCCTTCATTTTCTGATTTTTCTTTCGGGTTTTACGCTGCGTTCCAGGCAGGTTTTTTAACTCGTAAATCAGGACTTCAAATCACGACTCACATCTTTGTAGCATTCCAGGCAAGTCACCCCAAACTGCCTGAGCGCATTTATTATTATTACATTATTATTAATTTGTTTGCAATGTTATATTGTCCTAAAGTCTATTTTTCACTGTGTAACTCTTGCATAAACACCGCACTCGTAGGTGCTGACATAGTGGTTTTGCGGGCTATGTCACGTCAGAACTCGGAACTGGGAGCACATCGATCTAGTACGAGTTCACGAGTGGGAAGTCACGGGTTTGACTGTCGTTTGGGTGCACTTTCACTGATAGAAGATCGGAAAAACACGAGTAACGGGTTGCCTGGAACGGGACATTATAGCGGTTCCGGTCGTCTTTTGCAACCGACATGCGCACTTGAACCAGCGTGACGCGTGTGTGACGTAGGCTGATAATTGGTCTATTGATTATTTTAACTAATAAATGTGACCAGTTTCATATTTAACCCGTATGCGGTCTTCACTTTGGAATCACACTCATGGTCTTTGGGGTCTCTAGAGACAAAACAAAACTTAAATTTTGTAACAAAAATAAATAAATAAAAATAAAAATTGTTTTCCTGTTTATTAATGTTTTTACTCCACATTTGTTGCTTTTTATCGTAGGATTTATGCTATTTTTTAAATATATATATATATATATATATATATATATATATATATATATATATATATATATATATATAAATTATTAAATAAATAAATATTTTTAAGAGGTTTAAATGCAAAAACAGCTTTTTATGCAAAATTCACTTTATAAAATACCCACATTTTAAACTTTCATTCATGGGGATAACATGGATAATTTGATATGGTTTAGTGTAAGATTTTTGCCCATTTTTTTTTGGGAAAATGCAGTTTTAAAAGTAAAAAAATATAACTTTTACCACTAGATGGCTGCAGAGCGCTACTATTAACTAATTGCTATTCGCCCAACAAAAAGATATCTTTTCACAAGTTTTTTCAGTTGAGTTCATATCTTCATATTATGAAATCACAAAAAAAAAATTTTTTTTGTCAAAGTTTAGCATTTTTTGTACTGAAACAAACCCAGTTCTATTACATATTGAGTAACAGTACATGGCATGAACATAAGAATGCAAAAGCAGCAAATGTTTTTTTTTTTGTTTTTTTTTTTTTGAAAAATTATATGCGAGCAGTTTTAATGGTCTCCAAATGTAGTCCTGTGTGTTTCATAATATGTAGATATAAAAAAAACTTGTGAAAAGATATCTTTCAGGTGGTCAAATAACAAATAGCAAATATTGGAGCTCTGCAGCCACCTACTGGTAAAAGTATTTTATTTTATTTTTTACTTTAAAAACTGGATTTTGCAAAAATCTAACACTAAACCGTGTGAAATTATCCATGTTATCCCCATGAATGAAAGTTAGACTTGGTATTTTTATAAAGTGAATTTTACAAAAAAGCTGTTTTTTTAAAAATAAAAACCTAAAAAAAAAAAATGTATTTATTAATTTATATATATTTAAAAAATGTCCTTAATCCTCCAAAAACTGAACACATGAGGAGTAAAAACATTAATAAACAGGAAAATAACACTTGGTTTTTTTTTAACTACTATTTTGTTACAAAATTGCATTTTGCACGAACGTGAGGTTTTTTTTTCACACGAACATAACATCAAGATAACATTCCATTTTTTTTTAATTTGTAGATCAAGATAGTGTTGATAGTTTTTTTTTTTTTAGCAAACGTCATTCGGGGTTCAGAAATACCCAGAGGACCACGTAAGGGTTAAGATGACATAAAAAAAAGCTAATGTTGTTGTGGCGAATACTGATGTTAGAAAAGCAGACAGAACAAACGAGGTGAGTGAATAAAATGGGTTTATTTACAGCAGAGTAACAGATGATAAATGACATGCAGAAATGGAAAGTATCTCTGATAGATGTAACTCAGTTCTTGATAGTCTTGAAGATAATGTTGGTTTTCCTTGCAGGAATGACGGGAGGTGAACTTCTCAACTGACGACACACACACCGCTGACTGACAGCTGACGGACTTGCAGCTCACACACCGCTGACTGGAGATGGACCAACTGGACAGACTGAAATGAAGCAGAGACGAAGGTAAGTGTGATCAGGTAAGTTTTAGGTTTGTGAAACTCGATAGAGAAGCACAATGAGTCCGCTTCATAGGAACGAGCCCAGACAATGAGCGCAGAGTGACTTGGGCTTATATGTGTGTGCTTGATTGATTGATTGATTGATTGTTTTTTTTATTGTTTTTTAAGTAAATTCTATATTCGTTTTCTTAATTTATTCATTTTTGATTTTTTGTAGATAGGTATTATGTAAATATGTATATTAGAGAAAACTGATTGTTTATTGAATAGGGGAGAAGGGGTAGGTTTTAATAAGCTTATGCTTCATCCTACTTCTTTTCGAACAAGTTGGTTTCATATTATTATCATAAATTCTTTGGTTTGTTTGTCTTTTTATTTTTTTATTTTCTCTCTGTTTACTTTCTTTGTTACTTGTTTTATGTTTCTGTTCGAAATAAAGCATTATGAAATGAAAATGAAATTAGGTGCAGGTGACAGTGATCAGAATTCAGGGGAATGTGATCGTTGTGTCTGAGTGGCTATTAGTATTGCATAAACATGTCTGTTCTTCAAAACCTAAGCGCAAGCAAAAAAAACTTGTGTCGGGTATAATTCACATCCCAGATTTTCAATTTAATTAAATTAAGGGCTAATAATAAATATTGATGATGAATTCATGCACTGAACTATACTCCCCCTTTCTGCACACTTTGCATAACTGCCATTCTGAGTCTGACAACAACATTTCTGCAATCGTTTAACCATTCATGTAATATTAATTAACTTTGTTTTCCGTGGTGGGAGTGGTGGGACACAACAGGCGTTTTTAGACGGTGGGCCAAGGGTCCGTATCTGCTTTACTTTTCGAAATGGATGATCCCCATGGAGGGAGAACCTGGATTTGTAAAGTTGGGACGGTTGTTTTATTCTCAATGATCTGAAAAGTTTTGCCACTCCCATTTTTCATTGCACATTTTCCACGAAATCATAATGCGCGACCCGTAAATACGCAGGCGAATGTGGTTGACTACTATATCAGTTGAGTCAATAGCGCGGCCAAATTATTTTTTCTATTTTAAAACCAAAACCTTACAAGGTAACAAAATATAAAATAAAAAGAATGGCAAATATTTAAGCCAAAATGGGCGAAGACAAAAAAATCTTTGTCATTTTTTTATTTGTTTTTAAAAAATAAGAACAAAGATAAGCTACATGTTACAAATACACATACTATACAAATAAAACAAACAGTGCTTTAATTTTCAGGTACAGTCGGTGTATTTATCAGTAGCATTCAAGAAATTTAATTAACAAATATAAAAATAAAACACTGTATACATTGTATACATAAATTATACATAGAAGCAACATTTAAAGCAACTGTATTGAAGTTCTTCAGTCAAGAGCAGTGAGTGATTTTCCTTTGTTTTGTTTTATTAGCTTAATCATCACCCAAAAATGACAATTCTGTCATCATTTACTCACTCTCGCATTTTTTTAAGCATAAAACCCCAGTTACTTCCATATATTTCATTTATTTATTTTAAGTCAGCGGGGACCAGCTACTGTTACCCACATTCATCTGTAATCCTTGCGTGTTTTTGACAGTATAAGCAAATTAAGCGCCAAAGATAGCTCAGTTTAGTAATCAGGTGCTGTTTGACAGGCTTTTAGCGCACGTGCTTCAGGTTTACGCGCTCATGAAGCGCATGCCAGAACAGCGCGCGGACCAAATGGCGTTATTTTACCAGCAAGACTTTGAAGCACATTCAAATAATTTACTTTTGTGATCGCGAATATGAATAAGTGCAGTGTCCCGTGAGTGAATGTACAGTATATTAAGATGGAGGCACACTGTAGCACGATACTACGAAATTTATTCAAAAGCAGATCGTGCAGACATTTTAATCGTCCACGATCAAAAATCGTCATATCGCACACCCCTATCGTCAAGGACATTCTTTGTTTGATTGCAAATATTCATTTAATTAGAATATGATATCTATATAAAATGTTTGTTTTGTACACCTGTAAGCAGGTGTGGGGCCCGCTTGGACATGTAGAGATCACGTGCGTAAGATCTCAGAGCCCGTGTTTTAACTGGAGTTGCCTCACCATCCTCTGCCTCTACCACTAAAAGTGCAAAACACTTCTTGGCATCCCTCCTCCACCCTTACTCCCCACTTCTAATCTGTTTCTATTCTAAACTAGCAGGGGGAGTTCTCTGGGTCCGGTCTGTATTCCGGCCCGGAACCCTTCCCGGACAGCACGCCAAAATATGCATATTACTCACTCGAGCAGATTAGATGTAAGGGCGAACTCGTGAATATCACTTTTTATCAATTTAACACATCCTTGCTGAATAAAAGTATTGATTTTATAGCAGCAGAACTGTTTCCAACTTTGATAATGGATCATATTAGAATGATTTCTGAATGATCATGTGGTAATGATCCTAAAAATTCAGCTTTAAATCACAGAAATAAAGTATAATAAATTGAAAATCAATCATTTTAAATTGTAATAATATATAACAATGTTAAATTTTTTCTGTATTTTTTTTATCAAATAAATGCAGGCTTGATGAGCAGAAGAAACTTCTTTCAAAAACATTAAAAATAGTAATGTTTCCAAACTTTAGACCTGTACTCTATGTCTAATACTGCACCGCCTGTCTATACAACATAATATCAACCTTCCTTTGCAGTTTCTTCAACTAATACTGCCTTCTCTCTTCTCCTTTGTGCTCGTTTTATCTTCGTGATATTTGTGAAATGGCTGTAGCACTCCCTGTGGTAGCCAGTGTTAGCTGGTTTGACTAACTGGTTTGTAGGTTCATGGCTTTGTAACTTGTATGCCTGTACTGCCTCTTCTGCAATGATACCTTCTCTGCCCTCAAGGTGTTTCCACAGAAACACTGATTTAATAAATTTCTCCCAATTTATGTCTGTGAAGGGAATGGTGGGTCCACCACTTCCCTCAAATATATGCATACAGCACTGCATGTTTTGCCATTTCTTCCAAGTAAACATGGGCGGGGAAAAGAGTATTGTAAGTCTCGTTTTTTCATGACATTGTGTTTTCAAGCAATACCATTGTCATGTGTTAAATGTGTTAAATCAGAAGGGTGTATTTATTAAAGATTACAAAGAAATGACAGGACCTCGTATGACAAAAGGTGATTACATAAAATAAAAACAGCACAAATGGATAACGTTACCTCTACGTACTCATTTTGTGTCAAACTGAATATGCAGCAAAATTAGGTAAAATAGTTCTGATCTTAAATAGTACAATCTTAAATCCTAACGCGTCACCAACACCGACACTTTCCATGCACGCTATTGGATGAAGGCATCAAATACGTCATGCAGGTCGGACCCCGCTCGTAGTTGCTTGCTCTATTCGCCGGGAAAATAACCTGGAGAAAGTTACCGATATTATAGTAATGGACAAAGTGTGTGAGTGGCAACAATTGTTAAATACTTTGTTGAAAAGCGTAGCGATTACATATAAAAAACTGGGTTATCCCTTACCACAGATCGTTTGAAAACACGAAATTTCCACTCGACCCACCGTCTATTTCTCTGACATGCTGTGACTAACACTAGAACCATAAAATACACCGAACACCATCTTAATAGCAAAATTAGACGATTTGATTTGGGCGCTTTAATCCAGATTTACAGAATTCATGCGATTGCGAGGACCAGACCCAAATTCAAGCCTTTATCTGACGATCTTCATTTCCATCCAAAGCAGCGAGTCCAGCAGCAACAGCCATAAAACCGCGCTCAAACGCATTTTACAATTTCAAATACAGAAGGACTAGGAAACTACAGGTTTTACGGCAGGAGAACCGATTGCTCATTGGCTCTTGCCAGCATAGATATATACAAAGTCCCTTTAAGGCAAGTCATGTCAATCGGCGGCCATCTTTGAAACGCCTCTCGGGCATACAAGTGCAGCTCCTATCTGTTTGAATGGGGAAACATCAAATTCTCCAAAACTGTTCACCAAGCTTACGATTAAATTTCATATTTTAAATCTCCAAAAAATCCAACAAAAACTGCCTTATAAATATGGTTCCTTGTGCTCCAATAGCGTGAAAAAAACGCTTATTTTTCCGGCTAGATGAGCCTGTGCGCAGTACTGAGCGCACGTCTTAGAGAGCCGATTGTTTCTATAGCAACCGGGACTTCTAACGGCAGCTGCAGTGACGCGCTGACTTTTCTAATCAACTATTGGCTCTTTCAATAAGAAGGCGGGGCTTCGCGGCCATAATGAGCGTTGCATTTTTCCCCGTTCAAAACTACACGAGTGACATGTCTTGGGTATTCTATAGTCTTTGGATATATATACATATATATATATCTATGCTTGCCAGCATTCGCCACAGATTACGACATGCCATGTTTCTGGTGGATGTGTTTGAACGATGCGCGGGCACAGACGGAGAGGATCAGGATAATAATCTAGATAATATTTTCAGCCATCAACAACTTAAATCCTGCTCTGCACCTCAAAGAAACCTACTGTATTCCGCCAGAAACGACTGCGGCTGCAAACGCACAGTCATTTGGATTACTTTTTTGTGCAGCTGTTGAAATTTTTGTTTATGAATAAATTATTGCGATTGCACGTTTCCTTCTTTCATGTTTTTTTTTATTATTTTTTTTATTACTGTACAGAGAGGTATGGTTAACGTTAGGTTTTTCGAGGTGGGAGTGTGACTAGCGACTATAAAAATCTTTTTATGTTTTATTATCAAAATGACAATTTTCCTGCATATTTTGGTTTTATATCCTTTTATGTTCGCTATTAAATGGGTAAGTTATATAACACAAATAAACAAACAGCACCATGTCACCTCAGGAGTTAGGTACATTCTGTTTGTTTGTTTTTATATATGTTTTATATATAAATATTTGTTAATTGATGTCAAACTTGCCGCACATAATCAGACTGTTCAGATCGGATACACTAGCAAACAGTGGGTTTGTGTAAATATACTGTTAACAAAACAACTTTCTCCAATATCCTGCCTGAAGTGTTTGTTCTATTGTATCTTCATTGTCTGGTATTGACTTTCATTTTAAACAGCAAATATATTGCATAGAATTAATGCATACTTGCTTGTATGTGTTCTGTTGATAGCGTATAGACTTTCTACTGTTATCAGCTGTTTTCACTTTAATTGGATAATCCTAAAATATACCTATAAATGCTTATTTGAGAATGCCTACTAATAGCCTGCTGAATGTAAACTTCAGATTAGTTGACACAGAACAGCTGCACAGCTAATGTTTAGTTAACTATCAACAGATAACAAACTAGTGATTTTGGTAAAAATGAGATAGTTAAGTGATTATCCATTTGATGTATTTGAGGCTCTTAAGTAAGGATGATATAAAATGCTGTTGATCATATGTTGACATTACTGTAGACTTTCAACTGACAGATTAATTTTAATGAGTTGGTAGACAATTTAGAGGATGGTAACACAATCTACAGAAAGTTAGTTGACTATAAATCAATAACATGTTGCAAAAGACATACTGACAGTCAACATGCACTTTTTGTAAAATCTATAAATTAGAAACTAACATGCACTTTATAATATACAGGCAGGTAGTTGAATGTATGTTGCTTGTCTGTTGAAACAATGTTGTTGAATGTCAACTGATGCACTGTTGACATGCAACTAAATGAGTACTGATAACTAGTAGAGTGTCAACAGATGGACCATCGAAATAAAGTGTTACCGGATGTTGTGCTTACGTCAATATACTGGCACGAAGCTCTAAGCAGCATTTGGGTATAAATAAGGGATGTGGCTCTGAACTTGAACAGTTCCTATTTTTTAGAATCAGTTGGTTGGTTCATTTCATTTTTTTTTTTACAGAGTAGAAGCATCAAAAACTGTTTTCTTTTACAAATTATTAGACTGAATTTCTTTTATATTCTACATTTTGAAGTCTTTCTCAAATTGGATTCATCCTGGAGTTTTTTTTTTAAAGCCATCTTAATTATTCTTACAAAGTAGGACTTGAAACAATCAGGATCATTTTATTGTTCAGTAAGTATTGTTTTGCTCCTAACTGCATTTAGATCTGAATGCTCTTCTAAAAGATGCATTGTTGAGTCATAAATTCCAAATACGAGTTCTACATGCTTATCATTCATAATAATAGCTACTGGACTCCCATAATGGCTCACATAATTCACAAAATCATTATGAGACACTCAATGCCAAATCAAGTGTTTGATCTTTGAAAATCGTATATCAAGTTTAGTCCTGTCTTTTTATTTGTGTTTACTCTGCATGTAAAAATTTGAGTCATATGGTGTAGAATATGGTTTCACCTCAGGACAAGTGTATTGGTTACAGATTTTCTCAGATCTGGGTGTGCCTTTTTTCTGTATATTGAGTCTTGGGAAATTAGATACGAGTGTAAGATCATCTCCCTTATAAATCGAAGTGCCCAGAAATGTCCTGAAATGCTTAAAAGCTGCAGCCGTCAAGTCAAGTCAAGTCACCTTTATTTATATAGCGCTTTTAAGATTGTGTCAAAGCAACTGCACAGTATTTAAACAGCACCATAGTGTGTAAGTAACACATTATTGTAAATAATCAATTTCAGTTAAAGGCAGTTCATCAATTAATTCAGTGATATCATCATCCAGTTCAGTTCAAATAGTATACGATATTGAAGGGAAAGTGTTCCCAACTGAGCAAGCCAGAGGTGACAACGGCAAGGAACCAAAACTCCACAGGTGACAGAAATGGAGAAAAAAACCTTGGGAGAAACCAGACTCAGTCAGGGGACTAGTTTTCCTCTGGCCAGACGAAACCAGCAGTTTGTACCAATGTCAGATTGTAGTGAACTCATCAGGTTCCCGTGGTGTAGCGCCAATGGCCGTCTAGGTTGCCGAGGTCTTTAGTGATGATCCGTCTCTGGAGCTCATTTGGTTGACATCCACGGCTTTTGACGTCATCTCCAGCTGGTGATCCATGATCTGAGCTGGGTACAGACTGGATCCGGGGGACTGCAGTGACCATCTGATCTGGATACTGGCTGGGTCTGGTGGCTACGGTGACCTCGGAATGAGAATGAAACAGACTTATATTAGCGTAGATGCCATTCTTTTTACGATGCAACGAGTGCATCAGATGTTATGGGAGGTGTTTTCATTTCCGGTTGACCTAATTAATGCAGCCTAACATTCCTTCAACGGATTTGAATTATAGAAATGTGTTAATGATTTTATGTGTAAGCCAGGTTAAAGAGATGTGTCTTTAATCTAGATTTAAACTGATAGATTGTTCCAGAGTTTAGGCGCTTGATAAGAAAATGATCTGTCGCCTGCAGTTGATTTTGATATTCTAGGTATTATCAAATTGCCAGAATAATATCAAATATAGTAGTATATAGTATAGTATAGTATAGTATAGTATAGTATAGTATAGTATATAGTAATATAAATAATGTCAAATATATTCTCCCAGCAAGCCCTGCTGAAAACATCTGCTTTGCTATACATCTGGGGTTTAAATGCTGAATTATTCCCCAAAGAAGGGGACTGAACACCCTTCCAATTCACGACGAATGTGTGCTCATAGTACTACAATAATGTCAGCTTTAAAGAACAAAAATAACATAAAAATAAAAATTAATTGTTCAAAAGGCTCAAGCCCATGGAAAACATGTACAAATGTAGAAACACTCTGGTATTTCTGCCCCTGTGGTCTGGCTGTCCAATTCATCTCAGGTTACTGTTAAGGTCCCATCATGTGCAAACAAATATGACCCTTAGAAATGTCTGCATTGATTTTTAGTATTGATTTTTATATTGTGGCTTCCACTTTATGATTCATATGCCTTGATCTGTTACAGACAAGGGTAAGAAGGATAAGACGGCTTCTCTTCTTTGAACCACGATGAATCAGGTGGAAGAATGGGTTTTGGAGAACAAGGACAAGATCGAAAAAGGAGTGGAACTCTTGGGCCAAAGCTGCGAGGTTTTAGCAGCCACCGTGGGACAGTTCCACCCCATCCTGGAGGCCGTGTTTTTGGTCTCGGCCAATCCCCTCGGTAACCCAGAAAGCAAAGAGGCCAAGTTTGTTGCTGAGCAGTTTGAAAAGATCAACCAGAAACAAGGAAGTATTCAAAATGAATCCGAGCAAATCGCTTTGGAGTTGCAGCGGTCGTCCATGAACAAGCAGAACTTTGACCGTGAGGTGATCATAATCAATCAGTATGAGATGTTTCAAGAGTTTGTCAAAGCTAAGCCCAAGAAAAAGGAGATTAAAAAGGAGGATTTTATAAGGCGATATGAGAAAACTGGGCATGATCGGAACATTAACGCCTTGTACAATGCTGTAACTGGAGAGAACATCTCTGGAGATGCCATGTTGGACACGGTGGTGACCACAGAGCAAAGGAGCAGGAAGCAAGTGGAGGAGTTCTGTGCCAGGCTGAAGAAGCTATTTGTCATGGGAATTATAGCAGTACTGGGTTACGCCGCCCTGAAAGAGGGAGTGGTAGATGAGGGCATAATGAAGAAATGGCAGGATCGGATGGAAGACGTAGAGACACGCATTAAAGCGGCGGTGGAGGACTGCATTGAGAATTTCCCTTTGCAGGCCAAGACGGATGTTGAGCATCAGCTTCTGGAGCGCCAAGCCAACGTTGACCCAGAGTTCACAGGATTTATACTGGATATCCTTGCGAAGAAATATTACTGGGTTTCCTGGTCTGTTCTGGTCATCAACCACAGTGGCATATTCTTCTGGGATTGGTTCGCTGGCAAAAAGTACCATGGAAGTGGTGGAGGTGGCAACTTTTTTGATCTTCTGACCCCTAACAACGTCAGAATCGTGGTGTCTTTCAGTGCCAAACCGCAACCGATTAACAAGAACCAGATTGTAGATCAGATTGAGATGCAAGAGTTAAAGGGGAACATGGAGTCTGTGGCTCAAACGCTGTATAAGATGCTTCCCAACACCGTGGTCCATGCCATTAGCTGCTATAAGAAAGTAGAAGAGAAAAACAACTTCCAGCCAGAATGTTTCTACTTCGCGAGGCACAAACGGGCATACCTGTGCATTCATTCTGAATAGCAATGCAAAACAATAGTATAATCATATGATTTAGAAATTGTGATTGTATTAAATAGTCGAGCATTATAAAGCAAACGATGACTAAATTGTTACTGCGCACCTACAATGACAAAGTATATTATCGCTGGTTCACTTCATTTTTGCATGTCAATGCACAAAAGAATCACATGAGTGTGTGACCAAACATAAATGTGTATATTTTAGCTAAAACTAGTATGTTTTGTAGTTTAGAATAGATTTGAAACAGCTGTTGTGTGGAGAAAACTTCAACAGACTCATGGGGTTCTATTTTTAGTCGCAGTGTTTACAATCAAGCAGCATTTCAACTTTAGATTTAGAAAAAAATCTTTGCTTGACTTCTTTAAAATGTATTTCTAAATGACATATAATGAGCTTTCAAGTTACTTGCTATATATGCTCTGTAATCCAAAAACCATGTCCATTTCTTGTTTATGATGGTATGTATCACAAATAAAAGAAGTTTGATCTAGAAATTTGTTTCAAAGTATCAGTCATTCAGATGCGTTTAAGATTTGTATCTTATTCAATCTACTTTTTAAATCCATTACAAACTCTTTTTCATTTGCAAGGTTAATAGAAGGTATTTTAAAGGTTCAACAGACTCATAAACATTATATACCATTAAAAAACTTATTAATGTAATTAATTAAAGGACATCACTTTTATTCTTGAACTGCACTATGGTATTTTCTGAAAACTGCGGTTGTGGTAAATTCTGAAGGGAAAATAATGGACGGTAAACTAACAAAAGTTGTACTATATAGTAATTTGGCGCAACCTATGGTACATTTTGTACTTTTTAAACTTACATATTTCTTTTACACCAGATCCATAAACCATACTATGGTATTTTGATGGAAATTATAGTATAGTATGTTAAATTTTCTAATGGATAAAGGACATAACTTAAAATTCATTCAGAGTGTATTTAAAGGGTGTGCCACAAGCTTTAGAGAAGAACCAGCGCATGATCAGACATTGAGAGCAAGACAGATCAGCCTGAACTTTTGCTTTATTTTATTCAAAGCCATTTGCAATCGATTGGAAGGTGAGTTTGCTTTATAACAGAACGTAATTGTTCTCTAAACGTCAGTAACTTCACGATTTCGTTGGTATGTGCACTTTAGTTTCAGCTTTTGCACATGAAAAGTCACGGTCTAATGTCCGCCTGGGACATATCATCCAGCTCGAAACGTTGATGTGTTTTTAGTGAGTTGCATAGCTGATCGATTTTTCACGCAAAAATGAATTTAATCGCATTTTTTATCGTTCTGAAGAACTCTTTAGGGTGTGTTTGACTATTATCAGTGGGGCTACATTCTTAAGCAGGAAGTGTTTATGTCAAAAGGCTTTTCTCCAGCCTGATATTTGAATTAAATCCTATCTGAAAGGAACATTTATTTGCTTTACTTTCTTTTCTTCTGTGGTAGGTGAAATGCTTTTATGAACTAATATGTATCTTGAGGGAAAACAAGAACCGATTAACCTACCTTTGTGTCATTGGGGTGCAGGTATGGGGCAGGTACGTTATAGCAAAATAAACCGTGACGGGGTCTCGTATGTCTCTGAAGCTGTTTATTTTGTGAAAACCTCTAACTGACATTATGACTGTATCGTTACACTGTCCAGCGAATTATACCACGACTGCTAAACAAATAAGCGTAGAAGTAATTAAAATACACATCAAGTATTCTTGTGAAATATTATTCAGTTAAATCATTTGTATAAAAAAAAAAATAGCGCGGCCATCATGGGGTGAAAATTCTAACTGGACAACTGCGCAGAAGCAGACAGAATGACAACGAAAGATAAGTCAAAGTGGAAATAAATTAACGGAATGACTGCAGGGAAGTGGTGTGTGTGACACGAAAAAGTGCAAAAAGCCACCCTACATTGTGAGATTTATTTTACGGATCAGAACACATCACATTTTATGCACCGATATCACAGCCAAATGCGAAGCGCAATAGACATTTTATCCCCAGTAAATTTTAGGACTACTACAGTAAAAGTTGTATTGTACTATTATATATATTTTATGTTATCAATTGTGGAATCCAACCATTAATTATACATTTGAGGTAGCTTGCTGCTTTATTTTTATTTTATGCAACTTTACACATTTACTATTACTATTATATACTATTATAGGTCTGAAATTGTATTTATACATTATATTGTATGTTTTAATCCCCTGGAACACATTACAAACATGATCTTACAGAACATGGTGCAGTGCTGTGTCTGTCAAATGAATAGATATTATTTTGGAGATTTCTTTTTAGTCATGCTTAAATGGACATTCACTAGTTCGCTTTTGCATATAATAAACAGCGTAAAGTTAAGCGTGTTTGGCATGCTGTCCGGGAGAGGGCTCCGAGCTCGGTAGTCATTCCCGAACCCGGGGCACTCCCCCTGCCCAGGGAGAGGGGTCCGAGCTCGGCCTTTGGCCCGAACCCAATAGCGCTCCCCCCTTTCTGCAGGAGAAAAAGAAAAAGAGGGGTGGGAGGGATGCTGGAATCAGAGATAGCTGAAGGTAGGACTGCTTGGTTATTTAAGGAACTGTAGTAATTGGATAGGGAGAGTGGCTGATTAGGTAGTGATTGCTGATGATGAATTTGCCGTGTTAATTATCTGCGCGAGCTCCTCCTGAAATTTGTTAATGAAACATCACTTAATATAAGACAACACTGCAAAATCTGTTTACTGTGAAGCTTTTATATCCCTGTTATATTTATTGCCTAACATTCCCAATTTTCTGATGCATGTCCTTAATTTAATTGTATATGTTGGTATTAGTTCAGTGTTTATAATGCTAGAGAGCAAAGATTTTGTGACAAATAAATACAAGACAGTGTGTATTTGATCATGTATGTTATTCTGTGTTGTCATCAATTTTTTTGCAATAATAACAAACAGGATTAGGGTACGTACAAAACTTAGAAAAATAACAAACGAGTTATGGTTTAACCCTTACAAAAAAATCCTGCAGGAATCCTACACACCACAACCTACACATCACATTGTAGGACACCATTTTTCTGTAGGACTCCTTCAGGACTAATACAGGAAGCATGCAGGATACCTGCAGGAATCCTACAAGAAACATGCAGCAATCCTACAGAAAACCTGCAGGAATCCTACAGGAATCCTAGAGGAAACATGCAGGAGTCTTACAGGAATCCTACAGGAAATATGGAGGAATTCTAAAGGAATCCTACAGAAAACATGCAGGAATCCTTCAGGAATCCTAGAGGAAACATGCAGGAGACTTACAGTAATCCTAAAGGAAATATGCAGGAATCCTAAAGGAATCCTACAGGAAACATGCAGGAATCCTTCAGGAATCCTACAGGAAACATGCAGGAATCCTATAGAATAAATCAATTATATTAATTTAAACAAATATAAAGAAGCAAGTATTATATTACTTAAATAACATATACATATATTCTACAGCCTTTGTTTAAATTGTTTAATTGTTTACATTTTTATAACACAATACCTTGTTGACCCATCAGTTCACATTTACAACTCTAAATCGCGCTATTTGCGCATATTTGGACGCTTGAACGCTTAAGTTTACTCGTTTCATTCGCGCCTGACATTTACTTCACAACAGACACGAATTCACGTCTGCCACTCGTCAGCGGGAAAGCAGTTGTAAAATAGGTGAATGAGCTCAATTTGCCAGCTTTAGCTTGCTTGTAGTCTCAATATGTATATATGTAGGTCAGATTGAGTTAACTTACCAGATTGTCCGACCTCTTCACTCACTTTCTTCCAAGCAAGATCCTTTTTATTCCTGTTTCTATAAAAGTACAAAGATGTATCGTACAGCTCCGAGTAACCACAGACAGCAATGGTTATTGTGTCCTCCATTGTTGTTTCAGATTTCTGCCTCCGTCACTACTAGAGAAAGCTCCTGATTGGTTAACTCTGTGCTAATTTTCGCCAAAGTCGCGCGGCAAATGCTTGAAACGCTCAATTCGCGCCGCTTCATTTGCGCTGGCTATTCGCATCTTTGCATTGACTTAGCATGCAAATCACTCACGCTTGCCCCTTTATTCACGTCCGGTGTGAACGCACCATAAGTTCCAGCAGGAGGCGCTGTCAGAATGGTACACAAAGCAGCACAGCAAAACACTTTGAAACATGCAGCGCTCATATTTATTCAGTGGATAGCCTTTTGAATTTTCATCACAATTCTTTTCTTTCAGTCCCCACATTTAAGACCACCTGAATAATATATACTGGTGATGATAAACCAGTTTATTTTCACAGCAGAGCAGAAGAAGGAAGATGACTTGCACAAATGGGTAAGTATAACAGTTCTACCAGAAAGACTCGGGAGAATTTATACTATACCGATTACATTTATGTAGAAGCTCAGCAAGCAATCCGGTTCTTTGGCGTAGGCCCCGTTCGTAACTCGCATTCCGAGGGTACGGAAACAGCGAGTCCCGCCTGAAGACGAAGGCGGGGGCGCCGCTAACCCCCCCGCGGAGTCAGGAAAGGGGCCAACTGGTGATGATGAGGATTGAGGAAGACAATCTGAGGTCTTCGTGAAGAAGGGGATAGCCTGATTGATGGATGTGGTAATAGAGGGATGACCCAGCTTGGTAGAATAGAGGAGTTGGAGGAGAGATTCCATCTTGGTGGAGGTGGGGAGGATGGAGGTGCTGGAGCAACAGCATCTGCGAACTCAGATATGGTAAGCGCTACCCCTTAAAGCTACAGTAATGATATGATTGGAAGATGAGGAGGTAATTAGTGACGCGAACGATTGAGTCTTCCTGCCAGAACTTGCGCTAGCTTCATTTCTACCAGAAAGACTCGGGAGAATTTATACTATACCGATTACATTTATGTAGAAGCTCAGCAAGCAATCCGGTTCTTTGGCGTAGGCCGCGTTCGTAACTCGCATTCCGAGGGTACGGAAACAGCGAGTCCCGCCTGAAGACGAAGGCGGGGGCGCCGCTAACCCCCAAAGATAGGTGGACTTAAGGATCCACCAGAACGGGGCCCACCCCCAAAGGACGGTTTTAAAATTACCTTACGGTCGTGAATCCTGGGGTTCCTGGCTTAGATGGAGAAAGAAAGAGAAACAAATTAGATTTAGATGAGTGCCACTTAACTTAAATGAACCACTAGCTGGTTTTTTTTTTTTTTTTTTGAAAATGAACATATGCTCCTGGTATCCTTGATTGCGACGTGAAACAGGGCCATCCTTTGATAGAACGCATGGACCACGGGCATCTTTTGATAGAACACATGGGCCACAGGCCATCTTTTGATAGAACGCTTGGGCCACAGGCCATCTTTTGATAGAACACATGGGCCACAGGCCATCTTTTGATAGAACACATGGGCCACAGGCCATCTTTTGATAGAACACATGGGCCACAGGCCATCTTTTGATAGAACACATGGGCCACAGGCCATCTTTTGATAGAACACATGGGCCACAGGCCATCTTTTGATAGAACACATGGGCCACAGGCCATCTTTTGATAGAACACATGGGCCACAGGCCATCTTTTGATAGAACGCTTGGGCCACAGGCCATCTTTTGATAGAACACATGGGCCACAGGCCGTCTTTTGATAGAACGCATGATTGAATACACAGCCCTCTTTTGATAGAACGCATGATTGAATACACAGCCCTCTTTTGGTAGAACGCATGATTGAATACACAGGCCATCTTTTGGTAGAACGCATGATTGAATACGCAGGCCGTCTTTTGTTAGAACGCATGAATAAATACACAGGCCGTCTTTGGATAGAACGCATGATAGAATACGGAGGCCATCTTTTGGTAGAACGCATGAATAAATACACAGGCCAGCTTTGGATAGAACGCATGATTGAATACACAGGCCATCTTTTGGTAGAACGCATGAATAAATACACAGGCCATCTTTGGATAGAACGCATGATTGAATACACAGGCCATCTTCTGATAGAACGCATGGGCCGCGGGCCGTCTTGATAGCTTTGGTATTTATAATTACGATAGCGCATGAAGGCAGCATAAGCTGCAGCCACTTGAACCTATAGCGTGTACAGCTGTTTGACAGACGTATAACCCGCAGGCCATCTTGCTTTAGTAGCTAGCCATGCAATTCGTGAAAGTGCCAACCGCTTTGGCAAAACACCACCACCAGTAGAAAAAAAATAGGATTTACCTAGATCGAGGCTGGAGAGCTTGCTGGGCTTCGAGGATAGAGGTACGGGAGCGATGGCATCGGTGAGCACCGCGGGTTCGTGTCGGCGCTCGGCCGCTCGGCTCTCTCCGGCTCGGGTTGGCGCATGTAGCGCGAGCGCGCTGGCGATCAGAGCCTCATGCCGCCGCTTGAGCAGCTCGAGCTCACAGATTCGCCAGACTGGGCTCTAGCCGCTGCTTCTGACTACCGCCGCCAGCGAGACGACGGTACATTGTTACGACTCCTGCACCGCAAACACATCCGCAGAGGAGGAGAACCGCACGGTTCACGTTAAACTATGCCGACAGTCGTTTTTAATGAAGTAAGCATGGTATCCGTGATAAATCATGTCAGTTTGAGAGAGTTAACAGCTCCGCTCCTTGCAACTGCGGCTGGAATCCAGTTTCACGGCTGTGTGCTGGAGCAACAGCATCTGCGAACTCAGATATGGTAAGCGCTACCCCTTAAAGCTACAGTAATGATATGATTGGAAGATGAGGAGGTAATTAGCGACGCGAACGATTGAGTCTTCCTGCCAGAACTTTCGCTAGCTTCATTTCTGTAAAAGTTCTTAAAGGATATCCGTAATCTGATGATAATGTTTTCCCTTTTGCATGAACGACCAGAGGATGAGGTGGATTCGCTGAGTTAGTCTATGTAAACCTACGGCACACACACCACTGAATAGATCCTAGAGAGATGACAGACTTACCGACACACACCCCGTTGAGTCGAGTGGATGGAGCTGCACAGATTGAAATGGAACAGATGAGAGGTAAGTAGCAACAGCTAGGTAAGTTTGTGACCTCCCGGAGAGAAGCACAATGAGTCCGCTTCGAATGAACGAGCCCAGACAATGAGAGGTGCGTGGTGTGTGTTTTTATAAGGGTGTGGCTGAATATGTACAGGTGTGTGTGACAAGTAGTTAGGTGACTGTAATCGCTGGGTGACTGTGGTGGATGAACCTGGCCAATCCGTGACATTACCCCCCTCCCCAGGGCCCGCTCCTGGGGGCCGAGACCTCCGACGCCGTGGTGGTCTACTTCGTCCCCGAAGTGCAGGGTATTCAGGGTGACTTGTGTGGAATTCCTCCATGAGCGTGGGGTCCAGGATGTCGGCTCTGGGAACCCATGATCTTTCTTCGGGTCCGTATCCTTCCCAGTCCACAAGATATTCGAGTTGACCACCACAACGTCGGGACTGCAGAATCTCTTTGACTGTGTAGTTGGAGCCCTCTTGCAGATCCAAGGGGGGATTGGGTTCCTCTTCTTGGGCAGATTCTGTGGAGGGGAAGCAGATGTTCGTGAAAGGGTTTTAACAATGAAACGTGAAATGTGGGGTGAATCCTGCACTGCTGGCACCTGTGATGGTTCACCATTCCAGGGGAAGAGAGGAGGCTGGAAACCGAGCACACGCTGGAATGGTGTGAGTCCAGTGGTGGGTTGCCGCAGTGAATTCTGGGCAAATTCCGCCCAGCCCAGAAACTGGTGCCAGGAGTCCTGGTGGCCGTGGCAGAGGGTCCTGAGGATCTGCCCCACCTCCTGGATCTTCCTCTCTGTCTGGCCGTTGGTTTGCGGATTGTCACAGGATACTAGGAGGTCTGGGTCCAAAATGCTGGTAGGTAGGTTTTTAATGAATATAACAAACAAATAAACAAACAAAAGGCCAACACGGCACAAACTAAAGACTAGAACACAAAATAATCAAGAGCCAAAACATAATCAAAAGGTCAGGATTTCGCAGGACACATAAACACACATGACACGATACAATGCAGACATAAAGCAGACTGAGCAGTGAAGGGTACTTATAGTCCTGATGGTAATTGTGAACCGGTGTGGGTGATCAGTGCTGATGACAAGGACAGGTGAATGCTATTAGAAGTGCAGTGTGAATAGCGACCTCAGGAGGCTGAGGGAAACCCCACAGCCCCGATCATGACAGTACCCCCTCCCTACGGAACGGCTTCCAGACGTTCCCAAAGTCTGGAGGGAGGAGGTACGGAGAAAGGCAAGTCAGGGGGAGGGATGGCGGGCCAGGGCCGTGCAGCGGAGTCACGCGAGCAGGCCTTGTCACCAGAGGAGCCTCAGCGGTCGCCGCCGCGTCAGGCACAGCGAGAGCGGTCACTGCCGCGTCAGGCACAGCGAGAGCGGTCACTGCCGCGTCAGGCACATCGAGAGCGGTCACCGCCGCGTCAGGCACAGAGAGAGCGGTCACCGCCGCGTCAGGCACAGCGAGATCGGTCACCGCCGCGTCAGGCACAGCGAGAGCGGTCACCGTCGCCTCAGGCACAGCGAGAGCGGTCACCGCCGCGTCAGGCACAGCGAGAGCGGTCACCGTCGCGTCAGGCACAGCGAGAGCGGTCACCGGCGCGTCCGGAACAGAGAGAGCGGTCACCGCCGCGTCCGGAACAGAGAGAGCGGTCACCGCCGCGTCCGGAACAGAGAGAGCGGTCACCGGCGCGTCCGGAACAGAGAGCGCGATCACCGCCGCGTCAGGCACAGCGAAAGCGATCACCGGCGCGTCCGGAACAAAGAGAGCGGTCACCGCCGCGTCCGGAACAGAGAGCGCGGTCACCGCCGCGTCCGGAACAGAGAGCGCGGTCACCGCCGCGTCCGGAACAGAGAGAGCGGTCACCGCCGCGTCAGGAGCAGAGAGCGTCTCCGTCCCCGCCGCAAAGCAGGGACCCTTCCGTGCAGCCTCGGCGCTGCGGGTGTCCAGTGCCGCCAAGCAGGCATAAATGAATTCAAACCGCTTGGCCGACGCTGCCTCGAAGGACATCCCGGCAGTGTCAGGAACAGAGCAGATGGTCACCGCCCCCAAACGTGCGTCCGCCGCCTCTTCAAAAAAATTCCTCCCCGCTGGACCCATCAGTGATGTCTGCATTCTGTCACGGGATACTAGGAGGTCTGGGTCCAAAATGCAGGTAGGTAGGTTTTTAATGAATATAACAAACAAATAAACAAACAAAAGGCCAACACGGCACAAACTAAAGACTAGAACACAAAATAATCAAGAGCCAAAACATAATCAAAAGGTTAGGATTTCGCAGGACACATAAACACACATGACACGATACAATGCAGACATAAAGCAGACTGAGCAGTGAAGGGTACTTATAGTCCTGATGGTAATTGTGAACCGGTGTGGGTGATCAGTGCTGATGACAAGGACAGGTGAATGCTATTAGAAGTGCAGTGTGAATAGCTACCTCAGGAGGCTGAGGGAAACCCCACAGCCCCGATCATGACACGGATGGTAGCCAGAGGAGAGACTGACGGTCACACCGAGGAGCCTGAAGAATGACTTCCAGACTCTGGAAATTAATTGGGGTCCTCTGTCCGAAACTATGTCTTTGGGGATGCCGTAATAATGAAAGACATGGTTGAAGAGTTTTTCCGAGGTTTCCAGTGCTGTAGGGAGTACTCTTAAGGGTAAGAGCCGGCAGAATTTTGAAAAACGATCCACTATGACTAGGATGCAGGTTTTTCCATCAGAAGGAGGAAGATCCGTCATGAAGTCTACTCCTAGGTGTGACCAGGGGCGGTTCGGGATCGGCAAGGGATGGAGTTGTCCTGCTGGTAAATGACGTGGACTTTTGGACATGGCACACTCCTTACAGCCAAGCACATACCTTCTCACATCCCTTGTCATTTCAGGCCACCAGAAGCGTTCAGACAGCAGCGAGAGGGTGTTGTTGGCCCCTGGATGTCCAGTGTCCAGGGAGATGTGTGTAGAATGGATGAGATCTACCCGTTGGTCAGGAGGAATGAATTGGCTGTCTGGAGGACAACCCGGCAGAGGTCTGGCTTCTGGAGGAGCGACGGCTGGAGGAGCAGACCGTTCTATGGGACTGATAAGGATATTTTCAGGAAGGATGGTTGTGGGTTCTTGGGATGATTCTTGCAGGTCATGGAGTCTTAAGAGAGCATCAGCTCTGACGCTCTTTGGTCCCGGACGATAGGTTATGTTGAAGAATAATGACCAGCGGGCTTGACGAGGGCAGAGTCTTTTGGCATCACAAATATATTGAAGATTTTTATGATCAGTTATGACTTGAAATGGATTTTTGGCTCCCTCCAGCCAGTGTCGCCACTCCTCCAGAGCGAGCTTGATGGCCAGTAACTCGCGTTTGCTGATGTCATAATTCCTCTCCGCAGGGTTGAGCTTCCGGGAGAAGTGGCACATGGATGGAGTAATTTAGGGGTACGTTGGAACTGGGATAGTTAGGCTCCTACTCCAATGGTTGAAGCATCGACTTCCACAACGAAAGGTAGATCAGGGTTAGGATGAGTCAGGAGTGGAGCTTGTGTAAAGGCTTCTTTCAGGGCTTGGAAGGCTGCGGCTGCATCGCATTTCCAGGTGAGAGTTTTGGGTTTGCCCTTCAGGAGGCTGGTTACTGGAGCTGTGATAATACTGTATTCTTGTACGAAGCGTCTGTAAAAGTTGGCATGAAAAAAACTTGATCGTGGTGGGTTCTGGCCAGGAAACAACTGCATTCACCTTCCCCTCGTCCATGCGAACCCCTTCATGGTCGATGATGTATCCGAGGAAATTAACTGATGACAGGTGAAATTAGCATTTCTCGAAATATTTCTGGGGAATATGCGTGCATTCCGGAGTTGTTCCAGGGCCGCAGGGACGAGAGGAAGGGAATACCTGAACTTGACAGTACCTTGGTTGAGGATGCGATAATCGATATATTCGCAACAAATAAAAAACTGGATGCTGCGGGTGAAGTGGAAGGACGAATATACCCCTGACTCGGAGCTTCCTGGATATACTCCTCCATGGCCTTGGTCTACGGAAGCGACAACGGATAGATCTTTCCTCTGGGCAATGTGGCATCTGGAACCAGGTCGATGGCACAGTCCTTTGGCCGATGAGGAGGTAGCTGGGAAGCTCTCTTGGGGCAGAAGACATCTTGAAAAGCAGAGTAGATTGTGGGAATCTTTATGGATCTCTTTTCTAAGGGACTTTCCACAGAAGTAACAAAGACAGGCAGAGATTTCGGAATGGGTCAAGGGAAATTGGGGAAAAACCTGGTGAGCATCCTTTTCCCCATTTTATTATCTCTCCTGTGCCCCAAGAGAGAATGGGATTGTGCTTCACCAGCCACGGGCACCCCAAGATGATGTCCATAGATGCACCCTCTAGAACCAGAAGTTGAATATCCTCTTGATGAAGTAGACCAATTTTGTTTGATGGTTTCACTTTTCCGATGAATCCGGGTGCGTTATTTTATTGAGTTGGTGATGGGTTGAATCTGGTAGATCGTAGACGAAGCCTCAGTGCGAAGTTGGAGCTGGCGACAGAGGGTACTGGAGATGTAATTCCCAGCTGACCCGGAGTCTATGAGAACGGTGGCTGAAACAGAGGATGAGTGGGTGGTTAACTGAACATTGGTAGTGAGAGGATATATTTTGTCAACATCTGTATGGATGACACTCACCAATGTAGGGACTGGCCAAAGACGGCAGTTCAAACGGACATGTCCGCTTGCCCCACAGTACATACAGAGACCCCGGGCCAGCCTCTGTCGCTCAGCAGCAGTGAGTTTACAAGCTTCAATAACCATAGGTTCAGGTTCTGGAGGGTGAGCTGGCTCAGAAGGGCGGAGGAGTGCAGTAGTAACAGGTTCTTGAAGTGACTGGTATGATTGCATACGGTCAGAACATCGAAGAGATTGTTGGATAAATTTCTCCAAACCCATAGTATCATCCAGAGCAGCCAGTTGCAGACGGAGCTTCGGTTTCAAGTCGAGCCGGTAGGTGGTCAGAAGAGATCGCTCTTTTCATCCACTAGCGGCGAGTGTGCGAAAACCAAGAGAGTATTCCTGGGTAGTCATACTTTTACTTGTTTGAGATAATAAAGCTGTTCCATAGCCGATACTTCTCCATCATACCGACCAAATACTTCTTTGAAATGAGCGATAAAATTCTGGATGGATCGGGTAGCCGGCCCGGCTTGTAGCCAGATTGTCTCAGCCCATTGTAGAGCAGGTCCCGTGAGAAGTGACGTGATGAAGGCAATTTTTGACTGATCTGTGGGATACAAAAGCAGGTTGCATAGTGAATATCAGAGAACGTTGTAACAGAAATCGGTTGCACTCCTCCGCCCCGCCAGAATATGGGACTGGAATTAACGGGTGCCGAAGAAGTGCTAGGTGCCGGAAGTGCTGCGGATGGTGGTGCGGATGGCATAGTGGTAGGCGACTGCAGCAACACCTTCCTCAGCGAAACCACCAGGTCCTGAAACTGATCGGGGTTGCTCATGCTGTGTGCTGTCTTGGTCCGGGGCTAACTGTTACGGAAGCAGACAGACAAAGAAGGTAAGTGATGATAAACCAGTTTATTTTCACAGCAGAGAAGAAGAAGGAAGATAATGTGCACAAATGGGTAAGTATAACAGTTCTGTAAAAGTTCTTGAAGGATATCCGTAATCTGATGATAATGTTTTCCAATTTGGCGGGAACGACCAGAGGATGAGGTGGATTTGCTGAGTTAGTCTCTGTAGACCTACGGCACACACACCGCTGAATGGATCCTGGAGAGATGACAGACATACGACACACACACCCCATTGAGTCAAGTGGATGAAGCTGCACAGACTGAAAAGGAACAGATAAGAGGTAAGTAGCAACAGGTAGGTATAAGTTTGTGAAATTTGTGAAAATTAAGAGCTTTAAAACTTTCAAAAACAAGAACAATGGGGGACTAAATTAATATCAGCATATGAAGTATAATCGTCTCTCATTGTCTCTGAGAGAATGCATATCAGATGCTGAAAACACTGTCAGTTTTCACTTTCACTTTATCATTTTGCACAGTTTTCACGTTGCTTGTGTGATATCCATTGGCTCACCTCCATGGTTTAAAACATACATTTTTATAAAATACAGTATATAGAAAAGACATATCTTTAAAATATTGCGACCAATGAAAAACCATTGTTTTTCACTACCTGAAAACTACATCTGTCTCGCTCTCTCCTCTCATCACTGCACACACGACTGCAGACACACCCCCTCTTGAAATTTCGGCATTACATGTTTTGCAAATCGCTATCCGTGGGTCTTTCTCACAGATATTCTGAAATACGTCCAGACGTGTTGCTTTAGACAAGCACGTGCAGGCTGCGTTTTCTGTTTGCTGTGTGGAGTCAAGAGGTCTAACTCTGTGCCACCGCATAACTATAGATCTATGTGTTAAAAAATAATGAGAATACATATACATATACAATACACATACGAGTCCTGATCAGGAGGTAATGTCCGATTCCGATCGAGTTTGAAACTACGCGATCGGGCCGATTTCCGATCACGTGATCGGTTCGAGACATCCCTACTGGTTACTCTTATTTATTTCCCATTTGGCAGATACATAGTTGTACTGTGGTGTTGCTGTTTACTTAATCTTGAATCAAATACTTAACAGTGTCGGTACTAACTGAATGCAAAGGCATTTCTTAGATTTCCACTTCATTTTGATGGGCCAAATGTGACAAAAGATGAATAGATGAATGTACCTGATTCAAGAAGTTGTTGAGCATTTGTTGCATGTTTGCTAATATGCTGTTGAACAACTACAACTTAATCTGATAACACATTGATAACTCTTTACTGACCAAATGTTTAATAGCTGCTTACATGTTATAGGCATTGTAATGATAGATACAAAACATTTAATAGACAATCTACAGATACCGCCCTGATGACAGTAAGTAGATTTGCACTTGCAAAGAAACTTATAGTCAACAGATGATCTATAGGGGGAACATCAAAATAAAGTGTTACCCGCCAATCTGGAATCCAAAAACACGGAAGTGTAAAAAAGGCTAATAGTTCCAAACAACTCCGCACTGTCAATGTGTTTGAATGAGTTTAAATAGGATAGACAGTAGTTTTACTATATTTGCAGTTATTTCAAATAATTATTAATATTACATAACATACATACATAATGTGCATTAATTGTTTATTGATAACTTATCTGAATACGGTTTAATATCGCATTTTATATTGGGGAATGATAAAAAGACAATTAATATGTTCTCATACTCTTTGGCAGCAGTGTTGGGGCTAGTTACTCAAAAAAGTAATATATTACATATTACATATTACTTTCAAAAACAGTAATGCCTTACTTTACTTTATTACTCCCTGGAGAAAGTAACTAGTTATATTAGTTATATTACTAGTAACATTTTATTTTTCTTACACAAAACACTGTTACTCCTAACAAAAAAAGTAAACATGAGCTACTGAGTGCATCCACGGCAGAATGCAAACAAACAAAGCTTGTTTAAAGCTGACATCTCAGCGCATACGCAATCTCATAAAGCTCTTATACAATGGATATTATGCACAATTAATCTTTCATAAATGTCTACACTTTGTGTGTTGTGATTCGTAAGCACGCAATATGCAGTTGTTTCATTTGTTGAACAGAATTCAGAAAAAGTTTTCAGAAATGCCACAAGTCTGTGCATATCTGTGTGGTTAGATGAGGGAGCTCAATAAAGTGTCTTTAACCTTCATTATGTATGTTTTGGTTATACAGTGTTGTAAATAAAATACAAATAATGTAAAATTACATTCTCTGAATTTTCTTACATTGTCTCTTACCTGCTGTAGTCAAGTCAGTCATTGATGGGGCCATTAGGGAGGGCTCTTTTGTCTCTCTGGTGTGAATTGCTAAATATTCATGGGTCATTGCCACACCTATGAATAATCCCTTTCGATCACAAAACATGTTTTAGAAAATTTACATCAATATATTGTTTTCTCTGAACGAGTGAACAAGATGATTTTCACATCATTTGGTTGAACAAATTCTAGCCTAGCACATCCAATTCTCAATAGTCTTGATGACAAATGTTCTGTATGTACTTCATTGCCTTATTTCAGTGACTTCAAAACTTTAGATTTTCAATAACCACGCATAAACATAGTTTTCTCAAAAACACTAACATGCACATTAAAGTTGCTTGCATATTATTGAAGCCCAATATGTGCTGATTACAATGTAAACTGACTTTAACCATTAAAATGTTTTAAGATACTGAATAAAAAGCACAAATGTCAGGGCATATCAAAACTTCTTCAGGGCCCCAAAACACCCTCAGACCCCAGAGGGTTAATGAGTCAATTAACACCTCAAGGCTAATTCATCAGAATTTTTTATTATTGATCAGAAGATGCTTCATGTTTTAAACCAGTAGGACACGCACTTTAAGAAGGAAAAAAACTGCTTATAAAGTGGGTGTGTGACAGGTATGGCTGTGAAATGGTGTTTGGCAAAGATTTTTTGGAGGAAAAAATTTAATTAATTTAATTTAATTTTATTTTATTTTTTTTTGCTTTGATCCCTGGGTTTGTAAAAGAGAGAGAGAAAATGTCAGTATTTTATTGAGACTCGAGATTAAATAAATGCTCAAGTATAGTAGATCTTGTAGTATTAATTTTCACATGCAGCTACACATTGTCGGTTAAAGACATATAGTGGTTGGTAAAAACATTTAGTGGCTGGTAGATTTTGAAATCCACCAGCCACACTGGCCGGTGGACAAAAAAGTTAATTTCCATCCCTGCCTGTCAGTCATTAGTTTTACCCCTTTATAAGTCGTTTGCCCTTCTGTGTCTTTGTGTCTGGCGTTTTCCTGGATTCCCTGTCATTTGTTAATAAATACGTTCGTTGGATTTACTCCTGTCCCTCCGAGTTCTCACTCAGACTCCTCACAAGCAGCAAAGCTAACATTTACATGTTGTTTGAACATTAATGTGTGTTGGCAGTTTGTGTACAACCACCCTACAATGATAAAAATCCACCCAGTGGTATTTTTTTAATCTTTAAAAGTAATATCCCCTTTTTAAAATCAGGTCATTCTCAGCTTCTTGTCTGTGTGATGCACACAGACAGAGGCCGCTTCCACAATAGTTGATTGACATGAGCACCTTAACTTAGACCCACCCTCACCGAGCTGAACAAGTCAGACTCCGATCGCCATTGTGTCGACTCAGGTGCAGGTGAAGACAAGAATGTCTCAGATTGAGTGATTGAGCTGTTCTGTTGTTAGATGTAATAATGAACATAGCAGTCATCATTTACTCCCGACATCTGAGCTGCTGAAGATGCAGAGGATTAACGGTACTTTCCTTTTTAAAAGGAAAGTGCCGATCCCGATCTACATATGCATCTATGTTAATGCAAATCGTTCCTAATGCAGTTTCACCCACAGCAGAAGTGAGTATAAGGGTTTTATGCATCTTTGCAAATGGCCTGTCTTAAAAATGTGCTTGTTGGCAAGTTTCGCTGCTAAACGCAGCTAAAGTAAACATTACGGCTCCTCGTCCCAGGCAGAGAGGGGTGGGGCGAGCAGAGTTCATTTGCATTTAAAGGACCATGCAATGAAATGATAGATGATTTTTTGCAGAACTGATTTTGACAAGGTAAAAGGGTGTATTTTATTTACACTACTAGTGAGAATTTTTAACCAGAGTATATTATATACTTTTCATTAAGACAATCATGGGCATCTGATGACCTCTTTAAAAAAAATTAGTATTGTCCTACAGTGTGCCTCCGTCTCAATATACTGTACAACATGACATACATTCACTCACAGGACACTGCACTTATTTGGAATCACAAAAGTAGGCTACATTATACGAGGTTAAATGATGCCTAAATAACACCTGGAGCCAGGCCCGGTCCTAACCAATTTGGCGCCCTAGGCAAGATTTCAGGTGGCGCCCCATTGCATCGCAGTACATTCTGCTGCTAGTATACATTTATTCATAAGAAACTTAATAGCTTTGTCTTGGACATTCTTTTATTTAAATAAAGCAATTGTACATTCAAAATACTTAGAATTAAAGAAACAAATACAAAAAAAATTACTGAACATATGAAATACAATATAAATAGCTTACATAAAGCATTAGATTTAAATACCCCCCCCCCCCCCCCCCAAAAAAAAAAAGTGTAAACAAGTGACATTAACTTATAAATACAATATAAATACTGCACTGTGCAAAATAAGATATTAAAGAAATGAGTAGGCACAAAGAAATGCAAGGATTCATTCATTCTCTGTCATGAGGTGGCGCTTTAGGAGCGCTGAAATATTGAGGTTTCCCTAATAATGGCTGTACACAAAGCAGAATTAACGCTGTTTTATCAGACGTGAAATAAAAATGGCAACGAGACGTTTCTGAAGACAGTCGGTTCCCTTCAGATACATTCATATAAAGACATCAGTGCTGCGTTTTGACTTTGAAACGTGCAGCGTGCATATTTATTCAATGACATCATTGCCTCTTAACAGTTTTTTCCAGCACTATCGCGATTCTCGTGTTTCCGTCCCCAAATTTAAGACCTCCTAAATTATAATTAAGTCTTTTCTTACACTATTTAACATAAATAAAACTTTTTTATGGCCTTACATTTGATACAACTAAATTGAGGAGTTTGTAACGACCTGCAGGAGCCCTCTACTTTACGATAGCCCGTCAGGCAGGCTGGTGAAACATTTTGGTAGCCTGACTGGAAAACACAATAGCCCCGGGACGTCGGGCTAGCGATTTTGCGAGCCCTGCATTACATAAACAAAAAAGACCAGACCCAAGATGCCCATGACGTCCTTTTCTCCCCCAAAATGCAAGAACGATTCACAAAGTGAAAATGCACTTTTGTTTACATGACGACATTAACATTATCGGCAGCTTTTTCAGAGCAGACTACACAAGCACAAGTTATAAAAAAGTATAAATACTCGTGCATAATCTCTTTTCTTCACGTCATTCTTATAATAATAATGCCACGTTCCAGGCAACCTGTAACCAGTGTTTTTCCAACCTTCTACCAGTGAAAGTGCACTGGAACGGCAGTCAAAACCGTGACTTCCCACTCGTGAACTTGTACTAGGTCGATGTACTCCCAGTTCCGAGTTCTGGCGTAACATAGCCCGCGAAACAATGGGTGCGGTGTTTATGCAAGTAGTACACGGTGGAAAAATAGAGCTTAGGACAATGTAACGTTGCAATCAAATTAATAATAATATAAAAATAATAATAATTCATAAATGTGCCCAGTTTGGCGTGACTTGCCTGGAACGCTACAAAGTCGTGAGTCGTGGTTTGAAGTGGTGATTTACCAGTTAAAAAACCTGGAACGCAGCATAAGTCATGTTAAATCTGGTGAAAACACCACTTACCAGCAGCCAGGAATGATGTCTATACTTGGCGTTATAAACGTGATCGGATCGTCCCGAACTTCCGGGTGGGGTCATCATGTGAAAGGTCATTCTATTTACAGCTAAAACATTATTAATTAATTTTACTAATAGTTCGATTGGGCAGGCTGTCGTGAATTCGTTATTTTTTATACAATTTTTATTTTTATATTATTACAAAAAAAGGGCACTTTGAATGTGGGTAACAGTAGCTGGTCCCTATTTACTTTGAAAGTGGGAAAAAATAAATTAAATACTATGGAAGTAACTGGGGACCAGCAACTGTTTGGTTACCCACATTTAAAAAAAACTCGAGAGTGAGTAAATGATGACAGTAGGGCTGTCCCCGACTAAGAATTTTCATAGTCGAATCAGAATTTTCGAATCTTTCTATAGTCGACCGATAGTCGAATCATCTAGGCTTATGTGTGTGTGTGAATGGGATAGGAGGGACACGACACTATAGTCAGCAGGAGGGTAAAACAATTTTTATTTTATTTTACACACTGCACACAGCAACAACTTTTAATAAAGCGACCAAAACTGCCTGCCTGACTGCAAAACTGACAGACAAACTTATTTAGGTTTAAATAAAAAGACAGAACGCGTCTTTTAGTTCTAAAAACGCAAGGCGCACAGCACTGCCTTTTTTGCTAAGCAACGACCAAAACAGCTGTCCTGTCAGTCAAATCAAAGGATTATAGCGCGAACGCTCTAAAATCTATTTTTTTGCTGTTAATTAAACTGTCATATTAGCAGAAACCCTAAATAATACAGCCCCTGGTTTCCCATGATAGACACCAAAGGTTTCTCCTCTATTTATTGCAGTCTCCGGACTTTTTAAGCGATGGTAAACTTTCGAAGACCCGAAAGATTGGACAATGGGAAAGAACGCGAATAACGTTGGGCGTTTTTCCGCTCAGAGTTGATAATTTTTTTTCAACTTCAGGCGCTCAGAGCGCTCCTGCAAAAACGCGAGGCGCCGGGGACGCATTAACGGAGCGCAGAACGCTCACTGCCAACAGAAAACCATTCAAAAGAGGCGCCTCCAACGGCAAAAACGCGTTCGGTGTGATGATCGCCGCCTAATCCCTGCCGTCCTCATCTCATCATGGATCAGGGCAAGTGAAAATTAAATCTGTCACAGGGGTGGTTGGATTTGTTCACAAACACGTTAAAAATATTTATTGAACGCTTCTTTCTTTTCACTTTTGTTTTTACTGCATTATCATATTCTAAGGCTGTTTATAACTTAATATGTCCGTACAAAATCTAGTAGTTCTGTGTGCAGTTAGACATTGAGCACCCCTATATTGCCAAAATGGTGTGATGCTCGTTTCACCCGCGAAGATTCGACTGTGAGATCGGTGGTCGAATCAGGCTCCGCATATCGATGCATCGAATCTTCGACTATTCGGGGACAGCCCTAGATGACAGAATTGTTTTTTTTTTAGTGATAGTAGGCTAATAAAACCAACCACAAATTAAAATCACTCACTGCCCTTGACTAAAGAACTTGTAATACAGTTGCTTTATTAAGAGTTTATGTATGATTTATGTATATAGTGGATATAGTGTTTTATTTTTATATTTGTTAGTTAAATTTTTTGAATGCTACTGCTAAATACACACACTGTACCTGAAAATGAAAGCACTGTTTGTTTTATTTGTATATTATGTGTATTTGTACCATGTAGCCTATCTTTTTTCATATTTTTAAATTAAAAAAGATAAAATAATGACAAAGATTTTTTGCCCCCTTTGGCATAGACATCTGCCCTTCTATTTATTTTATGTTTTGTTACATTGTAATCCTTTGGTTTTAAAATTGAGAAATTAGTTTGGCTGTTCTGCTCAGAAAACTTGCAATAGTAAAACCAACTTGACAAAGAATCATGATAAAATCAAGATATTTCTGAAAAAAAAAAAAAAAAAAATATATATATATATATATATATATATATATATATATGATATGATATTTTTTGCCATATCGCCCACCCCTATAACAAACCATACATCAATGGAAAGCTTATTTAACCCCTTAGAGTTCCTGTCAAACTTAACTCAATGCAAAACGTCCCTCCGGTGGAACGTTGGAACACTAAGGGGTTAAATCTCAATTTAAAAAGAAAAAATCACCCCACATGACTGTTTGTTTTTCTGGTTCAGGGTTGCATTTAAAAAAATCTGAATGAAGTGGAATAATGTGAAATCTCTTGGTTTGTATTTACACTTTTAATTTGTGTTTAATGTATGTTTGGATGGACCAATGTTTATTTGTTTGCTTTGCCTTTTAGTTCCTTCTTATTGGAATTATTTGTGCTCTTGTAGTGCACTTTCCCCATCCTAAGCTGGTTGGTATCAATCAATCAATCATTTTTAATAAACTTTTATTTTTATGTATGTATGTATGTATGCA
Source organism: Garra rufa (assembly GCF_049309525.1). Classification (NCBI taxonomy): domain Eukaryota; kingdom Metazoa; phylum Chordata; class Actinopteri; order Cypriniformes; family Cyprinidae; genus Garra; species Garra rufa. Next base: position 8,292,859 of record NC_133369.1, on the reverse strand, counting down.
TGTATCAGTATTTATATTATTTACATTTTACAGCTGGTCATCACAGTAATTCTGAATGTAGTCAGTGCTGCACTGGCTATCACAGCTGCTGTGCTGTATTCGATAGACCTGGCAATGGGAAGCAGTTTAAGCTGTTACAGAGAACATAATTATTATTATGCACCTAATAAATACTGGTTTCCCAGTAAAAAGAGTAACTTTGAGTACTTAGAGTAGTAAAAACATATTTGTGTGTATTTTAATTATTATTTAATAATACACTGATGTTTTTCCACCTCTAGGCGATCCTCGGAGGACTTGATATCATGATGGTAGTGCTGTCGGTCCTTCAGCTCTGTGTGACCATCAGTTTCTGTGTTTTGACTGAAAGCTTTGAAGGATGACGATAAAAGAGTACTGTATTATCAGCACTATTGAAACAACCAATGTGTAATAGTGAGAGTTTCAGAGAGCTGCTCTGTGTTTTCATGTTTGTTTGTGGTTTTGCAGTTGGTGGTGGATCCAGAACTTTACAAGCATCTCCTGGAAGATGACACTGCTGGTGCTGCGTGACAAGATAAACACTCAAACACATTTTCTTTGAATACATTTTTGTTGTTTTAGTAATGAAAAGTGAAATAATGTATGTTGCCACCTGCAACACCATAGACATGAAGGTACATCATTTACATGTAGTCTTTTCAAAAATGTTTTTCTTACTTTTAGAAAGAAAGGGCTGTATTTGAATATCATTTTATCGTTTCTAATGTCTGAGCATCTAAGCATGTGACATCTTTTTCAAATGCAAATGCATTTTAATAACAGATTTTGAAATTTTGCATGTAATCATCTGAAGAGCAGGTGGATGGTCAGTTCACACTTTTATCATTCCGTTTATCTTGAAATAGGTGTAATGAAATTAGGTGACCGACAGCCGGATTTGCCTATCAGCGATCAGTATCCTCAATATAAAGTCTGATTGGTTGCTGCCCGGGGTGCGTCACGTCCGATTTTCCCCTTTGTGCCCGTGTTTACGGTGGTCACAGGTAAGCGCGTTCTGCTGTAACAGGCTGTACTTTTAAAACTAGTTGGTCTTTTAAAGCGTTTCTTTTGTAGATTTATAGTGTCGTTTTGTCCGGCCGTTGGTGTGTTTTTGGCGCTGCTCTAGTGGATTTAGTGACCGTTCACCCCTCAGGTATGTGTATATGCATCTGTATAATCTCATTGTGTTAGCGTTGATGTGCTGTTAACACTGCTGCATGCTGACTAGGTATGATTTCCTGTACCCCATTGTGCTATCGGTGGGCTGATTAATAGACCTGTGCCTGTACATTTTCTGTTTGGTGTGATACCTTGACGGTAAGTGTTTTAAATCTAATTATAATTCGTGTGGGAAAAGTATTATGATTAGTAACGTTTCTCGTTGTTTTTTTATAGGATTCTCCTTCTCGTTCTCTCGTTTCATCTAGTTTTTATATTGTATGTACTGTTGCTTCGCGCTGCAAACGTTCTTACAATCCTACGGTCCTCCTGTGCGTACTGTTGTGCAGACGCCGCCATCACCGTTAATGAAAGGGGACTGTTCGTCTGGGTTTTTTTACGGTGCTTAGTGCCTTCTTTGTGTGTGCGACTGTGTGTCAGCATGGAGAATACGACGATCTCAGTTTGAGAGAATAACTCTTTCTTTTGTGACTTACGTTTTTCTTTTGTTTATACTGTTGTAATTGTTTTTGTTTTATTATATATACACACGAATATATCGTTTATGCTGTTTTGTTTGTATGTTATTTTTCCTTTATTAATGCAACTTGATTTGTATACTAGTTACATCTGCCTCCAAGTTGCTTTGTAATTTCATTTCAATTTATTTGATTCTTCTAAACGTTTTCTTTCAGTTTGTAGTAGTATTTCTACTCATTTTTGTCTGGAGTTGCTTTAACAGTTATCATTTTCTATTGTATGTTGAGTTAAATATTTAATTGTGATTGTTATAGTTTATTCATTTATTTTTGGTTTATTGCAGGAGCTGGGGTCCCACGGGTGAACGGATCTTCCTCCTTATGGTGGTGGTTCTTCTTTATTGCGTGCTGTGTACCACTTCGAGTGTGTGGTAGTGTGATCTGAGTGCACCTTGGTGTGTGTGTGCGTGGAAGTGTGCTCTTGTAAAACCAGACTCCATTTTGTTTCCTGCCGTTGGGAGCCTCAGCCCTGCTGGTATTTATTTCATTTTTGTTTTCATATTTAAAGCTGATTTGGTGTTACTACCCACATTCATTATTTTTGTAATTTCCTTTCATTTAAAGTGGAATCTCCTGCTGTTCCGCTGACGTTTTATTGTCTATTTCAAAACATTCTTGTATTAATAAAAGTTTGTATTTTTATACTGCACCCACGTCTTCTGTTCACTTATATGAGGGAAACGAACCTGTGTGCTTAATTTACTTCATTGTTGGGTTTTGAGTATTGTTCCCTAGAATTAATTCCTAGGGTGGCGTAGTCGGACTTCTTTACTGGTAAAAGGTTAGTTTTCAAATTGTACCGCTCCGTCACATTCTGGCGTAGTCGGCAGGATTCCCTCTTATTTAGTGCAGAGACGTGGGTTTTGTTTTCATTTGAGTATTTGTTCTGCTCTTTTTCTTTTGTGTCTTTTTGTTAGGAACCAGACAGCAGCTTTCCCTTTCTGTGGTGCACCGGCACGAGTTAAATTCAGTTTACATTTTGTGGTAAGTGCTAGTGCATTTGCAATTATGGAGGATGAAATGCGTGAGTTAAGAGATTTGGTAGCTCAATTAAAGTCGGATAACGAACGACTGAGACAAGAGCAAGTGACCGTTGCACAGCCGGGCCCATCTAATGTTTCTATTCCTGCAGTTGCAGATCCCCCACTCGTTGGTGCTGATACGTCGGCAGCGGAGCGGTTTGTTTTTGTTCCTCGAGATCGTAAGTGTCCAAAGTTTAGTGGTCGGTCGGGCATTAGCATCGACGAGTGGGTGGAGGAGGCTCAGGCTTGTATGCGGCTCCGTCGTCTGTCTACAGCTGATCAGGCATTTTTCTTGGTTGATCATCTGGAGGGAGAGGCGAAGGAAGAAATTCGTTATCGATCAGTGAACGAGAGGGAGGATCCGAAACAAATTATTCGAGTGTTGCGTGAATTATATGGGTGTACAAAGTCTTATGTAGCGCTTCAAGAGTCGTTCTTTTCCAGAAGACAACAGGATGGGGAAACTTTGGTAGAGTTTTCTTTGGCCCTGATGAGTCTTCTGGAAAAAGTTAAAAATCAATCACCTCATGGCATCCCTAATGGCGAAATTTTGATAAGAGACCAGTTTGTCGAATACGTTAATGATTGTGCTCTTCGACGTGAACTGAAGCAGTTAGTGCGTCGTCAGCCTACTGTCACATTATTTGATGTTCGAAGCGAAGCCCTTCGTTGGGAAAGAGAGGGTATGCCTGGGGGGGTACGTGGTCGAAGTCAGTCTGTTCCATCTGCTTATGGAATTCAATATGGGGTACAGGGACATCAACGCATTAATAGTAGTAGTAGCAGTGGTGGTTCAGCAATGTCAGAAATGAGTGAGCTTCGGGACATGCTTCGGAAGCAGCAGCAACAATTAAATCAGTTAACTCAAAGTATGGCTCAGCTTCAAAATCCCCAGTTACATCCGCGATCATCTAGGGCTAATTTAATTTGCAGAAGGTGTCAGAAACCTGGCCATTTTGCTAGAGATTGCGACGGGGAGCGGATGCCTGTCCGCCCACCGCCGGCCCGTGTAAATTCGGCTTTAATGAGGGGTGAGCAGTCATCATCCATGCAGCCGTCGGAAAACTAGTTCCCACTGAGTTGCAGGGCCGCAACTTGGTTGGGAAAAGGATAGGCTCCAATGTTACTGGTATCGATTTTATGTCACGTTTTATGTCGTCTTGTCCACAGCTCGTTGTATCTATGGGTGGGGTTCGGGTACCTTGCCTGGTGGACACTGGTTCAATGGTGTCCACCATAACAGAGAGTTGCTTCATGACAAATTTTGGGTCGTGGGGTCAGGAGCAGCTTAGATCGTGTAATTGGCTACAGCTTCAAGCTGCAAACGGCCTTGCAATTCCCTATGTTGGCTATTTGGAATTGGACGTGGAGCTCTGTGGGCGAGTAGTTGTAGGCTGTGGCGTGTTAATTGTCAGAGATCCTCCTGGTGGTATGTGTGCACAAGTTCCTGGGGTGTTAGGTATGAACATCCTTAGCCGCTGCTACCGGGAGCTCTTTGGCCAACATGGTACAGCTCTTTTCGATTTACCAGTGGTGTCACAGGCCCCTAGTTTTGTTTTTCAGGCATTACAACATTGCCACCAGGTTGACGCTCAGCCAGCTGTGGGTGGTGGGGGGCGAGTCAAAGTGCGTGGACGTCGGGCGTGTCGCATCACGGGTGGCACCATGAAGTTTGTTGCTGCAACCTGCTCTACGCAATATTCGAGTGGTACTGTATTGTTTGAACCACCTACTTCTGGTCTACCGGCAGGTTTGTTGGCCACCTCCGCTCTTCTGAGGATGGACAGTGGTACCGTCTACGTGCCAATAATAAATGTTGGTACCAGGGACGTGGTGTTGTATGCTAGCACTATTATTGGCACTGTGAACCAGGTCGATGTGGTTAGTTTACCCCCAGAAGTTGCGGAAGTTAAGACCGTCACAGCTAAGGTGAGTGCACAGTTTGGGCAGGTTTCTCCTACGGTACAGGAACAGATAGCCGGGTTAGATCTATCAGTGTTGTCAGAAGAAGAACAGGGTAAGGTTAGAGCATTGTTGGTGAAATATTTACCCGTTTTCTCCACACACGAAGGGGATTTGGGATGCACAAACCTGATATCCCACGATATCCCCTTGTTGGATGACATCCCTGTCAGGCAGCGGTTCAGGCGCATTCCTCCGTCAGAGTATGAGGTGGTAAAGGCACATATCAATCAGTTATTAGAAACCCAGGTAATAAGAGAGAGCTGCAGTCCTTATGCTTCACCCATTGTGTTGGTCAAAAAGAAGGACGGTAGTCTACGAATGTGTGTAGACTACCGTCGCTTAAATTCAAAAACTAGGAAGGATGCGTTCCCTTTACCACGTATTGAGGAGACTTTGGATTCGCTGGCTGGGGCCCGTTGGTTTTCTACCATGGACCTGGCCAGCGGGTACAACCAAGTGCCTGTAGCTGAGGGGGACAAACCCAAGACTGCTTTCTGCACCCCATTTGGCCTCTTTGAGTGGAACAGAATGCTGTTTGGGTTATGCAACGCCCCAAGCACTTTCCAACGTTTGATGGAACGGTTGTTTGGGGACCAGCAGTGCCAGTCCCTCCTCTTATATCTTGACGATATCATTGTCTTTTCCTCCTCAATAGACCAACACCTTGCTCGGATGGAGGTTGTCTTGAGCCGCTTGCAGCGAGAAGGCCTGAAGGCCAAACTGTCTAAGTGTGCCTTCTTTCAAAAGGAAGTCCACTATTTGGGGCATGTCATCTCTTTCGAGGGTGTTTCTACTGACCCAGGTAAAGTAGAGGCAGTTGCACAGTGGCCTCAGCCTACTAATGTTTCAGAGTTGCGCTCCTTTTTGGGGTTTGCTAGCTACTACCGGCGCTTTGTGGAGGGGTTTGCCAAGTTGGCTGCCCCTCTTCACAGGTTGGTGGCTCAGCTGGCAAACCCAAAACACTTAAAGCGCAGGGCTCAGGAGTTTGCTGAAGCCTAGTCTGCGGAATGCCAGTGTGGCTTTGAGGGGTAAATTGACCACAGCCCCAGTGCTTGCCTATGCTGACTTCTCACTACCGTTTATCTTAGAGGTAGATGCCAGTCATGGGGGACTAGGGGCAGTCCTTTCACAGGAGCAGCAAGGTAAGGTGCGCCCAATAGCATATGGCAGTCGCAGTCTTAGGCCCACTGAGCGCAACACATCTAACTACAGTTCTATGAAACTGGAGTTTTTAGCGCTCAAGTGGGCCATGACTGAAAAATTTAGGGAGTACTTGCTGGGCCATAAATGTGTGGTATTTACTGATAACAACCCCCTTAGCTACCTGACTTCCGCAAAATTGGGTGCCATGGAGCAGCGTTGGGCTGCCCAAGTAGCAGCGTTCGACTTTGAGATCAAATAAAGGTCAGGGAAAAGCAATCGGAATGCTGATGCCTTGTCACGACAAAACTTTTTGGGTACAGGAGAAGTGCAAGAGCTGTGTCCAGGTGTGGCTGTTCCTGTGGCATTACAGCAAGCTGCTAGAGTTGGACAGGTGGCCCAGGTAAATCGTGTTACAACATTTCCTTGTTCCTCTATTAGTGACATGGGTGCTCAGCAGATAGCAGACCCTGTTATAGGAGAGTTGTTGGTGTTTTGGAGGCGCAAGCAGCCCCCAACTCCTGAAGAGCGTAAGAAACTCTCAAAGTCGGCAGTTATTCTACTTCGGCAGTGGGACCGCCTGGTTGAGACTGATGGGGTGCTCTATCGGCGTGTGTTTCGCCCAGACGGTGGCGAGGAGGTCTTCCAGGTGTTATTGCCAGCAGTCATGAAACACGAAGTTCTGACCCAGCTTCACCAACAGCATGGGCACCAGGGGGTGGAGCGTACATCCCAGCTCGTGCGTCAGCGATGCTACTGGTCTGGGATGTCCGCCGATATTGCCCGCTGGTGCCAGGAGTGCGAGCGGTGCCAGTGTGCTAAAGGTGTCCCCACTGCCCCTCGTAGTTTTATGGGACACTTGTTGGCCGCCCGTCCTAATGAAATTTTGGCATTGGACTTCACTGTGCTAGAGCCCTCAAGGTCCGGGCATGAGAACGTGTTGGTCATGACTGATATTTTTACAAAATACACCTTGGCAGTACCTACTAGAGACCAACGGGCAGAGACTGTAGCTCAGGTTCTGGTGGTAGAGTGGTTTTGTAAATTTGGCGTGCCAGGTCGTATCCACTCTGACCAAGGCCGTAATTTCGAATCCACTCTCATCCAGCAACTTTGCAGTTTGTATGGAGTCGAGAAGTCACGGACCACCCCATATCACCCGGCTGGAAACGGTCAATGTGAACGCTTCAATAGGACGTTGCATGACTTGTTGCGCACTTTGCCGCTTGCTAAAAAGGGTGATTGGCCGTTCTGTCTCCCCCAGGCACTGTTCGCCTATAACACTACCCCTCATCAGTCAACTGGGGAATCTCCGCATTTTTTAATGTTTGGGCAGGAGCCCAGACTTCCTGTTGATTTCCTGTTGGGCAGGGTTCAAGAGCCATTGGCTGGCAGTGTTCATAGGTGGATTCTGGAGCAGCAGGGTCGGTTGCAAGTTGCTTTCGAGGGTGCCCGTGAACGGTTGGGTGCCGCAGCCGATAGGCGAAAGGCCCGGCATGACCTGCAGGTAAAGGAAGCACCACTGAAGGAGGGTCAGCTGGTATACCTCCGCGAGTATAGCGTGAGGGGTAGACACAAAATCCAGGACCTGTGGAGCTCAGTGGTGTACCAGGTCTTGAGGGCGCCTAAGGAGAGTGGGCCGGTTTACACCATCGCACCCACCACAGACTTGGGTAAAGTAAAGTAAAGCATGTGCACCGATCTCTGCTGAAGGCTTTGATTGGCCAGGATCCACCTCCTGAGTCGCCTGACCCTTTGGTCATTGAGTCTCTGCAACCTCTAGAAGAGGAGCATGATGAGGAGGAGGACTTGTTTGTCCTGGTGCCAGAGACACCACAAGATAGAGGTAGGTTGCGGCCACAGGATGCTGTTGTTTCTTCTGTCCCTCAGACATCTGGTGGTGCGCTATCTGTAGAAGCCTGTAGAGTAACAGATGGTCCTGAGGTGGAAGTGGGCTTGCTGCCAGTTGCATTGCCTCCCAATTCATTGGAGGTTGTTGAGAATGTAGTGAGAAGAACTGGGAGGAGAACTGCAGGTCACCACTCTAACATGCACCACCTCCCTCGAGCAGTAGGTGCTGGTTCAGTGTCTAGCATAATTGGAAGTACAGTTGGTACCCTGTTTCGGCCTTGGAACTGAGTTTTGGGTGGGCTGCCATTTAGATCACCGTCGGGGCGACGTTGCAGAAACTGGGGGTGGAATGTAATGAAATTAGGTGACCGACAGCCGGATTTGCCTATCAGCGATCAGTATCCTCAATATAAAGTCTGATTGGTTGCTGCCCGGGGTGCGTCACGTCCGATTTTCCCCTTTGTGCCCGTGTTTACGGTGGTCACAGGTAAGCGCGTTCTGCTGTAACAGGCTGTACTTTTAAAACTAGTTGGTCTTTTAAAGCGTTTCTTTTGTAGATTTATAGTGTCGTTTTGTCCGGCCGTTGGTGTGTTTTTGGCGCTGCTCTAGTGGATTTAGTGACCGTTCACCCCTCAGGTATGTGTATATGCATCTGTATAATCTCATTGTGTTAGCGTTGATGTGCTGTTAACACTGCTGCATGCTGACTAGGTATGATTTCCTGTACCCCATTGTGCTATCGGTGGGCTGATTAATAGACCTGTGCCTGTACATTTTCTGTTTGGTGTGATACCTTGACGGTAAGTGTTTTAAATCTAATTATAATTCGTGTGGGAAAAGTATTATGATTAGTAACGTTTCTCGTTGTTTTTTTTATAGGATTCTCCTTCTCGTTCTCTCGTTTCATCTAGTTTTTATATTGTATGTACTGTTGCTTCGCGCTGCAAACGTTCTTACAATCCTACGGTCCTCCTGTGCGTACTGTTGTGCAGACGCCGCCATCACCGTTAATGAATGGGGACTGTTCGTCTGGGTTTTTTTACGGTGCTTAGTGCCTTCTTTGTGTGTGCGACTGTGTGTCAGCATGGAGAATACGACGATCTCAGTTTGAGAGAATAACTCCTCTTTCTTTTGTGACTTACGTTTTTCTTTTGTTTATACTGTTGTAATTGTTTTTGTTTTATTATATATACACACACGAATATATCGTTTATGCTGTTTTGTTTGTATGTTATTTTTCCTTTATTAATGCAACTTGATTTGTATACTAGTTACATCTGCCTCCAAGTTGCTTTGTAATTTCATTTCAATTTATTTGATTCTTCTAAACGTTTTCTTTCAGTTTGTAGTAGTATTTCTACTCATTTTTGTCTGGAGTTGCTTTAACAGTTATCATTTTCTATTGTATGTTGAGTTAAATATTTAATTGTGATTGTTATAGTTTATTCATTTATTTTTGGTTTATTGCAGGAGCTGGGGTCCCACGGGTGAACGGATCTTCCTCCTTATGGTGGTGGTTCTTCTTTATTGCGTGCTGTGTACCACTTCGAGTGTGTGGTAGTGTGATCTGAGTGCACCTTGGTGTGTGTGTGCGTGGAAGTGTGCTCTTGTAAAACCAGACTCCATTTTGTTTCCTGCCGTTGGGAGCCTCAGCCCTGCTGGTATTTATTTCATTTTTGTTTTCATATTTAAAGCTGATTTGGTGTTACTACCCACATTCATTATTTTTGTAATTTCCTTTCATTTAAAGTGGAATCTCCTGCTGTTCCGCTGACGTTTTATTGTCTATTTCAAAACATTCTTGTATTAATAAAAGTTTGTATTTTTATACTGCACCCACGTCTTCTGTTCACTTATATGAGGGAAACGAACCTGTGTGCTTAATTTACTTCATTGTTGGGTTTTGAGTATTGTTCCCTAGAATTAATTCCTAGGGTGGCGTAGTCGGACTTCTTTACTGGTAAAAGGTTAGTTTTCAAATTGTACCGCTCCGTCACATAGGCCATAGGCCGGTGTAATGATACAGCTGGCCCATTATTGCTCATTGTTTTGGACTACAATAACTTACAGTTTAAATGAAAGATGACTTATTAAAGATAAAGAAAAAAATCCCGCAAGAGGCTTACCATACAAATTGCATGTTAGCAGCGAAAAAAAAAAAAAAAAAAAAAAAAAGCCCTTTTCTGAACCGAAACCATGATAACTTCTCCCCCAACTTTCAGCTGGCCTGGATGTTGCTCTCTCACTGGCTGTAGGTAATCGCCAATGTTATTTTCAGTCAGAACACATTTCACACGGCTTGATTTTAAATCGCAGACAGGTCCAAATATTTAGCATGCCAAATATCTCATGGGTTTCGGCGATTCTCTCAGATCGCGTCTTTGATAGTTCACACTGTGTGATTATCACTCGCGTGAGCGAGCACCGATTTGCCTGTGATTTCGGGCATTTGTTGACGATTTCTCAAAAGCTGTCGGCGAGTCAAAATCGGGGCTAAAATCGTGCAGTCTGAACTCAGCATTATCTGACACACCGATTTGAGGTCCTGGAGATGTTTTCTAATGAGCTGATGAGTGTAATCAAGTGTTCTTGATTAGGGAGAGACAAAATGTGCAGTGTTGGGGGGTGCCCAGGACCATGGTTGAGAAAAATACACAAGCAAACTCTGCGACCATTGAACAGTGTAAAAACTGTAAATGAAATGAAAGAAATATAGAAAATTATCAAACTGTAACAAACTTATCAGTTTAACAAGTAAAATGTATTACTTGTATGTATTCTCCTCTCTCACATACATATATTTTCCTCTCTCACACACATGTATTCTCCTCTCACACACATGTATTCTCCTCTCACATACATGTATTCTCCTCTCTCACACGCATGTATTCTCCTCTCACACACATGTATTCTCCTCTCACACGCATGTATTCTCCTCTTTCACATACATATATTCTCCTCTCTCACACACATGTATTCTCCTCTCACATACATATATTCTCCTCTCTCACACATGTATTCTCCTCTCTCACATACATATATTCTCCTCTCACACACATGTATTCTCCTCTCACACGCATGTATTCTCCTCTCTCACATACATATATTCTCCTCTCACACACATGTATTCTTCTCTCTCACATACATATATTCTCCTCTCACACACATGTATTCTTGTCACGTGAAGTCAGGGAGGTCTGGGTCCAAATGCAGGGGAAGGATCTTTAATGAACAAAACACAAATAAACATAAACCAAAAGGCCAACACAGCACAACACGACATAAACTGAATACTAAATAAACTAAAACAGGAAACACGGTCAAGGGCCAAGATCAAGAACACACAAAATAACATGCAAGACAAAAGACAATGCAGCCAGAAGGAGTAGTGGGAAATGAGAGTTCTTATAGACAAGATAATTGTGAGCAGGAGTGAGTGTAATCAGTGCTAATGACAAGACATGAGTGTACAATTAGGGAAAGTGCAGTGGAGGGAAGGGAAAACAGCGACCTCAGGTGGCTGAGGGAAGCCCCACAGCCCCGATCATGACAGCACCCCCTCCCCACGGAACGGCTCCCAGACGTTCCCTAAGTCTGGAGGGAGGAGGCACGGTGGAAGGCAAGTCAGGGGGAGGGATGGCGGGCCAGGCCCGTGTAACGGCACGGAGAGGAGAATACTATCTCACATACATGTATTCTCCTCTCACATACATGTATTCTCCTCTCACACACATGTATTCTCCTCTCACATGCATATATTCTCCTCTCTCACATACATGTATTCTCCTCTCACATGCATGTATTCTCCTCTCTCACACGCATGTATTCCCTCTCACATACATGTATTCTCCTCACACACGCATGCATTCTCCTCTCACACGCATGTGTATATATATGCCATATCCATATATGATTCCTATTAGAAAATGGAACAATTTCATATATTGACATATAAGTCTACTCCATACAAAAATATGTTTATGTATGTATAATACATGTATTGCCATATATGGAATGTATATAATTATTAATATATGTGAGATAAATGTATTTTTTATAACGTTATATACAAATTAGACATATGCATGAAATATATGGTTTCATATATTTAATATTTTAATATGTGATCTTTGATCTTTAAATACAGGTTGTAGACACATGTGAGACACTACACTCTACAAAGTTGCAGTGCATTGCACATTTCACACCTTAAGCCTTAAATGTTTATTTAAAAAAAAAAAAAACATTTTATTTAAACATCTTTATTTAAACAGAATTTATTTAAATAGGAAAAAAAAATGGTACTGACCTGCACAATCAAACAGAAAAAAAGAAACAATTACATGTATAACTGATCAAAACACTTAACAGACATAAGAAATAGAACATCAAGGTCTACAGGTTTGTATTCCCACAGCTTGGTTAGTTTTTGGTTTATTGCCATCCCCAGTAGGCCCCGGGTGAAGAAATTTCTGGATTCCAGCATCTGTAAAAAAAAAAAAAAAAAGGTAAAAGTTAGACTTTTATAAGATAATTACAATACATTTTCTGAACCATGTACTTGATTTAAGTCAACATGATGATATATGAAAATATAAAACCTACTTAAGTCTTGCTATCCAACATTGTACCAAAGTTTATTTTGCTTTTTAATTAGAACTGTGCCTGTATCTTAAAGTGATAAACTACTATAAGATGACAAAAATACTGAGTATTAAACATAGTTGGTAAAGTTAAACATTATTTTAAAACTGCAGAATACTCATTATTTATGTAATAATTATAAGTTGTGGTTGTAAAATATTCCCAGATAACACAAGGACATTGGCAGAACAACAGAGCACAGCCTGCATGCCCATTCAAATAATATGTCTCTATATACATGAAGAACTAAACTATAACACAAACTCATAATCCTTTCACATTTTATTCTTATTCTATTAAACTCTTATGTTTCTTAAAAAATATGGTTGCTAACATGCTACTAAATGGGACTACAGGCCCTGTCGGAGGCTTTAAACTTCATCATGCCTAACATGATTTGCACTTGACTCACTGGGGCCCAGGTCAGGAAGCAGACAGACTGGCTAAACCGACCGTCTGCTAGCCGCCTCACGTCACAGAAATCAGTTAATTCTCAGCACATAGAGACCCTTTCACCTAGATATCACTCTATAGAGACTGTGTCTGTTCCCCGAGCTAGAAAATACAAAAAACGCCTGAATCAAATCAAGACCAACAATTTAATTGATGTTCAACAAATAAAAAATATATATAATACAGAGAAACGATTGATAAAGCTTGGCTTATTGAATATCAGGTCCCTTTCTACGAAAGCACTTTTTGTAAATGATATGATCACTGATCATAACCTAGATGTGCTCTGTTTGACAGAAACCTGGCTAAAACCAGACGATTACATTATTTTAAACGAGTCCACCCCCCAAGATTACTGTTATAAACATGAACCGCGTCTAAAAGGTAAAGGAGGAGGTGTTTCTACTATTTATAGCAGTATTCTCAATGTCTCTCAGAGAACGGGCTTCAATTATAACTCGTTTGAAGTTATGGTGCTTCATATAGCATTATCCAGAGAAACAAGTACTAATGATAAATCCCCTGTGACGTTTGTGTTAGCTACTGTATACAGGCCACCAGGGCACCATACAGACTTTATTAAAGAATTTGCTGATTTTCTATCCGAATTAGTGCTGGCCGCAGATAAAGTCTTAATAGTGGGTGATTTTAACATCCATGTTGATAATGAAAAAGATGCATTAGGAACAGCATTTATAGATATTTTGAACTCGATTGGGGTTAGACAACACGTGTCAGGTCCTACTCATTGCCGAAATCATACTCTAGATTTAATACTGTCACATGGAATTGATGTTAATGGCGTTGAAATTCTGCAGCAAAGCGATGATATCTCAGATCATTATCTAGTCTCTTGTACAATCCAGATAGCTAAAACTGTTAATTCAATTCCTTGCTACAAATACGGTAGAACCATCACTTCTACTACAAAAGACTGCTTTGTAAGTAATCTTCCTGACTTATCTGAATTCCTCAGCATATCCAATAGCTCAGAAAAACTTGATGATGTAATAGAAACTATGGACTCTCTCTTTTCTAGCACTTTAGATACAGTTGCTCCAGTGCGCCTAAAAAAGATTAAGAAAAACAGTCTAACACCGTGGTATAACGATCATACCCGCGCCCTAAAGAGAAAAGCACGAAAAATGGAACGCAGCTGGAGGAAAACAAAACTAGAGGTTTTTCGTATTGCTTGGCGTGAATGTAATTTATCTTATAGGAAAGCATTAAAAACTGCCAGATCGGATTACTTTTCATCTCTCTTAGAAGAAAACAAACATAACCCTAGGTATTTGTTCAATACTGTGGTTAAATTAACTAAAAATATAGCAGCAACAGGTTTAGACATTTCCCAAAAGCACAGCAGTAATGACTTTATGACGTACTTTACCTCCAAGATAGACACTATTAGAGATAAAATTGTAACCATACAGCCGCCCGCTACAGTATCGCATCAGATAGTGCGTTGTAGATCTCCTGAGGAACAATTCCATTCATTCTCTATTATAGGAGAGGAGGAATTGTATAAACTTGTTAAATCATCTAAACCCACAACATGTATGTTAGACCCTATTCCATCTAAGCTACTAAAGGAGGTACTTCCAGAAGTCATAGATCCTCTTCTGAATATTATTAATTCGTCACTATCATTAGGATATGTCCCCAAAACCTTCAAAATAGCTGTTATTAAGCCACTCATTAAAAAACCACAACTTGACCCCTATGAATTAATTAACTACAGACCAATTTCGAATCTCCCTTTTCTGTCAAAGGTACTAGAAAAGGTAGTATCCTCACAATTATGCTCCTTCTTAGAGAAAAATGGTATCTGCGAGGATTTCCAGTCAGGTTTTAGACCATATCATAGTACTGAGACTGCTCTAATTAGAGTTACTAATGACCTGCTATTGTCAAGCGATCGTGGTTGCATCTCTCTATTAGTGCTACTGGATCTTAGTGCCGCATTTGATACTATTGACCACAACATTCTTTTAAATAGACTTGAAAATTATGTAGGCATTAGTGGTAGTGCACTGGCATGGTTCAAATCGTACTTATCTGACCGTCATCAGTTTGTGGCAATAAATGAAGAGGTATCATTTAGATCGCAAGTGCAGTATGGAGTACCTCAAGGCTCAGTGCTAGGGCCATTACTTTTTACGCTTTACATGTTACCCTTGGGAGATATCATCAGGAAACATGGTGTTAGCTTTCATTGTTACGCTGATGATACTCAGCTCTATATTTCTTCGCAGCCCGGCAAAACATATCCATTCGAAAAACTAACAGAATGCATAGCTGATATTAAAAACTGGATGGCGAATAACTTCTTACTGTTAAATTCTGAAAAAACAGAGGTATTAATTATTGGACCTAAAACCTCCACAAGTAATGACCTAAAACACAGTCTAATACTAGATGGCTGCTCTGTAAATTCGTCGTCATCAGTTAGGAACCTAGGCGTCCTATTCGATAGCAATCTCTCCTTTGAAAGCCACATTTCTAGCATCTGCAAAACCGCATTTTTCCATCTTAAAAATATATCGAAATTACGACCTATGCTAACAATGTCAAATGCTCAAACATTAATTCATGCGTTCATGACCTCAAGGATAGATTATTGTAATGCTTTATTGGGTGGTTGTTCTGCACGCTTAATAAACAAACTCCAGCTGGTCCAAAATGCAGCAGCTAGAGTTCTTACTAAAACCAGAAAGTATGACCATATTAGCCCGGTTCTGTCAGCACTGCATTGGCTCCCTATTAAACATTGTATAGATTTTAAAATCTTGCTAATTACTTATAAAGCCCTCAATGGTTTAGCTCCTCAGTACTTGAACGAGCTCCTATCGTATTATAGTCCTTCACGTCCGCTGCGTTCTCAAAATTCTGGCAATTTGATAATACCTAGAATATCAAAATCAACTGCCGGCGGCAGATCATTTTCTTATCTAGCGCCTAAACTCTGGAACAATCTACCTAACACTGTTCGGGAGGCAGACACACTCTGTCAGTTTAAATCTAGATTAAAGACACATCTCTTTAACCTGGCTTACACATAAAATCATTAACACATTTCTATAATTCAAATCCGTTAAAGGATTGTTAGGCTGCATTAATTAGGTCAACCGGAACCGAAAACACCTCCCATAACACCTGATGCACTCGTTGCATCGTAAAAAGAATGGCATCTACGCTAATATTAGTCTGTTTCATTCTTATTCCGAGGTCACCGTAGCCACCAGACCCAGCCTGTATCCGGATCAGATGGTCACTCCAGTCCCCCGGATCCAGTCCGTACCCAGCTTAGATCATGGATCACCACCTGGAGATGACTTCAATAGCCGTGGATGTCAAGCAGATGAGCTCCAAGGCGGATCATCAATAAAGACCTCGCCAACCTTGACGGCCATCGGCGCTACACCACAGGATCCTGATGAGTTCTATACAATTGGACATTGGTACAAACTGCTGGTTTCGTCTGGCCAGAGGAGAACTGGTCCCCCGACTGAGCCTGGTTTCTCCCAAGGTTTTTTTTCTCCATTTCTGTCACCTGTGGAGTTTTGGTTCCTTGCCGCTGTCGCCTCTGGCTTGCTTAGTTGGGGACACTTTCCAGCGATATCGTATACTATTTGAACTGAACTGACGATGATATCACTGAATTCATTGATGAACTGCTTTTAACTGAAAATTGATTGTTACAATAATGCGTTACTTACACACTATTGTGCTGTTTAAATACTGTGCAGTTGCTTTGACACAATCTGTATTGTAAAAGGCGCTATATAAATAAAGGTGACTTGACTTGACTTGACTAACAGTTTATCTATTTAAATAGTTATACCATTTTAATAGTTTCCCGCACCACATTTACTGCCTTTGTCACACTGAAAGTGAAACTTTAATAATCTATAGTGCTTAAAGCCACGTTAAATATGTTTACGGCCATATGAAGCTGTTAGAAAGCAGATAGATCGATGATTTTCTAGAAGAAAGGATAAAATAATATTTTGTGTACCCACCCTAACCAAATGATAACTGAAATGTGGTACTTCATTCACTAAAATAAGTTTAATCTTACCATATCCAAAAACTCACTCACTCTACTGTTATTTAATAGGTTAAATGCATTAGAATTTTATTAAATAGTACATGGAGACACATTTTTAACTAAAATATTTTGTTGATTTGATTTGTTTACATATTTAACCTTTTCTGTGTAGACGCTCCATCATTCACGTCACTGCCATCCACATCTGCAGGTTCAGCCTCCATTTGTTTTCTGAGAATTTCGGGACTCATTACCTATTCATGGGACACAAACAAGAATGGAACAATTATCAGCAAAAATATGAACAAAATTTACTACGATAGATTAACCATATTTTTAAAACCCCATAATCACCTCCTTTAGTGCTTATGCACCCACTCTAGGCATGTCACTGACATGTCAATGCACTTGGTGCAATATAACCATAAACTGTAATTAACTATATGAATTCAAGGTGCTCGTATTTAAATAATTCCATTTCGTGCAGTTTTATAGTTCTAGTCTAGACTACATCTCAGAGATAAACATTAGAATTTTCATCCGTTATTTTTGTCAGACAGATTTAAATAATTTCCAGATGTGGCATTGCTTATCCAGTGAAAACAAAGAGCTCACAGTATCTCCATACAGATTAATCATTAACCTACCCAATAGCTAAAATTAACTTTAACGCTAGCAAATTGCAAAACACATCAATGCAGCTGTAATCATCAGGGCTGCCAACTTTTGAGTTCAGCTTGGAGTGAGAATTCCCACAGCAGTGTTTTTAGGGGGGTCCAGGGGCATGCTCCCCCGTAAGAAAATTTTGTACATTTTACAGTTAAATTCATCTATCTGGTGCACTTTGAGAGTTCACAATTAAGAGTTCCAATACAGTTTCAGTGTGCAAACTAAACAATATATATTATATTTAAATGCGGTTGCAATTATTTATAAAAGTATAATGACTAAATCTAGGACTTCTTTTACTGTACATTACTTTTCTTGTTGTGGTAAAAAGTTAATAGTTTTGCAGCACTGCAAGTTATTTTACATCATTTTATGATAAAAACACAGTATGACATTTATATATATATTAAAACAATAACAAATACTTTCATAATGCTGAAGTCAGATCAAATTTAAATAAAAAAAACTGCTCATACGAACATGTGTGTAGCATCTTTGTATCATGATTAAAAAGTTCTAATTTTCAATTTATTATTTTTTTTTTTTTATTAAAAATGTTTCGTTGTAGTAGCAGCAACTGCAAAAACAGTTTCATGGCCAGAAAAAAAAAAATATTTATGGCTGGTAAATTCTCTCAAATCACCATAAAATTTTGTTTGTATCATGATTAAAATGGCAGATATGGCAAAAAGTTTTAGGCCCTGCTTGCAAGTGTAGAAATTACAACAAAAGTATTGTAATTCCCCTACTGTAGAATAAGATAAAACAACATACCAGTGAAATACTCATTTTTATTTACTTTACAGAAATGTTTTCCAATATTACTGTCGTTGGAATAATAACATAAAATTATTATTATTATTATCATTATTCTTTTTTCGAATTATTTTTTATTCTAATTTAGACTGAGACACCATATCACAACTAAAAAGAGGATTAAGTCCCCTTTAAACCTCAAGATCGAGTCAATTGACCAGCTTTTATTCAAATTCTAAACGGATTATATGTAGCCGTGGAGTGCACAATAGCTCTTCCTTGGTAATCACTAAAAACGTGTCGCTTCAGTTAATCGCAAAAGTCCCTTTATAATCAATGAACGGCTTTACAGTGAGAGGACTGGCAAGTGTACACAGGGAAAAATCTGCCGTTTAGAGGTGAGTGAATTCAGAACGCAATGGCCAATCACAGTTTTATTATCTCTCTCTCTCTCTCTGTTATTTATATATTATTATATCTCATTGAATGATGAATGATGTCTCATTCATCATTCACGTTTACTGTATCCATGACAACAGTGTTACCTTAAACACCAGCCAATGTGCTGCAGGGCAGTCTCCGGTGCTAATATCTGAGGTAACAAAAAAGTACACTGGCATCAATTATAAGCAGTAAAAATACAAAAAAGAACAATGTCTTTGTTAAAAATAAAAATAAAAATGTTCTTAAAATCAATTTTTATATAAGCGGTAGGCCTATGTAGCATTAACTGCCCTTGTTATACGCCTTATTCAGCCCGCTGCCATTTTGAATCGAAAACGAGGCTGTGAGGGATAGCAGTCCAGCAGCGCCCACTGTGGCGCATTGTTGCGTACCGGGATGTAGATCGTATAGCCGTAAAATAATAGGTTATTTCACATTTTTCCACAGGACAAAGAGCTCCAGAAAACGTGGATTGTTCGACAGGACATACAACCTAACTTTCAGGTAACAATATTGCATTTTTTTGAGAAAATGACTGTGGAAAGACTGCTAATTTCTAATGGGAGCATGTTTATCTTCCTTTAAACGCTTACACAGAGTTTTTCAAATGATGTTATATAGATTAAAATGCTTAATGGTTTGTGTTAAGAGCCTGCAGCTAGGTCATAAGCGTCTTCCCGACCTTTATTATGAAATTACGATAAACATGACATTTTCCTTGTCTAAAGCAAGACAGAAACAAAAAAATAATGTTCTGAATGTCATTTTGCGATTTTAAAAGGGGTTGACATCAAACTCTACACGGCAAACTAATAAATAAATGTTATCTTTTGATCGCTTTGCATAAAAATAAACTTTCAACCCACTGTTTTTTGTATGACTTAACATGTTGTCTGAAAGAGGCTTACGATCTAACTGCAGGCTCTTAACACAAACTATTAAACATGTTGATCTTTAAAACATCATTTAAAAAGAATATCTTTTTCATTTACAATCGCAAGGTTTTCTTTTCGTGAGGTCTTTGAGTTCAGGTAAACACAGACGGAGCTGAACCCTCCTTAAGCGTCCTAATTCCAGTCAGTGTTTTTGAAAAACAATCCTGAGTAAAATGTTGAGCACTTTTGTGTTCTTTGTAATCTATACAAAATGGAGATATTTAGTTTAGTTGTTGTAGTAGTACATAACATGTTAGCTCTGCGTAAACGTTTAAAGGAAGATAAACATGCTCGCATTATAAATTAGCAATTAGCCAACCGGCTAGTTTCCACAGTCATTTTCTTAAATGCAATATTGTTACCTGAAAGTGAGGTTGTATGTCCTGTCGATCAATCCACGTTTTCTGGAGCTCTTTGTCCTATGGAAAAATGTGAAATGACCTATTATTTTACGGCTATACGATCTACATCCCGGTACGCAACAATGCGCCACAGTGGCCGCTGCTGGACTGCTATCCCTCACAGCCTCGTTTTCGATTCAAAATGGCAGCGGGCTGAATAAGGCGTATAGCGTATCCTCGACAGCGAAAAAAGAAAAAAAAGTTATTGTTACAATTGTTATTGTTGTTTTATTGTTACAAAGACACAGCAGTTTAATGATTTACAACAGAACAGTCATTTAGAGCACTTTAACAATAAAATAATTTTATAAAAGTAGTACTTTACCTTCAGAAGACGGTTGGTGACAGTTGATGGACCTGTATTTAAATCGGTGAATCGAGTACGTCAAAAAGCACGTCATCCCAGTGAATCGAATCTTTTCTCTAAAAAGATTCATTTAGCGGCGCTTATAATAAATTACACTGTTACGCCAGTAGGTGGCAAAAAAGACCGTCTTTTTATGTGTGAAAGACATAAAAACATATGTCTTTTTATGTGTGAAAGACTGAATCTGTAAAACACAAATTCCTTTAAAGTTTAAAGGAATTTGTGTTTTACAGATTCAGTCTTTCACACATAAAAAGACGGTCTTTTTTGCCACCTACTGGTGTAAAAGGAACATTAAATCAAGCACCACTAAATAAATGTTTTGTCGTGGAAGACTGTTTAAAGTTTAAACAGTCTTCCACGACAAAACATTTATTTAGTGGTGCTTGTTTTAATGTTCCTACTCAAGTCAGTTGTCAAATAAACATTATTTTCATAAAATGTTTTGATATTACAGTGGATCACAAACTATATTATTGCAGAAAATATATTATGTTTAAAATAACACTCAATTGTTTATTTTTTAAAGGATACAAATGGAGTACAAAGCATACTTAAATGAAGAGGCATCAGTTCCAGCTGCCACAAAAAGACGATGGACACAGAAAACAATAGGTTGCTGAATTCAGAATATATAATCTGCAATTAATTCTAAATTAGGCAATTTGTTTCTTATTGTTTAATTACATCAACTTATATTAATAAAATAAAATAAACTCGCTCTTCTACTTCAGGTACAAAAAAGAGAAGATTATACAAGACATGGCTTATTCCAGATATAGTTGAAGTAATTCATTTTTTGACGTTTGCCTAAGACGTTTTCAGTTACAAATTCATGTCCTACATGAATATCAAGAAGCTATGTCTAACATCCCCCTTTATGTTATACTTGCAGGGAAACATTTGCAATGATGATAGTGGTGACAATTTCAGCAAATCTATCAGGAACTCTCCTGATGCTAATGTGAGAATACAGTTGTTGTTGTTTTTTTTTAATCTCCAAATGGTGCTTCTTTACCGTCATGCACAGATGAATAAATTTGGCAATTCTTTGTTTCTTTTTTAGCTAGTACATATAAAAGTGAAATGTTTATGTATTAAACTAGAGGTTCAAATACCTGTATGTCTCATAGGGAAACTTTTCTTCTGATGATGAGAATGAGGTTGTCAGTGATGCTGATGGGAACTTTACAGATGCTGATGTGAGAATGAACATACAATATTTTATTTTTATGCTAACTGCTGTCTTTTTAAAAACCATGCTATTTTTATGCATACTGTACAATATGTGCATGTATTCACATGTTTTTTGTTTTTTTTAATGTGCAATAAATGCACCGTGCCTGACAGGAAAGCTTTTCTGCTGATGAGGAGGGTGATGTTTTCAGCACAGCTTATGAGAACTTTCCAGAGACTCCTGTGAGAATACAGTACAGAATATTTATCTAGATTATCTAGTCTCATGTTTCTTTTGAAGCACACTTTCTTTATGTGTCAGCATGTAATTAGTGCAATATCTACTTTCTAGATGCTCAGAAACCACAGTGCAGTGTGTGAGGGAAGTACAGAAGAAAGAGAGGAGATGTGTGCCAGTAAGGAAAAAATATACCCAAATGCCAAAATCACCAGTGAAGAATCCTTACTGTGCATACTTGCCTACAGCCTCAGACATACAACATCCAAAGTGGCTTTGAGTGACTTGTTAGATCTTATCAATCTCCACTGTCCCGATTCAACCAATGGTGTTCCAGATAGCTTGTACAAGTTCATGAAATCATTTCACTGTGACACTTTTGAAGTCCAGTATATTTGCCCATTCTGCCAATTTTTCTTTGGTAATGAAATCCCCATCCATTGTGCTTCATGTGATGGTGCCCCAGGGGACATTGAAAACTTGATCAAATCTGGCTCTGTCTTCATCAAGTTATCTATTTCAGATCAATTGCGAGGTAAATTTCAGGATGCAGATTTTTGTCAGTCTTTGGATTACAAATGGTCAAGGACCAAGTGCAACTCACAAAACTTTGAAGACATATTTGATGGCGCTATGTACAAATCGATTGGTGCATTAAATGACCCAAAACTGACAAATATTTCAGTGTCATGGAATGTTGATGGAGTTCCAATTTTCAAATCTTCCCCTTTTCACATCTGGCCACTTCAAGTCACGATCAATGAACTCCCTCCTAATCTGAGGGCAAAGCATGTCATTCTTGGTGGGTTGTGGTTTGGGCCTAGAAAGCCAGAAATGAACTCATTTCTGCAATCATTTGTTAATGAGCTGCAAAGTCTTGAAAACCAAGGGGTGTCTTGTCAATGGAAAGGAGAAAAATCAGTAGTCCGTGTTTACAGTTTGCTTTGCATTTGTGACTCTGTGGCTCGTTGTGCTGTACAGAATGTCAAGCAGTTTAATGGAGAGCATGGATGTAACTGGTGCTATCAAAAGGGCGAGGTTGTAGAAAAGGGTAATGGGTTTACAAGGGTGTATCCCTTGCAGTCAGTGGAGCCAGAGCTGAGGACACATGAAAAAAACACAAAAGATGCTCAGCAAGCTGTTGATTCTGGAACATGTGTACATGGAGTAAAAGGCCCATCTCCTCTAATGTTGCTGACATTTTTAACATGGTTGCTGGGTTTGCATATGATTACATGCATGGCATACTACTGGGTGTTTGTCGCCAACTGACTACCTTATGGTTTGACTCAAAATACCATACAGAGCCTTGGTACATCGGGAGAGATATCGAGCAAATTGAACGAAGGTTGCTTGCCATTAAACCACCTGCAAGTATAACAAGACCACCCCGTTCAATTTCTTTGCGTAAATATTGGAAAGCTTCTGAATACAGACACTTCCTCCTATTTTACAGCCTTCCCTGTCTGTTTGGCATTTTGCCCCAGAAATATCTTGACCATTTACTGCTTCTAGTACAGGCCACATACATTCTCCTTCAAGATTCAATTTCTTCCCAAAACATTGACACAGCTGATGCCCTTCTAAAAGCATTTGTGGGCCGTTTTGAGTCTCTATATGCTAAGTGCCATGTGTCTTTTAATGTCCACATACTTGTGCATGCAGCAGCATCTGTAAACAATTGGGGTCCTTTATGGAGTCACAGTGCATTCTTATATGAGACTCAGAATGGACACTTACAGAAACTCTTTCATGGCACACAAGCTGTTGCAGAACAAATTGTTAACATGTTTAACCTCTACCAGCATGTTCCACGACTCATAGCTGCTGTATTTAAGGATGAACAAACACAGCAAAGCAAAAGTTTTGTTGAAAAAATGTTGGGAGGCAGCAAGACTGTGACAAATTGTATCAGTAGGTCTAGTGTGACGTTTCTTGGATGCCCACATGTACGACAGCCAACCCCAAGAGAATCTTATCTCCTTCAAGAGTCAGGTTTCAGTGCAGATAAAGCTTTCAGTTTTTATTCTAGGGCTCTGGTTAATGGCAAGCGAATCCATGCAAAAGGAACAAAATCTCTAACTAAAAGAATCAACCATGCAGTTCAAACCAGACATGGGTCTGTAGCATTAATACGATCATTTATAGATGTAGGTAGTGGGCAAGGAGAGGGACATGCCTTCATTGATGTAATGAAAACAACAAATAACAACATCAGCAAAGACAGAAAATCAGGCATAACTGCAACAAACATTTTAAAAGAAAGAGGGATAGACTCAGTTGAACTCATTAAATGCACAGACATGCATTCAACCTGTGTCTACCTCAAGGACCTACCAGGTCTTGCAGATAGTTTTTTTTGCATCCAGCCAAACAGATGGGAGTTGGATTAAAAATAGATAACTGGACTGACATTTTAATGAATGTATAGAAAAAAAGTGTAGTGTACAGATTCATATCTCTTGAACATTGAAACTTCTTAGATGTTTGCATAACTACATAATTTTTAATAGAGTAATTGTTTTTTTATAATTGTCTATAATCTATTCTTACTGTTATTTATGTATTTATTGTTTTTTTGTCCATTGTATTGATTGTTTGTTACGACTCATTTTTTTTTATTGCTGCCAACAGAGAATGCCTGTTATATCAAAAACAGTTCCATGAAATTTACAGTACTTCCATCTAAATAAAAATACAGTATACAATTACAGCAGCTATCAAAGCTTTTTTCCCCCTCCACTCTTTATATAGCCTATCATGTAGAATTCACAATCTGTAGTTATTTAGGTAGGCCATTCTTTCTTTTTTTCTTTTCTTTTTTTTTTTTAATACTGCAGGAAATAACAACTCATGCAAGAAACTACTTTCCTTTTTTGGATTATTTCTGCAGTCCTGCAGGAATTATAAAATCCTGCATGGTTTTTCACTTGTGTGTGCTGGGTTTTCTGTTGTACTAACTAAAGGGTCCATTCTAAAACCTGTAGGAATTTGCTGCATATTGCCAATGTGTCCTGCAGGATTTCATTATTCCTGCAGGTATCCTGCAGCAAAAAATTGGGAATCCTGCAGGATTCCTTAAGCATGCTGGATCATCCTGCATGTTTCTAAAAACCTGCAGGAATTGCCTGCACATATTGTCAATTTGTCCTGCAGAATTTTATAATTCCTACAGGATACCAGCAGGTATCCTGCAGAAAAAATGAAAATCCTGCAGGATTCCTGTAGGTTTTTTTTGTAAGGGTCAAGATCAACAGATATGCCTGTGATTGGCTACATTGCTCAGCGCTACGATAACACTTTCTTTTAGCACAAACACAAATACGCCCTGGAGCTTTTACCAAATCTGTTTAGCCAACATCTTATATTATTATAGTTTTAACTGAGGGTGCTTTTGACTGCGTGAGAAAATGGATGTGTGGTGTGAGAGCGTGTGAAAAGTGTCAATTGCGTGAGTCTCACGCTGAATGCGTGAGAGTTGGCAGCCCTGGTAATCATAACATCATATATAAAACAATGACAGGGAATATTTAAAACATTAGCTGATCTATATAGAGACAGGCCAAAACAATCATATAACACTTAGTTTCTATGAAATATTAGCGTAGGAATAAAGCGTTGAGTAAATTAGCAT
This sequence comes from Garra rufa, assembly GCF_049309525.1. Lineage (NCBI taxonomy): Eukaryota > Metazoa > Chordata > Actinopteri > Cypriniformes > Cyprinidae > Garra > Garra rufa. The sequence goes on along the minus strand of NC_133369.1, from coordinate 8,267,395 downwards.
ACATTACCTGCACAGCTTCCACATTCAAAGGCATTTCTATGGAGTTATTTATGTGCCAAAATTAAACAAACAAATACAGCGTTTTGCAAGCAAACACAATCTGCTTTGCAAAGAAAAAATCGACTTTCAAACAAACAAAAAGTTCTATGCACAAACACAAGTCAATT
>NC_133369.1:8217932-8266728 GCF_049309525.1 Garra rufa | reverse complement strand
ATTTGTTTTGCCTACCAAACTGAAGTGCATTCTGAATGTTTCGTTGGAATAGATTCAATGCGTGCTTCATTGTAAATGTGCCAACGTCTGTCATGTGAGGCAAACAAGATGTACTGTATCTATATATGAGGAAATATCTAATGCAAATGTGCTGCTGCATATTATTCTGTTGTGTAAAAATGTTTAGCATTGGGCTCTTTATGACAGTTGTCATTGGGGAAATATGAGGGATCATACAAAATGCATGTTATTTTTTATTCAATACTGACTTGAATAAGATATTTCACACAAAGATGTTCACAAGAGTTGAATTTATAAAAATGACCCCATTTAAAAGTTTACATACACTTGATACTTAATACTATGTTGTTACCTGATCCACAGCTATTTTTTTGTTTAGTTTAAACTGTTCTTCAGAAAAATCCCACAAATTCTTTGGTTCCCTTCCGGAGGGAACTCTACGCTGCGTCCTGGTTCAGGACACTATGGGAACTGCCTTCGGCATGACCGGTTCTGAAACAAGCTATAGAACAACGACAGTGAACTTGACACTGTCCGGCGCCAGCCTGTGACATCATCAACAGGCGCCTGCTAGTATAAAGCAGGTGCCTGAGAGCACAACACCATCTTTTTGTCTTCAGAGTCCTCTGTTCTAAACGAGTGAGTACAGCGATGCCTAGAGAAAGAAAACTGTTTAGGAAGTGTGCGGATCCGTGTCAGAGAAATCTGACACTTGATGACGCACACGACCTTTGTTTGGTGTGTTTAGGTGTAAGAGCACGCGCGCTCGGCTCTAGAAGAGCGGAGCGCGTTCATTGTGAGAGTTTCACTTTGAAGAAACTCCGTTCTCGTCTGGCCCTTTTCTCGAGGGAATCGGGCCATCCATCTGCCCCACGCTGCTCCAGTCCCGCCACAGCTGAGGCTGCTCGGCGGCTGAGATTGCGGGGCTCACAGGTGGAGCTGGCTGACGAGTTTGAGAGAGCGTTTAATCGCTCGCGCACGTCAGCCGGAGACGAGAATGCGCTGCTAGCGGATGATGTGTTGTCTCTCACATCCTCCGGTTCTGCAGCGAGTGCTCTTTTGGCTTCAAGCCAGGGCGAGCAGGAGGTTGAAATGGAACAAATATGAGCTCGTTTGAGCCCATGCAGCCTCTCTGCCCCGCATATGAAGAGTTGATGTCTGTTATGGACCGCGCGGCTGCCTGCTTGTATCTGCAGTGGAAGCCCGCGAGGGAAGAGGCCGCTCTCGGCAGACTAGACGAGCGGCTTCTTTCGGGCCATGACAAAGCCAACTCCTGTGAGCCTCCCATTCCTTCCTGATCTGCTTAAGAGATCGAGAGGGAATGGGACAGGCCATATTCAGCCCGCATTCACAGGCATCGGCATGTGAATCATGCTGATGTGAATCATGCTGATGTCGAGGGAATGCATGGGCGCGGATATGTGACGATGTCTCTCGCTGATGGTTGCGAGGGACATCGACCCTGAAGGCTCCAAAGGCACATATGCGGCAGTGGCCGGTGCTCCTCTGCACACGATGGCAGTGTTGCAGAGGCGCACCAGACTGATCTGATGAAAGATCTGGACCGAGCCCCGGGGTTTGCATCCCTTGCCGGTCCACGCCTCCACCTAAACACCGGGGGGAAACCAGGCCCGTCCTGGCCCAAGGGCCAGAGACGAGGCCAGGTCGCCAGTGTGGGGCTACCTGCCCCTTCCTTTTCCCCTTGACTCCGGGGCTGGGCCAACGATGAGACTGAGGCTCCATCTGTTGGCCCGGTATGTGAACAGTAAAGACACTTTAATAAAATATTAAAGCGTGTATGTGTATGTTTTCTTTTGTCTACCAGCTCCGCTTGGGTGTTTACTATTGCAGTTTCGAGCTCCTCTTGAGTTCTACTGCCACCAAGTGCCGAGTGTAGCCAGGTCTCCCCTCGTTTTATAAAAGAAAACAGTGTGTAGAGACCTCCACTCGTAGAAACCCCCTCGTGGGTTAAGCGTTGTCAGGTTTTGAAACCTCCGCTAGAGTGAGCTTGGTATAGACATGATCCAACATACATATACATACGAGAATAACCCTCTTGAGCGTTGTCAAGCTGCTTCAGGCGGAGTATCGCTCTGCCGAAGCCTCCGCTCACTCAAACCCTGCTAAGAGTAATACTCTTTTTGTATGAGTGTGGTCAGGTACCTTCCCTGTGTATTTTCATATACACATATGTCAGACCTCCACTCCTAGGAGTTGTGTGCTAGGGTGAATAGAGCGTCGCCAAGGCTCCCTCTCTGAGAGAGAGGTGTTTTACTGAAGCCTCCGTTCTCTTTAAAAAGCCCCGCTTTGAAGTAAGATTGAGTGTAGCAGGCCTAGGAGGCCTCCTCTCTGTGAAGTCCTCTGTAAAGAGAGACATACAAAAATAATACTTCTTAGCGCTGAATGTGGCAGGTCATTTTTAGACCTCAATTCATGAAGAGCTTTTTACTGGGTCGAGTGTTGTTAGGCTTCCTCTATGTGAGGTGTTTCTGTTAAGCCTCCACTTTCCAGAAATACAGGCCGGATAATCCTCCGTGCCCATTTTTTGAGTTGGTTCCAAAACCCTTAAGTTTTACAACTCCTTTGATAGCACAGTGTAATAGGTCTCCCTCTGTCACAGCCAACAGTACTGAGACCTTCACTCTCACAGTTATAGAAGCTGGCAGGCCCATGAGTGCCTCGCTGACTATTTTTGGGGGAGTGCAATCTTCCACTCACCAAAAGCTAGTGTTGTAGGCTTCTCTCCTTGGAGATGTAGTCTCGGAGCCTCCACTACACAGAGCTAGATGATAAATGAGATTTTTCATTATTGGCTCTGACTGTGAGTATCTGCCTTTCTCGAGCGTCGAGTGTAGTCAGGCCTCCCCTCGCCTAGAGCGTTTTACCTGAGGCCTCCACTCTGAAGAGTTTCCTAGGGAGAGCGTCGTAGGCCTCCTCTCGCTTAGAGGGTCTTTCTGCTGAAGCCTCCCCTCTCCAGAAGCTCCGCTTTCAGGCTCCGCTATCGCCTAGAGACTGCAAATCTGGTGATCCTCGCTATGCTCAGGACACCTACTCAAAACCACATTTGTGGTGTTTGCTCACGCGAAGTCTTTGGACATTCTCTAAAATCCACGTGAGTGGTAAGTGCACTGCTCAGGCACTTCACTAAAATCCATACTCATGGTAAGGTCCCTCCCGTAAAGGCAGGTTCCTTTCTCCCATGGACCACGCAGGGTTCCTCCGTGTCCATTCTCTGAGCTGGTTTTTCTCAAAAACCTTTTAGTTTTCCAGCTCCAATCCAGATAGCGCTGCTAGCAGGATCGAGTGTCGGGCCTCCTCAGGCCTCACTCTCCAGAAGAGCTCCAAAATGAAGGTATTTCTGTCGCACAGGCTAGTCAGCTCGCGGATGACCTTCAAGGCTAGAGTGTAGCTAGGTCTTGAGACCTCCACTCTGTAGATTCCCTCTGAGCAGAAGCTCCACTCGGGTAGTTCGGGCTGCATAGGCTATGCAGCCTCACTGAATACCCCCAGTGTCGAGTATAGGCTTTTTTCTCCGGGCGTGAGTGTAGCCAGGTCTCCCCTCACTGAAGGGCTAGTGAGACCTCCACTCCTAAGAGCTGGTGGACTGAACGTTGTCAGGTTTCCTCTCTTTTTAGAGAGTCTTCTGTGAAGCCTCCGTTCTCCAGAGGCTCCGCCTCCAGTACTTCTAGGCGTGAGTGTAGCCAGGTCTCCCCTCACGGCAGGGTTGTTTGAGACCTCCACTCCTAAGAGCTAGTGGATGGAATGTTGTCAGGTTTCCTCTCTTTCAGAGAGTCTTTTATGAAGCCTCCATTCTCCAGAAGCTCCGCTTTCAGTACTTTCAAGCGTGAGTGTAGCCAGGTCTCCCCTCACTGGAGGGTTATTTTGAGACCTCCACTCCTAAGAGCTAGTGGATTGAATGTTGTCGGGCTTCCTCTCTTTTAGAGAGTCTTTTATGAAGCCTCCATTCTCCAGAAGCTCCGCTTCCCCATCTATACCTATTAGCACTGAATGTTGTCAGGTCCCTAGAGCAGACATTCGCTCTGCTGAGACCTCCATTCCCTAAACTCCGCCCCTTATGGTCAGGGCGTTTATGAGCTCCTTCACTTAGAGAGCTAAGTGTAGTAGGCTTCCTCTAGGCCTCCACGCTGCAGAGTTGCGTGCACAGGTAGCCGGCTAGCCGTGGCAGGTCACTGGGCCCCAGCGACTCTCGCTGATGCAGGGGTGATTTCCTTCTTGACTCCTCATTCAGTCAGTTTGATCACTTATCCCTCGGCATGGCGGCGTTTGTATAAGCGTTCCCATAGTGTCCTGAACCAGGACGCAGCGTAGAGTTCCCTCCGGAAGGGAACGTCTCAGGTTACGTAGGTAACCCTAGTTCCCTGAGGACAGGGAACGAGACGCTGCGTCTCAGGGCCATGCCTCGGGCCCTGCACAGACCTCCGTCCGACAAAAAGATGGTGTTGTGCTCTCAGGCACCTGCTTTATACTAGCAGGCGCCTGTTGATGATGTCACAGGCTGGCGCCGGACAGTGTCAAGTTCACTGTCGTTGTTCTATAGCTTGTTTCAGAACCGGTCATGCCGAAGGCAGTTCCCATAGTGTCCTGAACCAGGACGCAGCGTCTCGTTCCCTGTCCTCAGGGAACTAGGGTTACCTACGTAACCTGAGATGTTTTTCAGCATTTTGTGTATTTGAAGCCTTTCCGACAATGACTGTATTGAGATCCACCTTTTAATACTTAGGACAACTGAGGGACTCATATACAATTATTACAGAAGGTTCAAACTCAAACTTTTGAACAGAATGAAGATTGAATGAATATTTTTCTTATTTCGCCTAAATATGTATATATATATATATATATATATATATATATATATATATATATATATATATATATATATATATATTTATTTAATTTGATACTGCCCTTCAGAAGCTACAGAGGATACTTGCATGTTTCCAAGAAAACAACATAAGTAACATTTTCCCTGATCTCCAAATTCGAAAAGTTTTCACCCCCAAACCTTAATGCGTCATCATGTTTCCTTCTGAAGCATCATTTAGCAAATAAACCTTATGGAATTTTAATTTATTTATTTATTTTTACATTTATTTCTCTTTTTTGGCAAACTAATTCTTTTTGGTTTCATTCTTTGTCCATCCTTAAATTTTTTTAAAAGCAGTGTAAGGGAACAGCTGCTTCCAGGTTGCAGGACGTGAGCAGAGAGCTTTCAGTGAATTATGGAAAAACATATAATTTCGCTTCATGCAAAGGATGAACACTGCTTTATGACAGACCTGAATATCTCTGCTTCCTCTGTTCTGGACAGTTTCAGAGGAAATGACAGTATAAGGCCACTTTATTTCACATAAAATACATATTTAAAGAATTTTGTTTTAATATTTATAATAATTTTTTTCTGTATTAGTTGTAATACAAACATTAAAAAAAAAAAAAAAAAAATAGCTGAATAAAGCAGGATGCATCGTACCAGACTAAACAATTTGTTTAGTTTCCATCTTGACCATCCCATTTGATGTGATCCCAGTTTGTTTAGCAGTGTTTTGGCTGAGTTCAAGTATTTCTGTATTGATTTCAGTCAGGTTTCTTAAAGCATCTCTCCCTCTGCCCTTTAAAAACCTCAACCTTTTGCAATTGGGAAATGCGATTACAGCCCAGACGGTGATGAAAAGAGAAGGTCACAGCTTTCCAGTTCTTCATTAATGCCTGGCTGTTTTGTCTCATTTAACCTTAGTTTGTCATCTCATTCTGGTTGTCCTCATGCTCTGAAAAACAGATGATTAATTGTTGTGAATTTAAAATGTGATGTCTGACCATTTGCACAGAAATTATTATGGGAATCCAATGTTATTGCCTGAAGGACATTTATTGTCATCCACTTTGTTTGGGTTTTATCACAGCACAGGGTCACTTTGGTGATCATGTGATGCCCTACCAAGAACTCAGAGATAAAATCGGCATGAACGTTAGACTGTCAGCACTGCAACAGACAGATAAAAATCTAGAGGAAGGGTGTGCGTTACAGATGACTCTTGTGGTTTTGTCAGGAAAGAAGCTTTACAAAGTAGGTGGTTCATTGCCATCTGATTAAATATTACTTAATGTTTAAACAACAGGTCTAAATTTCCTCCGCCCTGTTGACTGTTAAAATATTACTTTATTACACCTAAAAAAATACATCTTGTGTAGGGTAAAAAAGTGACTCACAAATTGGTACATTACACAAACCAAAAAATAACAAGTGACTTTGACTTAAACACAACATTCTAGAAAATCTGAAACAGTATTTTCAGGTAAAACATATTCCAATAATACTTGTTTTATTTATAAATTTTTAAAAAGTGTACTAATTTTACAGTGTGTTACAGTTGGGGTCAAAAGTTTACATAGAACTTACAGAATCTGCGAAATGTTTAATTATTTTCCAAAATAAGAGGGATCGTACAAAATGCATGTTATTTTTTTATTTAGTAGTGACCTGAATAAGATATTTAACATAAAATACATTTACATGAACTACTTTATGAACTACTTTACTACCAAAATAGATACTATTAGAGGTAAAATTGTAACTATTCAGCCATACGCTACCGTATCACATAAGATAATGCGATGTAGATCTCCTGAGGAACAATTCCATGGATTTTCAACTATAGGAGAGGAAGAGTTGTATAAACTTATTAAATCATCTAAACCGACAACATGTATGTTAGACCCTATTCCATCTAAGCTACTAAAAGAGGTGCTTCCAGAAGTCATGGGTCCTCTTCTGAATATTATTAATTCATCATTATCATTAGGATATGTCCCCAAAAACCTTCAAACTGGCTGTTATTAAGCCTCTAATTAAAAAACCTTAACTTAATTCCATTGAATTAAAAAATTACAGACCAATTTCAAATCTCCCTTTTCTGTCAAAGATACTAGAAAAGGTAGTGTCATTAGAGAAAAATGGTATCTGTGAGGATTTAGACCGTATCATAGCACTGAGACTGCTCTTATTAGAGTTACAAATGACCTTCTCCTGTCATCCGATCAAGGATGCATCTCCCTATTAGTGCTACTGGGTCTTAGTGCTGCGTTTGATACTATTGACCACAACATTCTTTTGAATAGACTTGAAAAATATGTTGGCATTAGTTTTAGTGCACTGGCTTGGTTCGAATCGTACTTATCTGGCCGGCATCAATTCGTAGCAGTGAATAACAAGATATCATATCAATCACAAGTGCAGTATGGAGTACCTCAAGGCTCAGTATTAGGGCCATTACTTTTTGCACTTTATATGTTACCCTTGGGAGATATCATCAGGAAACATGGTGTTGGCTTTCACTGTTATGCTGATGATTCGCAGCTCTATATTCCTTCACGGCCCGGCGAAACATACCAATTAACAGAATGCATAGTTGAAATAAAAAATTGGATGGCGAGAAATTTCTTACTGCTAAATTCAGAAAAAAAAAACAGAGGTTTTAATTATTGGACCTAAAACCTCCGCATGTAATAACCTAAAACACAGTCTAATACTCAATGACTGCTCTGTCAATTCATCGTCATCAGTCAGGAACCTAGGTGTCCTATTCGATAGCAATGTTTCCTTCGAAAGCCACATTTCTAGCATTTGCAAAACCGCATTTTTTCATCTTAAAAATATATCGAAATTACGACCTATGCTCTCGATGTCAAATGCAGAAACGCTAATCCATGCGTTCATGACCTCATGGATAGATTATTGTAATGCTTTATTCGGTAGTTGTTCTGCACGCTTAATAAACAAACTCCAGCTGGTCCAAAATGCAGCAGCTAGAGTTCTTACTAGAACCAGAAAGTATGACCATATTAGCCCGGTTCTGTCAACACTGCACTGGCTACCTGTTAAGCATTGTATAGATTTTAAAATTTTGCTAATTACTTATAAAGCCCTGAATGGTTTAGCTTCAGAAAAAGAATGACATATACGCTAATATTAGTATCTTTCCTTCTTATTCAGTGGTCACCGTAGCATCTGTATCCAAATCAGATGGTCACTGCAGTCGCCCGGATCTAGTCCGTACCTATCAGCACCCAGAGATATCCTCTATAGCCCCGAATGTCAGCAGAGACCACAACAACTAGATGAGCCCCAGAGACGGATCATCAGTGAAGACCTCATCACCTAGACGGCCATCGACGCAAGACCACGAAAACCAGATGAGTCCTCTCCAATCTGATTTTGTGGTAACTTGGAACTCTTGCATCTACATTAATATTAGTCTGTTTGTTTCTTATTCCCAGGTCACCATAGCCACCAGATCCAGTCCGTATCCAGATCAGATGGTCACTGCAGTCCCCCGGATCCAGTCCAAACCAAGAGCAGATGGTGGGATTGGCACCTACAGCCAAATGTCAGCGGATACTGTGTCAACTAGATGAGCCCCAGAGAAAGATCATCAAGAAATAACTCCTACCCTAAACAGCCACCGGCACAAGGCCACAGGAACCATATGAGTCCTCTCCAATTTGACTTTGTTGCAATATGGAACTCTTGCATTATTATTGATATTTTATTTTATTATTTTAATACTGTAAGGTTGCTTTGACAAAACTTGTATTGTAAAAAGCGCTGTATAAATAATCATGACTTGACTTGAAATATATTCCACAAGAGAAAATAAAATGACCTTGTTCAAAAGTTTACACACCCTTGATTCCTAATACTGTGTTGCTCTCTGAATGATCCACAGGTGTGTTTTGTTTAGTGATAGCTGTTAATGAGTCCATTGTTTGTCCTGAACAGTTAAACTGCCTACTGTTCTTCAGAATAACCCTTTCCGACTAAGACTGATGACTGTATTTGAGATCCATCTATTTACACTGAGGACAACTGAGGGACTCAGTTCTGCAACTATTGCAGAAGGTTCAAATGCTCACTTATGCTCCAAAAGGAAAAATTCTGCATTAAGAAAACTTATTTTGTCTTCTGGGAAACATGTAAGTATCTTCCCCCTGACTCTTAATGCACAGCATTTCCTTCTAAAGCATCAGTGAGTGTTTTAACCTTCCGTAATAGTTGCATATGAGTCCAGCGGTTGTTCTCAGTGTGAAAAGATGGATCTCAAAATCATGCAGTCATTATTGGAAAAGGTTCAAATGCACCATATTTTGCAGATTCTGCAAGGTGTATGTAAACTTTTGACCTCAACTGTATGTATAAATCATTAAACCTTCAACAAAAAGATAAAGAGCATCCGGGATCTAGAAATCAGTCCTGGATAAATTGCATGCCAATCACCGAACTAGGGTGGCGGAGAGAGCTCATCGCGCCTCAAAATTAAGAAAACACATGCAAACAGAAAAAAAACGACAACAAATTCAGAAAAAATCTTAATCAGTTTGACAACACAGGCACTGCAAATCCTCGCAACGCAAACACAAATACAGAAACGTGCTGCAAATTCTCACAACACAACCAAACTCAGAAATGCACTGCAAACACAGGAACGCGCTGCAAACTAACAAATGCGCTGCAAATAGCACGGTCCACAACAGAAATGTTTCAGGGGGACCTCAAAAAGTGACAAACCCATCTGGGACCTGATTATTTATATCACTATATTACCTTATTATTTATATCACTATCACCTTTAAGTGATACTATTCCAAGCGGTGCTTCGGCAGAGTGCTAAACAAAGTCCCCAGTAAAGGTCAGAGGCGGTTTGCATTTCATACTCTCTTTACTGTAAACCAACTTGTGAAACTGTAACTTAAATTAACAAAAATAATGTAAAGATAATTTGTCTAACAAAAGCACAGTTACTTGACAGAGCATTATACTCAAACTCACTGCGTAACAAATTCAAGTACTTAAACCATACATTTCAACAAAATGTAAAACATAAACATGTTATTGTTATTTAGCAAATACAATCTATTGTCAAGTTTTTAACCTTTGAATGGTATTTTTTACCATGGCATATGTAAACAGCTCTCAAACTATACAATCAAGCAAAATGCCTTATCATATCGATGTATCTAAACAATAACTATATGAATAATTATTGGAACTTACAGATTTTGCGTTCTCAAGGGCAAAACATGTAGGAAGGACGTGGATGCACATTTATACTCTGCACCATGTGCTTAGCAATCCCAAAATGGCTGATGTACTGTTAAATGTTACAGTTCTAAGAGTGGCGACTAGGTGTCGGTATTTAACGACAAACTAAAGCATAGGCCAGAATACTCCCCGCCTGACATCATTAGATGTCATACCTGACTTATGTCTAGAGTGTTAAGCCACCTTAATTTGTATCTTTAGAAATCAGAAGAACAACCTCAGTGACTGGTCTTAGGAAGAACCTTTGTTCGCCTTTCTTTATAATTGTTACTTCCACCTTTCTTACTTTGCCATCCTGACTTGGGTACGTTTTAGTTATGAGTCCAACTGGCCAATCGTTTTTCTTTTCCTGGGCATCCTTCAAAAGTACCACATCTCCATTTTGTAGGTTTGGCTTAGCGGTGCGCCATATGCGACGTCCTTGAAATCCACTCACATATTCCCTTTTCCATCTTCCCCAGAAGACATTGGCTGAGTACTGAACACGACGCCACTGTGCTCTGCATAGGTCGTGATCTTCAAATTGGCCAGGTGGTACAGGTGGGGCTCCAACTTTCTGTGTGAGCAGCATTGCTGGTGTTAGTATCACTGGTTGTTCTGGATCCGTGGAGACTGCAGTTAAGGGACGAGCATTCACAATTGCACTCACTTCTGCCATGAATGTTACCAACACTTCATGAGTGAGTCTTGCAGGGCCATGTTGCAGGAGCAAATATGTAAATAAAGTAAATATGACTGCCCATCTTTTAGCTTCTGCCTGACCTCCTCATGTTTTCCTGACCGTGACTGGCCATGGACCAAAGACATCCAGTCCCACATATGTAAATGGTGGGTCTATGTGTAATCTGTCTGCTGGTAACTCAGCCATGATCTGCTCCACTGGTTTGCCTCTCAATTTGCAACAGGTTACACAGTTGAAGATGAAGCTGTTGACTGACCTTTTACCTCCAACAATCCAGTAGCCAGAGGTGGGTAGTAACGAATTACATTTACTTCGTTACATGTACTTGAGTAGATTTTTGGGGTAACTAGTACTTTTAGAGTATATTTCAAGATAGGTACTTTTACTCTTACTCAAGTACATTTATAGTGAAAAAACTTTACTTTTACTTCGCTACATTTGATGCAGTTCCTCCGTTACTGTCCTCGGAAACGTGTCGTTGGAATCTTCATTTCATGTCTGATGAAACTGCGTTAATGCTGCTTTGTATTCAGCTGTTACTATGGAAACCGTAATATTTCAGCGCTCCTAAAGCGCCCCCTCGTGACCGAGAATTAATTTTTCCTTTCCAATACATTTTTTGAGCTGTTTATGGTCAAATGATTGCAATTATCGACCCATGTTTTTATGCAGCAAACACAGAGTTGTAAATGTAAAAAGTTAAGGTGCCTTCTAAAAATCTAAACAAGTACAGTAATATTTTAAATAAATATAATAAATTATATACTCAATTTATCCCTTTTAATGTTATAAAGGATGAAATGCCATAGTGTAACATATTTTGTTTTTGTGTGAAACTGTATTTGAATTTTAAATCATGCCATTTTATGGCTTAATATTCCACTTCACATTGTCCAATCCCATTACCGTTTATTTTACTTGTGCAGATCTTAGAAAGGGAATTGCTTTAAATTAATATAAAAAAAATGTACAGATACACTAAATGAAATAAATATAATGAAATAAAATTACTTCCTTGATATTTGTTTACATTTGTGTATTAATTTTTTTTTAATTAGACTCCTATCTGATTTTCACACCTTACTTCAGCCTATGTTTTCAAGGAGAGGTGTGTGGAAGCTTTCCAAACAGTTTGAAATTCAGGGTTTTCACTTCATATCAATCAGATCAGAAGTAACTAGTAACTAGCTACTTGAGTACTTTTTCCATTGGATACTTTTTTACTCTTACTCAAGTAACTATTAAGATTGTTACTTTTACTCTTACTTGAGTAAATATTTCCATAAGTACTTGTACTTTTACTTGAGTACAGATTTTGGGTACTCTACCCACCTCTGCCAGTAGCCTCCTGCCCTGATGGCACCTTCTGTAAGATGACGGCCTTGGTGAAACTCCTTTTCATGAAAGTGTCGAATCAAAAGCTGGGTAACATGATGTTTACCAGGTATAAGAGCTGGATGCATTTCTTCATATGGTAGTTGCGCTCTCCCCAGTCAACCTCCTACTCTGAGAAGTCCCTTTGTGTCAGTGAATGGACAGAGTTTGCTAAGAGGACTTGACTTTTGCACAGACTGACCTAGTTCTAGGCGTTTAAAGTCATCTTTGTAGACTTCCTTCTGGACAGTTTGAATGATTGCATCTCTAACTTGCTTTAGCTGCTCTTCCTCCTTATGCTGGCTACAAATGTGCCACCCACGACAGACATCTTCTGACTGGGGCTTAAAGGACTTGGCTATGTGTTGCAACTGTGCTACAGTCTTCAACAGGGAGCTCCATCTAGAAAATCGCTGGAACCTTTCACTTCCAAAATTTCGTTGTGACAGGATAGTAACACAGGTAACACATTCGGGACGAAGCTCTGCATCTGTTTCAGGACTGAATAGAGTGTAGGGCCTTTCTTTGAATTTGTCTTGTCCTGCCAACAGGAGGAATGGGGGACCTGTAAACCAAAATGTTGAAGTCAGTTGCTCGGAGGGGAGGCCTCTACTAGCAGCATCAGCAGGATTAAGATGAGTAGGCACAAAGTTCCACTGATGTGGCTGTGTTGAGTGTCTAATGCGCTGTACTCGGTTGTGAACGTAGACGTAGAAACGCCTTGTTTCATTGAAGATGTATCCTAGCACTATCTTAGAGTCAGTGTAGAATCTCACATCATCCAGTATTGTATCCAACTGTTCTTGAAGCATATCTGCTACTTCAACTGCGAGTACAGCTGCACACAACTCAAGTCGAGGAATAGAGACTTCTGGCTTTGGCGCTAGTTTTGCTCTGCCAAAGAGGAAACCCACTTCACTGAGACCATCTGCATTGGTGATTTTCAAGTAAGCTACTGTGCCTACAGCTTTAGTGGAAGCATCACAAAAGACAATAATCTCCTTTCTGTGCGCAGTAGATAAGGAAGTGGACGTTTACATTCTTGGGATTTTCAGTCCTTGGAGATGTTTGAGGGAATCTTTCAATTTCTGCCATCGCTCTTGTTTCTCTTTGGGCAAAACAACAAAAAAATCTCTCAGAATAGAGCGACCCTCAATGCTTACGGGTACTACAAATCCTAGAGGATCATACACGCTGTTGATGGTAGATAGTAGGGCTGGGCGATAAATCGAAAGCGATTCTAAGGCGCGTTTAGTGAATGAAGCCGGTACTTTGATTAGTAGTAAATCTCCATCACGTGCGTTCAGCTGCGTTCAGCTGGAGTGTTCAGAGGCGTAAATCACTGACAAGCTACGCCAAATCGCGCTAAAAAAAACATTCGATTCGATTCGATTTTGAGCGCGATTAGGCGTAGCTTGTCAGTGATTTACGCCTCTGAACACTCCAGCTGAACGCAGCTGAACGCACGTGATGGAGATTTACTACTAATCAAAGTACCGGCTTCATTCACTAAACGCGCCTTAGAATCGCTTTCGATTTATCGCCCAGCCCTAGTAGATAGCACTCCTCTCTTTGTGTAAGGTTTGTCGCTTATGGCTACTTGAAACACAAATGTATCTGTTGACAAGTCCCAGAACAATCCTAAGCCTCGTTGGATAGCTGGTGAGTTTGCACCCAGATCAAGGCCCTGTAGAGTAGCTGACAGATCCTCATTCGGGAAGGCTCTCATGATGACAGGGCTGTTAGATGAGATCTTGTGTAGGTGAAGGTTGGATCGTGCTAGTATCTGTTGAGCTCTGTGCAATACATCGACAGCCTCAGCTTCTGAACTGAACGATTTTAACCCATCCTCCACATAGAAATGGCGCTCAACAAAGAGTCTTGCATCACTTCCATAGTCCTGCTCTCCCTCTGCAGCTGTTCTCTTGAGTCCGTATACAGTTACCGACGGGGAGGGGCAGTTGCCAAAAACGTGGACCCTCATGCGGTACTCCACAATACGTCCATTAAGGTTGTGATCTTGAAACCACAAGAAGCGGAGGTAATCTCGATGTTCCTCTTTGACCAGAAAACTGTGAAACATTTGCTCAATGTCAGCCATTACAGCATAAGAGTCAGATCTGAAGCGAATGATCACACCTATCAGGCTGTTATTCAAGTCTGGGCCTTTGACGAGAACTTGATTTAGGGATATGTTGTTGTACAGAGCACTTGAGTCAAACACTATCCTAATCTTCCCAGGCTTTTGTGGGTGATAAATGCCAAAACATGGGAGGTAACAACATTCCTTGTTGTCTTCAAGAGGGGGCGCAATCTCTGCACGCAACCTTTCTTTGGAACAAATGCTGTTTTTGCAAGGTGTGAAAAATCTGGGCCTGCCATTTTCAAGCACACTAGTTTTAAAAGTGCTCACCATGGGTTTGTGAGCTCCATCAAAGCACACATCCACTACAATCACCCACCCCAAGTCGAGAAGTTGGGCATATGGAGCACTGAGGGGTCCATTTCGCTGTTTGCAAACCTTATGTGCACGGATAAGATTTGTCCCAATGAGAATGAGAATGTCAGCTGCAAGATCGAGAGGAGGTATCTGAGAGGCAAAGGCTTGAAGATGAGGATAGTAAGCAGCGGCTTCAGGAGTGCGAATTTCCTGTCTGTTGTCAGTGATTGAATTGCACTCTATGAGAGTAGGAAGCATCATTGATACTTTCCCATCTAAGGACTCAACCACAAAGTTTTTTGCTCTCCTCCTACTAGTATCAACTGTTCCTGAGCATGTTCTCATGGTGTATGGAAAGACTTCTCCTTGAACGTTAAACATCTGAAAGAAGGCTGATCTCGCTAGAGAAAGGTTACTCTGATCATCCAACATGACATATATACGCTTCTTATCCTCAGGATGACCGTCAGGGTAAACATTGACTAGACACATTTTTGAGCATGATTTTCCTTTTAGGCCTATTCCACATATCTCTGTGCAGACAGATGTTGTCACTGTGGAAGTTAGCTCCTTTCTCTCCCCGCCTTGAGCCTCTGTTGTTGCGGTGGGTGTCTTTTCGAACCATGGAGCGGGACTATTATGAAGGGCAGAGACATGGTCCTGGCTATTGCATTCTGAACAATGTATAGTCATCCTGCAGTCTTTAGCCATATGGTCTGAAGAAACGCAGCACTTGTAACAGATAGAGTTCTCTTTGAGGAACCTCTTCCTTTCTGCTAAGGGCTTCATTCTGAAACCTCTACATTTCAGTAATGAATGATTCCTGTTAGGATAGTTAGGATAGTTGATAGGTCAACTGAACCAGTGTTGACGCTTACAGCTGTGTTTGATTCGACTTCTGTTTTGTTGACAGAGATGGAAGATCTGAACCTTGACTGCTTCATTGGGATCCTTTCATCTTTAAGAGGCAATGTGTTGGAAGCTCGAAAAGAGAAGCTGGGATCTGTTCTTATTTCAGCCTAGTCATTGACAAACTCAACAAAGTATGAAAAAGGTGGATAATGAAGTAGACATTCCTTCTTGTTTTTCGTTCCCTTGACTATCCATGCCTCCTGAAGACTATAAGGTAGCTTCTCAACAATAGAATTTTTCCCCTTTGATGTGTCAAGGAATCCAAGACCAAGTAGACTGCCTTCCTCTTTCACTACCTGCACTTCCAGTAGCAGATCTGCAAGCCCTTGCAACTGATTGAAATCTTTATGAGAAATCTTAGTGAAACTCTCTAAACGCTTGAATAAAGATGCTTTGATCACTTCTGGGGAACCATAGCTTTTCTCCAGACGTTGCCATAACTGCCTGAGGCCTCACCCTCCTCTTTCAGAATATTTAGCGTTGCTTTGATCCTAGCCTTTTCGACTTCCATATCTATTTGTTCATCAGAGCCTTGTCCCCAGCAGAGCTGCGCATACATACACAGCTTGCACGCCCACGTGATTTAGCTGAGGCATTGGAGTTGGCTCTAGAGAGGGAGATGGCTGTTGAGGCGGCAATGCGGTCAGCTGTAGACCCCTCTCCCACTGTAAGGGCTGCTGGGGGGGATGAAACAGCTTCACCAAGAACAGAATGGCTGGTGGAAATTACCGAGATGATTCGAGGGCTAGCACTGCCTGTACCAAAGCGGCAGACACAGCACGCACAGGCCCGCCTTTGCTGGGGGTATGGTCAGCCAGGACATCTGGTTAAGGAATGGCCTCCGCTAGCTAAGAATGCTGGAAACAGGAAGGGGCGCAGTAGGTGGGACGTTGCGGACACCCAAACCAAAGTCCCGCTCAACGCAAAAACCAACAGAAAAGCCCACTAGTAGCAGCGGAATGGGTGAACATGGGGTGGTTGTAGTGGGAAGAACAGCTATATCAGATTTTTGCCATATTCCGGTTTGCATTGAGGGAGTTGAATGCACTGCCCTAGTAGACACAGGGTCTACAGTGACTGTGGTTCGTCCAGAGGGAATGCAGCTAGAGGACACAGCAGTTCAGCTCCGCACAGTGACTGGCGAGTTAGCTCCAATGAAGGGGAAAGGGCTGTTGACTCTGACTGTGGCGGGTGTGAACATGCAGCATCCAGTCTAGATAGCTAATGTGCAGGACAGCTATAACCTGGGATTGAACTTTTTGAGGGATCATGGCTGTCAGTTGGACCTATCGAAGGCCACGTTGAGTTTCGGCAATGGTCAGGTGGTGAAGATGAGACCACCAGGAGCTCATCATGCAACTGGATTGGCGGTTGGGTTCTGGGCATGTCACTTAGAGAATGGGAATGGCTCCAACTGCACATTACCACCTTGTGCATCCCAGCAGGAGCCCCTGCTAATGCACACATGGCCTGGGTCTGCTTCTGGAAATGCGGGGGACATAATGATGGAGCTGCAGGAGATAATGCAGTGGAGCTCCAGCGACTTAGACATGCAGCAACAGGAACAGTTGTGGGAGCTGTTGGTTGAGTTCCGGGACTGTTTTGCCTGTAATGAAGAAGACCTGGGTCAGACTTCCCTGGTGCAACATAATATTGTCACAGGGGATGCAACGTCCCTACGTCAGCGGGCAAGACGCATGCCTTTGGGACGACATGGCATTGTTGAAGATACAGCGTGCAGGTACTATATAACCTTCTGAGAGTCCTTGGGCATCCCCAGTAGTTATGGTCCTGAAGAAGGGGGGGACTGGCACTTTTGCGTTGATTACAGGAGGCTCAACGCAATGACACTGAAAGATTCGTACCCTCTCCCGCGGGTGGATGAATGCTTGGACCATGTGGCTGGCTCTAGCTGGTTTTCGTCATTGGATTTGAGGAGTGGGTACTGGCAAGTGCCACTGACACCAGAAGCTCGACCCAAGATTGCTTTCTGCACAGGTAGAGGGCTGTGGCAATTTAAAGTTCTCTGTTTCGGTCTGTGCAATGCTCCAGCCACATTTGAATGCTTAATGGAGAGGGTACTGGAAGACATTCCACAGCAGCAGTGTCTGGTATTTTTGGATGACATACTGGCACATGGAAGCTTGTTCCATTCAGCTATCACAGCCTTAAGAGCAGTTCTGGAAAGATTGAGATCAGCGGGCTTGAAGTTTCATCCCGATAAGTGCTGACTGTTGAGCAGGGAGGTGACCTTCTTGGGCCATCATATAGGCAGTGAGGGGATTGGCACGGCTGAGGACAAGGTGAGAGCAGTACGGGAGTGGCCTGTTCCGGTGAACCAAAGAGAGTTAAAAAGCTTTCTGGGTTTGGCGTCTTATTACAGGAAGTTTGTACGGGGTTTTTCCTGTAAAACCGCTCCCTTATACAAACTCCTGCAGAAAAATCAGTGCTTTGTCTGGTCAGAGCCCTGTCAAAAGGCTTTCGATGCTCTGAAACAAACCCTTGTGTGCGCACCTGTTCTGGCACCACCTGACCCCCAACTGGCCTTTGTTCTGGACACTGATGCAAGTGGGGATGGAATAGGCGCGGTCTTGTCCCAGGTGTGGCCAGATGGAGAAAAAGTAGTGGCCTACTACAGCAAGGTGCTCAGCAAAGCTGAAAAGAGGTACTGTGTCACACGGCGGGAGTTGTTGGCCGCAGTCTCTGCCATTAGGCATTTCAAGTAATACTTGTGTGGTCGGCAGTTCACCATACACTCCGACCATGCCTCCTTGCAGTGGCTGATGATGTTCAAGGAACCTGAGGGCCAGGTGGCTCGTTGGCTCGAGCAGTTGCAGAGTTATGTGTTCACTGTGATGCATCGTGCAGGGGAACGGCATGGTAATGTAGATGCCCTGTCAAGATGTCCATGTAGTGTGCAGGAATGCAAGTATTGTGAGCGCAGAGAGGCCCGAGAGCTGGAGCTGAGCCGGAAGGGGGAGGGAGACGATGGGCCAGAACTGGTCTGCCAGGAGCTACGAGAGGTAGATGTCGCTCAATGGGCAGATACTCAGAGACGGGATCCAGAATTGCAGTCTGTGATTCTGTGGATAGGGGCACAGCAACGACTGCCATGGGAGGAGGTAGCAGCCCTCTCCCCATTTACCAAGGGACTTTGGGCCAAGTTCAAATGTCTGTGGCTGATGGAGGGGGTCCTCCAGCGAGCTTGGGTGGTCCCCACAACAGGAGAAAAGAGATGGCAAGTCGTGGTGCCCAGGGACATGCAAGAGACGGTGTTGAAGGCCATGCATGGCTCTGCTGGATCAGGACATTTTGGAGTGACAAAGACTTCTACTGGGGAAGACTGAGGCGGGATGTGGAGGACTTTTGCAGGCGTTGTGATCTTTGTACAGCACGTAAAGGGCCACAAGGTTAGTCTAGGGCCCAACTTCAGCAGTTTCTGGTGGGAGAGCCAATGCAGAGGGTGGGGGTTGACGTTATGGGTCCGTTTCCTCGCACCACACGGGGAAATCGATTTGTTTTGACTGCTATGGATTACTTCACAAAATGGACAGAGGCCTTTGCATTACCTGACTAGGAGGCTGAGACAGTTGCAAATGCCTTGGTGGAGGGAATGTTTAGTAGGTTTGGGGTTCCCGAGAGAATCCATAGTGATCAAGGCAGAAACTTCGAGTCCAAGGTATTCTCTTCTATGTGTAGTCATTTGGGAATCAACAAGACCCGCACCACCCTGCTCCACCCTCAAAGTGACGGGCTCATAGAGCAATTCAACAGAACGCTAGCTGAACAGTTGTCCATCTTAACAACTACTCATCAAAAAGATTGGGACACACATCTGCCAATGGTCTTAATGGCATGTCGCTTTGCTCTTCAGGACTCTACATCTTGCACGCCGGCCCTGCTCATGTTCGGTAGGGAAATTAGGACCCCTGCAGAGTTGGCCTTTGGTCAGCCCCCAGATGCTCCACAAGTTCAGGCGGGACCCGAATATGCTAGACAGCTCCAGGACTGCTTGGACTCTGCCCATGCATACGCCAGGAGGCAGCTGGTTTCTGCAGGGATACGGCAGAAAAGGGCTTATAAACTGCATACCCGGGGGCGCGACTTTGGGGTAGGGGAGCTAGTCTGGGTTTACAGCCCAGTGAGGAAGAGAGGGAGGTGTCCGTAGCTAGACAGCCACTGGGTAGGACAATGCCCAATATTGGAAAAGCCGGGGGAGGTTGTGTATCGTGTGCAGTTGCCTCCTCGGGGGTGCAAAGTGGTGCTGCACAGGGATAGGCTGGCCCCTTACAAGAAATATTTTCAGCCAAGTACTTTGCAACAACCTCTGACCTGTGGTTAAGCCGTACTTCTGAGCCATACATTAGCTTGACCATTCACTTCATTGACAATGAATGGGGTTTTAATTAAGCATTAAGAGATAATTGTTATGTTTACATTTTAATTATTTGAGTTTTTTATGGTTGTTGACATTTCTGTCTTATTAACTATGGGGATTATTATCAGAGGAAGGTTAAGTTTAAAATAAAAATGTTTAAATGTAATATATTTTTCTCCTGGTCATTATTTTAAATGGGTCATAAAAAAATATAAAAAAATAAATAATAATAATAATTATCGATATCGACCAATATGAAACACTGATATCGTGATACAGTTTTCAGCCATATCGCCCAGCCCTAGTCACTGCTTTGCAGTTCTTCATTAATGCCTGGCTTTTTTGTCCTGTGAAGGCCATTGGAGTTAATTTATGATCATTTCTCATTTAACCTTAGTTTGTCATCTCATTCTGGTTATCCTCATGCTCAGAAACACAGATGATTCATTGTTGTGAATTTAAAATTTGATGTCTGACCATTTGCACAGAAATCATTATGGGAATCCAATGTTATTGCCTGAAGGACGTTTATTGTCATCCACTTTGTTTGGGTTTTATCACAGCACAGGATCACTTTGGTGATCATGTGATGCTCTACCAAGAACTCAGAGATAAAATCGGCATGAACATTAGACTGTCAGCACTGCAACAGACAGATAGAAAACTAGAGGAAGGGTGTGCGTTACAGATGACTCTTGTGGTTTTGTCAGGAAAGAAGCTTTACAAAGTAGGTGGTTCATTGCCAGCTGATTAAATATTACTTAATGTTTAAGCAACAGGTCTAAAATTCCCCCACCCTGTTGACTGTTAAAATATTACTTTAGTACACCTAAAAAAATACATCTTGTGTAGGGTAAAAAAGTGACTCAGAAATTGGTACATTTCACAAACCAAAAAATAACAAGTGACTTTGAATTAAACACAACATTCTAGAAAAAACTGAAACAGTATTTTCATAAAAACATATTCCAATAATACTTGTTTTATTTATAGGTTTAAAAAAAGTGTACTAATTTTACAGTGTGTTACAGTTGGGGTCAAAGTTTACATAGAACTTACAGAATCTGCAAAATGTTTAATTATTTTACCAAAATAAGAGGGATCGTACAAAATGCATGTTATTTTGTATTTAGTAGTGACCTGAATAAGATATTTCACATAAAATACATTTACATATACTCCACAAGAGAAAATAAAATGACCTTGTTCAAAAGTTTACACACCCTTGATTCCTAATACTGTGTTGCTATCTGAATAATCCACAGCTGTTTTTTGTCTAGTGATAGTTGTTAATGAGTCCATTGTTTGTCCTGAACAGTTAAACTGCCTACTGTTCTTCAGAATAACCCTTTCCGACTAAGACTGATGACTATATTTGAGATCCATCTATTTACACTGAGGACAACTGAGGGACTCAGTTCTACCAGAAAGACTTGGGAGAATTTATACTATACCGATTACATTTATGTAGAAACTCAGCAAGCAATCCGGTTCTTTGGCGTAGGCCCCGTTCGTAACTCGCATTCCGAGGGTACGGAAACAGCGAGTCCCGCCTGAAGACGAAGGCGGGGGCGCCGCTAACCCCCCCGCGGAGTCAGGAAAGGGGCCAACTGGTGATGGTGAGGATTGAGGAAGACAATCTGAAGTCTTCGTGAAGAAGGGGATAGCCTGATTGATGGATGTGGTAATAGAGGGATGACCCAGCTTGGTAGAATAGAGGAGTTGGAGGAGAGATTCCATCTTGGTGGAGGTGGGGAGGATGGAGGTGCTGGAGCGACAGCATCTGCGAACTCAGACATGGTAAGCGCTACCCTTTAAAGCTACAGTAATGATATGATTGGAAGATGAGGAGGTAATTAGTGACGCGAACGATTGTGTCTTCCTGCCAGAACTTGCGCTAGCTTCATTTCTACCAGAAAGACTCGGGAGAATTTATACTATACCGATTACATTTATGTAGAAGCTCAGCAAGCAATCCGATTCTTTGGCGTAGGCCCCGTTCGTAACTCGCATTCCGAGGGTACGGAAACAGCGAGTCCTGCCTGAAGACGAAGGCGGGGGCGCCGCTAACCCCCAAAGATAGGTGGACTTAAGGATCCACCAGAACGGGGCCCACCCCCAAAGGACGGTTTTAAAATTACCTTACGGTCGTGAATCCTGGGGTTCCTGGCTTAGATGGAGAAAGAAAGAGAACAAATTAGATTTAGATGAGTGCCATTCATGGTTAACTTAAATGAACCACTAGCTGTTTTTTTTTTGTTTTTTTTTTGAAAATGAACATATGCTCCTGGTATCCTTGATTGCGACGTGAAACAGGGCCATCCTTTGATAGAACGCATGGGCCGCAGGCCATCTTTTGATAGAACGCTTGGGCCACAGGCCATCTTTTGATAGAACGCTTGGGCCACAGCCATCTTTTGATAGAACGCTTGGCCACAGGCCATCTTTTGATAGAACGCTTGGGCCACAGGCCATCTTTTGATAGAACACATGGGCCACAGGCCATCTTTTGATAGAACACATGGGCCACAGGCCATCTTTTGATAGAACACATGGGCCACAGGCCATCTTTTGATAGAACACATGGGCCACAGGCCATCTTTTGATAGAACGCTTGGGCCACAGGCCATCTTTTGATAGAACGCTTGGGCCACAGGCCATCTTTTGATAGAACGCTTGGGCCACAGGCCATCTTTTGATAGAACGCATGGTTGAATACACAGCACTCTTTTGATAGAACGCATGATTGAATACACAGCCCTCTTTTGGTAGAACGCATGAATAAATACACAGCCCTCTTTTGGTAGAACGCATGAATAAATACACAGGCCATCTTTGGATAGAACGCATGATTGAATACACAGCCCTCTTTTGATAGAACGCATGATTGAATACACAGCCATCTTTTGGTAGAACGCATGAATAAATACACAGGCCGTCTTTGGATAGAACGCATGATTGAATACGCAGGCCATCTTTTGGTAGAACGCATGAATAAATACACAGGCCATCTTTGGATAGAACGCATGATTGAATACACAGGCCATCTTTTGGAAGAACGCATGAATAAATACACAGGGCATCTTTGGATAGAACGCATGATTGAATACGCAGGCCATCTTCTGATAGAACGCATGGGCCACGGGCCGTCTTGATAGCTTTGGTATTTATAATTATGATAGCGCATGAAGGCAGCATAAGCTGCAGCCACTTGAACCTATAGCGTTTACACTGTTTGACAGACATATAACCCGCAGGCCATCTTGCTTTAGTAGCTAGCCATGCAATTCGTGAAAGTGCCAACCGCTCTGGCAAAACACCACCACCAGTAGAAAAAAAATAGGATTTACCTAGATCGAGGCTGGAGAGCTTGCTGGGCTTCGAGGATGGAGGTACGGGAGCGATGGCATCGGTGAGCACCGCGGGTTCGTGTCGGCGCACGGCCACTCGGCTCTCTCCGGCTCGGGTTGGCGCGTGTAGCGCGAGCGCGCTGGCGATCAGAGCCTCATGCCGCCGCTTGAGCAGCTCGAGCTCACAGATTCGCCAGACTGGGCTCTAGCCGCTGCTTCTGTCTACCGCCGCGAGCGAGACGACGGTACATTGTTACGACTCTTGCACCGCAAACACATCCGCAGAGGAGGAGAACCGCACGGTTCACGTTAAACTATGCCGACAGTCGTTTTTAATGAAGTAACCATGGTATCCGTGATAAATCCTGTCAGTTTGAGAGAGTTAACAGCTCCGCTCCTTGCAACTGCGGCTGGAATCCAGTTTCACGGCTGTGTGCTGGAGCGACAGCATCTGCAAACTCAGACATGGTAAGCGCTACCCTTTAAAGCTACAGTAATGATATGATTGGAAGATGAGGAGGTAATTAGTGACGCGAATGATTGAGTCTTCCTGCCAGAACTTGCGCTAGCTTCATTTCTGCAACTATTGCAGAAGGTTCAAATGCTCACTTTTGCTCCAAAAGGAAAAATTCTGCATTAAGAAAACTTTTCAGTGTAAATTTAACCTATTTTATTTCTTCTGGGAAACGTGTAAGTATCTTCCCCCTGGCTCTTAATGCACGCCGTTTCCTTCTGAAGCATCAGTGAGTGTTTTAACCTTCTGTAATAGTTGCAAATGAGTCCATCAGTTGTCCTCAGTGAGAAAAGATGGATCTCAAAATCATGCAGTCATTATTGGAAAAGGCTCAAATGCACCATACTTTGCAGATTCTGCAAGGTGTGTGTAAACTTTTGACATCAACTGTATGTATAAATTGAAAGAGTTGATTCACTGGCCCGAAAGCAAGGTCCAGCGATCTAGTTGAAGGTTTATTGCATGTCCGGTCTTTTCACAGCGCTTCAAGATTTAGTTTCAATTTTAATCTGGCTCCGTACTAATCTGAGTCCAATTTTAAGTGATCATTAAATTTAGACTGTATTTCCAATCAAAAGGTTATCATAAATATAGATTATGAATTAATTTAGGAATTTGATTATTCTAGACATTCCATCTTTTCAATTATCCGTTCATCAGGGACCCAATGTCGCTTTTATGTCTCACGTCGGCCTTTACGTGTATCATACGTCACAAAATCGCCAGTCTGATAATTAATCAGAGGTTGTAGGAGACTAAAGCACTCGTGACCAGCCGCCTACTGCTTGCTTCATACAAAAGTGTAGTTTACTTAGTCTTTCCCATGCTCAACTTGTTAACTTCAGTGATAAGCAGAAATCAGGAGGTCTCAGAGAACGCGCCTACTGCTTCGTTCATTCCCGAGCCTTCAGTTTGTCGAATCCTGGTCTTATTTTGTGGTAACATCGGCCTCCATGATTTAATAGTTATAATGATTTCAGGACATATCAGAATAGCCGAATATAACCTTTTATTTGTCAGGTAAAAATGTATCATGCCAATTACACAATTAAACAATGAGAATCCAATTCGGTTTCAATTTAGATAAATACATAACCTCAATGACTCAAAGAAGTATCTAACAGTGAGAAATGCATACCTGATTATCAAAGAGACACACTGCAGCATGAGAGACTTAGAGGTTTAAGTCCAGAGACTCTTGCATACAGTGGGGGTCATTTGGCTACAAAATCCCCCAGTGGTGTTTCATTACTTGCCTTATATAGTCCAGACCAAAACAAACAAATCTTTCAATCAGTTGTAAAAATACAAAGACCTTTTGGTCTTTCGCACCTGGTTGGGGGTTCCCATCTGCCCCTAAAGGGAAAACACACCCCTTGGCAGCAAACCCAATTCTATAAAAGTTTTCAAACTTTCTTACAGTATATGTGACTACTATGAAATTGAGACCATTTTACCAATCGCACAGAGACCATTAAAATGATATCAAACATGAAGGAGAAAAACAATATATTCACAAGATATAACATGTGGATGTTCTATCTTATTTTTGGCAAAAGCTTTTAGGAAGAGAGGTGTGAGAGTGAGGGGCGAAGAGAAGGGGGTCATGGTGGAGTTGTTTCTTTCTCTTTGAAGATCGATTCTCCTGATTACAGTTTTATTGCTTTATTGCATGGCAGCTGTTTTGAGTTCCTGTGCTCCAATTCCATGGGGAGATAATTTCACTCCTTACAAAATCATTAAACCTTCAACAAAAAGATGAAGAGTATCCGGGATCTAGTCAGTCCTTGTCACAGTACATGCATCTGTTGTGTTTTTCTCTGTCTCGTGATCATGTGTTGTGTGTGTGTGTTACGTCATGCTCCCCAGCACGCTGCCAATCAGTCCTCCACAGGTGCATCTCATCATCTCCGGCTATATATACTCACCTCGTTTTCATCTCCTCTGTCGATAGTTCATTCTGGATAGGGTTCGTGTCGGGATTGTGTTGGTCGTGTCTTCGTCTCAGTTGGATTTGTATTTCGTCAGTGTTCATCTGGATTTACTCACCTTCACGGGATCATCACGCCACGTCACCGCAGCCATCAAGCCCCTGTGTCACCCAGCCGAGAGATCTCACCACGTTGCAGTTTGTTCACCTTGTTTGTATTCAATAAACATCCATTTCACTGCATTTGCTTCCTCGTCTCTGTTTGCACCGTCACAGAACTATCGACCAAGAATGGAAGCAGCAGGATCCACCCGTCTCACTCTGGAGGAATGTCTGCTGTCTTGTGTCTCTCGGCTGGAAGCCCAGGAGAAGAGCTCAACGGACACGGGAACGGCCGTTCGAGCTCTTGTGACACAGGTGTCAGACCTGACCCAGCGTATGCAGCAGATGCAACTTCCCGCTGCCCCGCCCACGCCGCCCATGCCGGCCGCTCCGGTTCCCCTTCCTGGACCATCTGGGGCTGCCCATCAACCGGAGCCCCGCCTTCCCCCACCAGAGCTGTACAGTGGTGAGCCGAACTTTTGCCGAGCTTTCCTCACTAGATGTACGATGCATTTTTCTTTACAGCCCCGCACGTTTCCTAGTGAGGAGAGCAAGGTGGCGTTCGCGCTCAACCTGTTAACGGGGAAGGCAGC
This sequence comes from Garra rufa, assembly GCF_049309525.1. NCBI lineage: Eukaryota > Metazoa > Chordata > Actinopteri > Cypriniformes > Cyprinidae > Garra > Garra rufa. Next base: position 8,240,312 of record NC_133369.1, on the reverse strand, counting down.
CCTTTGGGGCACGGCGGTGTGGGAAAACCAGGACCCGTGTTGTGCCTCGTTCTCGGCACTTGCCGCCGAGATGAAAAGGGTGTTCGACCGCGCAGCCACCGGAAGAGAGGCTGCGCGGAGACTAACGGACCTCAAGCAGGGGGAGAGGTCCGTTTCTGACTACTCTATTGAATTTCGCACCCTGGCGGCGGAGTGCCGATGGAACGAGGAGGCGCAGTGGGACATGTTCCTGCATGGGCTGGCTGACCGCGTCCAACAGGAGATCTACGCCCTGGATCTGCCCGCAGACCTCAATGCCCTGATCGACCTGGCACTGCGGGTGGACGCTCGACTCTCCCGAGCCGAGCGGCGGTGGTTACCCGCTCGGCTTCCCCCTGGGGAGGGACTCCCATCTCGAGCCAGCGGCAGAGACGCGGTCAGTCCCATCGACGATCACGAGCCTATGCAGGTGGGTCGGGCTCGGCTTACTCGGGAGGAGAGGGAGAGGCGGAGATCCCATGGACTGTGCATGTACTGTGGGGCAGCTGGACACTTTGCTGCCAGCTGTCCAGTAAAAGGGCAAGCCCGGCAGTAAATGTGAGGCTACTGTCGGGTGGGGTCTCCGCTACCAAGCCCTCGTCTAGATCTACCTCCACCCTCCTTCCGGTTAGGCTTGCATGGCATCATCACGACATCCGTTGCACTGCACTACTGGATTCGGGGGCGGAAGGTAATTTTATGGATTTTTCGTTTGCTGTACTTCATCATGTTCCACTTCTTCCCCTCAGTAGTTCCATCGCCGTCCACGCTCTCAACGGTCAGACTCTTCCCACCATCACCACCATATCTGAACCCGTCACTCTCACGGTGTCTGGCAATCACCGTGAGAGTATTTCCTTCTACATACTGGACTCCCCTCATGCACCCGTCGTTTTAGGTCACCCCTGGCTCATCAAACACAACCCCAGGATTGATTGGCAGCTTAAGTCTGTGTCTGAGTGGAGCATTAAATGTCATGAGTCCTGTCTTGTGTCTGCTTGTTCGTCTGTTTCTGGTTTTGTGTTGCAGGAAAGGACGACAGATCTGTGTAACGTGCCCGCGGAGTACCTCGACCTGAAGGAAGTGTTCAGTAAGTCTAGGGCTGATTCTCTCCCTCCTCATCGTCCCTATGACTGTGCTATAGATTTACTGCCAGGTACGTCTCAGCCTAAGGGCAAATTATATTCACTTTCTACTCCTGAAAGAGAGGCTATGGAGAAATACATTTCTGATTCTCTAGCAGCCGGGTTCATTCGACCCTCCTCTTCTCCAGCGGGGGCGGGGTTCTTTTTTGTGGGGAAGAAAGACGGATCTCTGCGACCTTGTATTGATTACCGGGGGCTGAATAATATCACGGTAAAAAATACCTATCCTTTGCCGTTGATATCTTCAGCCTTCGAGAGGTTGCAGAGAGCGTCAGTCTTCACTAAATTGGACTTAAGAAACGCTTATCATTTGGTTCGCATCAGGAGGGGAGATGAGTGGAAGACCGCCTTTAATACCCCCAGGGGGCACTTTGAGTACTTGATCATGCCCTTCGGCTTGTCCAACTCCCCAGGGGTCTTTCAGGCACTCGTCAATGATGTGCTGAGAGACATGGTCGATCAGTTCATTTATGCCTACCTGGACAACATATTGATTTTTTCCTCTTCTCTCCAGGAACATGTGCAGCACGTCAGGCGAGTGCTCCAAAGGCTGTTAGAGAATGGGCTTTTTGTCAAGGCGAAGAAATGCGATTTTCATGCACAGTCTGTTCCTTTTCTAGGGTACATCTTGTCGGCTGAGGGAGTTCGTGTGGATCCAGCGAAGGTTCAGGCTGTGGTGGATTGGCCAACTCCAGATTCCCGTAAGGCCCTACAGAGTTTTCTGGGGTTTGCCAATTTTTACCGACGGTTCATCCGCAATTACAGCCAACTAGCCGCGCCTCTGACAGCCTTAACCTCCCCCAGAACGACGTTCAGGTGGTCTGACGCAGCTGAGGCTGCGTTTACCAAACTGAAAAGCCGCTTCGTTTCGGCTCCCATCCTTGTGACCCCTGATCCTTCATGTCAGTTCGTGGTGGAGGTTGACGCGTCAGAGGTGGGGGTAGGTGCAGTTTTCTCACAGCGTTCGACCACAGACGACAAGATGCATCCTTGCACGTTTTATTCACATCGTCTGTCACCTGCGGAATCAAATTATGATATTGGTAACCGAGAGTTGTTGGCAGTCAAGTTGGCCTTAGAGAACGTTTGGAGAGAACGTTGCGATGTATGGTCACTAGAAACCCTTCCTCCTGGAGCCAACAACTCTCAATGGTGGAGTACGCCCACAATTCGTTACCAGTATCATCCACGGGCCTATCCCCATTTGAAGGTAGTATAGGGTACCAGCCACCAGTTTTTCCCAGTCTGGAATCCGAAGTCGCGGTCCCCTCTGCCCACGCCTTTGTCCAGAGGTGCCATCGCACTTGGACTAGAGCCCGTGAGACTCTGCTCCAAGTGAGAGAGCGCACCAAGGCTAAAGCCGATCGCCACCGGTCTAAGCCTCCCGTATACGTCGTCGGTTCCAAAGTGTGGCTTTCTACCAAGAACATTCCTCTGCGTTCCGTCTCGAATAAACTTGCTCCCAAATTTATTGGCCCGTTTGCTGTCACCAAGATCATTAGTCCGGTGGCAGTCCGCCTCAAACTTCCTCCAGTGTACAGGAGAATTCATCCCGTGTTTCATGTTTCCAAAATTAAACCTGTTTTTTTTGCACGAATTAATCCGCCTGCCCCGGTTCCCCCACCGCCGCGGCTCGTAGACGGGGAACCCACTTATTCGGTCAATCGCATTCTGGACTCGAGACGGAGGGGACGCGGATTTCAGTACTCGGTGGACTGTGAAGGTTACGGTCCGGAGGAGAGAAGTTGGGTGCCTGCCAGAGACATCCTGGATCACTCTCTTAGTGATGAATTTAATCAACAGGTGCAGGAGGCTGGGAACGTCAGGAGACGTTCTTAGGAGAGGGGGTACTGTCACGGTACATGCATCTGTTGTGTTTTTCTCTGTCTCGTGATCATGTGTTGTGTGTGTGTGTTACGTCATGCTCCCCAGCACGCTGCCAATCAGTCCTCCACAGGTGCATCTCATCATCTCCGGCTATATATACTCACCTCGTTTTCATCTCCTCTGTCGATAGTTCATTCTGGATAGGGTTCGTGTCGGGATTGTGTTGGTCGTGTCTTCGTCTCAGTTGGATTTGTATTTCGTCAGTGTTCATCTGGATTTACTCACCTTCACGGGATCATCACGCCACGTCACCGCAGCCATCAAGCCCCTGTGTCACCCAGCCGAGAGATCTCACCACGTTGCAGTTTGTTCACCTTGTTTGTCTTCAATAAACATCCATTTCACTGCATTTGCTTCCTCGTCTCTGTTTGCACCGTCACAGTCCTTGATAAATTGCATGCCAATCACCTAACACTTAAAAGTCATTAATAAACCATTTACAGTCCAGAGATAAAGTTCACTGGAATCCACACCAGATCTGTCCTCACCTCCCATATGACTCCCATGTGTGTTTGGCCAGTTCCTGTCAGACAAGTTTTCTCTGTGTGCTTTAGCCAAGGGCTGTTGGTTTAAAATTCAATCGGTAACACTTTACAATAAGGTTCATTAGTTAAACATTACTTAATGCATTAAATAAGATGAACTAACAATGAGCAATACATTTGTTACTGTATTTACTAATCTTTAATAATGTTAGTTAACAAAAATACAGTTGTTCATTGTTTGTTCTTGTTAGTTCACAATGCATTACCTAATGTTAACAAGATTTTAATAATGTATTAGTAAATGTTGAAATTAACATTAACAAAGATTAATAAATGCTGTATAAGTGCAGTTCATTATTAGTTCATGTTAACTAATGTGGTTAACTAATGTTAACTAATGAACCTTATTGTAAAGTGTTACCATTCAATCTATACACTATGTTTTGTTTTGGAAGTTTGAAAGACAAATATTATAATCATAATCATATATTATACATATTTTGTATATATATTTTGTATGAGAAATCCGTTTGTATTGTGAAATGCGATCCACACTGTTTACAATGAACTGGGTAAAACAAGTTGTGAAATCCATGAGAAAACATTCAGCTGTCTGCACTCATAAAGACAGATCAACACATCATTTGCAACTTCGGTGCAGCAGCCATCTTTGTGGATGCTTTCACAAGTATTTCTTCATTGAATAAAACTGCAGTACACAGAGAGTTGATTGTAAAGTTAATTTTATTCTGCAGTTTATTAATCCCAGTAGTTTCCTCCTCCATGTTCTTTGCATTGATGTTTATTTCCTTCCTCTACTTTCTCACACTCTTGACCCCATCACATTCAGATTAAACTAAACTCGCATCCCAAAATAAATAACCACAGAGAGCACAACAAAGATTAATCACATCTCATGAGTTGATTTGTTTCTCTTTTTTTTCAGTGCAGTTTGAGGACTGCAAGAGAGACTAAAGAGTAAATTAATTTATGCCAAAAAATAAAATAAAATAAAAAAATAACTTGTGTACATATTACTGCTTCTTTGCATAAATATTTCTATTCAGTTTTGGAAACAGGAAAAAGTGTTGGTTTAGAAACTAAATATTTTAGGAAATCATTATTCTGTATTTAAGTTTAGAATAACATACAGTTAAAATAAAAGCTTTCAAAATAGCATAAAATTTATTTATTTATTTTTTTTAGTTATTACATTTGGTACATTTGAGAGGTGAGGACAGATCTGGTGGATTCCAGTGAACCTTATCTCTGGACTGTAAGTGGTTTATTAAAGAGTTTTATGCTAAGGGATTACCATGCAATTTAATCCTAAACTGACTTCCAGATCCCAGATGCTCTTCATCTCTTTGTTGAAGGTTTAATGATTTACACTACCAGTCAAAAGTTTTTGAATTTTTAATGTTTTTTAAAGAAGTCTCTTCTGCTCACCAAGACAGCATTTATTTGATCCAAAGCAAAAACAGTAAAATTTTAAATATATGTACTAATAATACTAATTAGAATAACCTTTTCTATTTGAATATATTTTCAAATGTAATTTATTCCTGAATTTTTAGCATCATTACTCCAGTCAAATGATCCTTCAGAAATCATTCTAATATTCTGATTTGCTGCTAAAAAAAACATTATTATTATAGTGTTGAAAACAGCTGTGTAGAATTTTTTTCAGGTTTCTTTAAAGAATAGAAAGTTCAAAAGAACAGCATTTATCTAAATAAGAAATCTTTTGTAGCTTTACAAATATCTTTAGCATAATTTCAAAGCATCCTTGCTAAATAAAAGTATTAATTTCAATCATTTTACTCTTACTAACCAAGCTTTTGAATGCTTTAGTATATAATGTTACAAAATCTTTTTATTTTAGATAAATGTTGATGTTTGGTCTTTTGATCTTGCTATTCATCAAAGAATCCTGAAAAAAATACTTAACTGTTATAATATTGAAAATAATAATAATAACAGCAAATCAGCATATTAGAAAGATTTCTGAAGGATCATGTAACACTGAAGACTGGAGTAATGATTCCTAATACTGTGTTGCTATCTGAATGATCCACAGCTGTTTTTTGTCTAGTGATAGTTGTTAATGAGTCCATTGTTTGTCCTGAACAGTTAAACTGCATACTGTTCTTCAGATTAACCATTTCAAAACTAAGACTGATGATTGTATTTGAGATCCATCTATTTACACTGAGGACAACTGAGGGACTCAGTTCTGCAACTATTGCAGAAGGTTCAAATGCTCACTTTTGCTTCAAAAGGAAAAATTCTGCATTAAGAAAACTTTTTGAATTTGAAGATCAGTGTAAATTTAACCTATTTTATTTCTTCTGGGAAACGTGTAAGTATCTTCCCCCTGGCTCTTAATGCACGCCGTTTCCTTTTGAAGCAAAAGTGAGCATTTGAACCTTCTGCAATAGTTGCATATGAGTCCATCAGTTGTCCTCAGTGTGAAAAGATGGATCTCAAAATCATGCAGTCATTATTGGAAAATTGTATGACTTATTATTATTATTATTTCTTTATCTTTATATTTATAAGTCTTACTGTGTTTTTATCATAAAATGCTGTAAAGTAACTGTTGCAGTGCTGTAAAGAATTTCAAGATTTAGTCATTATACTTTTATAAATAATTGCAACCGAATTTTAAAAAATATTTTGACACGAAAATTCAAATATTTTTCTGTTAATCTATTAGAATGCTGTTGTGAGAAATATTATTTTTCTCATATTCGAAAATTAATCCTTCATTCATGAGAGATTTATCACCCCCCGAAACTTTGCTTCTTGTACTGGGTATTCAGCCTTTATCAGGACGAAAAACAAAACTTGGTAACGCTTTAGATTACAGCCCGCAAAGAACTACGTAAGTAAACTGAATTTACGGTGTAAGTTTCTGTATTTATAGTGTACCTATATATAACGAACATGTAGGTATAAGGGAAGAATATGTTCAATTTGGGTAATTAGGGTTAACAAACCAGATATGCAACATGCAAAGAACTACATAAGTATACTGAAATTACGGTGTACGTTTCTGTAATTATAATGTACCTACAGTATTAAAGCACGTACGTGTAGGGAGAACATATGTTACATTTTGATAATTGGAATAACAACCAGATATGCGACCTGCAAAAAACTGTAAGCAAACCTACGTTACGCTGTTAACAGGTATCTCTATTACTGTGCCAGGCATAAATCATACGTTTGGTGTATTTACACGTAAGCTTTTTTAAATTACTGGTAAAATACACTCTTGTTCCATGTAATTACAGGGTAAGTGCGCCATCTGCGGGCTGTAAATTAAAGTGGCGATTGTTCCGCTCTTGTTCAAAGAAGTTACAGGGTAAGAAGACATCTGCGGGCTGTAAATTAAAGTGGCGATTGTTCCGCTCTTGTTCAAAGAAGTTACAGGGTAAGTAGACATCTGCGGGCTGTAAATTAAAGTGGCGATTGTTACCCCCTTGTTCAACGAAGTTACAGAGTAGGTACAATGCATATACGCACAATCTGAAAATATATCAATGCATCACACATCCGTGAGTACAGTTTACAAACCCGTGGGAACGGATTGCTAAAGCGTGCGCACAGATTATAAATTTGTCGGTAAGGATTCAAAATCTGAGGGTACGGTTTACAAAATCTGAGCTCACGGATTGGAAATTCGTGGGTACGGTTTGATAATCCATGGGCACGATTTATATTTATTTATTTAACCGAGGGAACAGTTTAAGAACTCGTGAGTACAGTTTAAACTGAGGGAACGAATTGCAAAACCGTCCCCACGGATTAATTATTTTTCTTCTACAGGTGACGTAAGGGGCTCCGTTTTATAAACTTATTTGCTCTGTTTACATAGTTTACTGACACCTATTGGTTATTTACTGGTACTACTGCCTTAACAATGACACTCCCAATGGATAAGATGAGGATAATTTAATAGCATTTAATAGAGCCGTGTAATGTATAAATAATGAATATCAAAAAATAGTCTGATAGACTGTTTTATATACAACACATGACTTATTTTGGCATACAACAACCAATTTTTAACCAAAGACTAGGCTATGTAAAATGTGAATTAACTTTTATTAGTAACTTTGGTAAGTTTCAGATTTCAATTCATAAATAACATCGACGGAGTGGGGCCCAAAAAATGCAGCCTGCCTAGTGTAGTCCATTTATTTAATCCGGCTCTGACTGTACAGTAATAAAAATATAAAAGACAGGAAAGTGCAATCATAATCATTTATTTATTCCAAAAATGTCAACAGCTGTACAAAAAAGTAATCCAAATAACGATGCGTCTGCAGCCACAGTCCTCTCTGGCGGAATACTGTAGGTTTGAGGTGCAGTAGGATGAGAGCAGAATTTAAATTGTTAATTGCTGAAAATATTATTCAGATTATTGTCTTGATCCACTCCTCAAAGGCGCCCACGCATCATTTCAACACATTTCACCAGAAAAACGGCATGTCGTAATCTGTGACGAATGCAGGCGAGAGCCAATGAACGTCCGATTTTCCTGTCGCAAAATTCACTACAGCACGGGTTTATGGCTGATGCTGCTGGATTCGCTGTTCGAGATGCAGATGAAGATCGCCGGATAAAGGCTTGAAATTGGGTCTGGTCCTCGCAAATCGTATGGATTCTGAAGATCTGGGTTACAGCACACGAATAAAATTGTTTCATTTTGTAATTAAGATGCGTGTTCCGTGTATTTTATGGTTCTGTTATTAGTCACAGCATGTCAGAGAAAACGCCTTATGTGTCCCACCACGGCAAACGAAGTTAATATTACATGAATGATTAAACGATTGCAGAAATTTTATGTATTTTAAGGGTTTAAAGTGTAGTCTTGATAACATTATGTAGACCTATAGTTTAGTGTCTGTAAAAACGTAAATAAATGTATGTTTTGTAGAACCACATTTTACGTAAAATACATACGAATTATATGAGGTCACGTTGAACAAGAGCGGAACAATCGCCACTTTAATTTACAGCCCGCAGATGGCGCACTTACCCTGTAATTACATGCAACAAGAGTGTATTTTACCAGTAATTTAAAAAAGCTTACGTGTAGATACACCAAACGTATGATTTATGCCTGGCACAGTAATAAAGATACCTGTTAACACCGTAACTTAGGTTTGCTTACAGTTTTTTGCAGGTCGCATATCTGGTTGTTATTCCAATTATCAAAATGTAACATATGTTCTCCCTACACGTACGTGCTTTAATACTATAGGTACATTATAATTACAGAAACGTACACCGTAATTTCAGTATACTTATGTAGTTCTTTGCAGGTTGCATATCTGAGTTGTTACCCCCTAATTACCCAAATTTAACATATTCTTCCCTTATACCTACATGTACATTCTTTAATAGGTACACTATAATTACAGAAACGTACACCGTAATTTCAGTATAGTTATGTAGTTCTTTGCAGTTTGCATATCTGGTTTGTTACCCCCTAATTACCCAAATTTAACATATTCTTCCCTTATACCTACATGTTCGTTATATATAGGTACACTATAATTACAGAAACTTTCATCGTAAATTCAGTTTACTTACGTAGTTCTTTGCGGGCTGTAATCTAAAGCGTTACCCAAAACTTTTATTAAAATTCTGAACGGATTATATGTAGCCTTGGAGTGTGCAATAGCCCTTCCTTAATAATCACTAAAAACGTGTCACTTCACTTTATCGCAAAAGTCCCTTTATAATCAATTAATCGCTTATTTACAGTGAGAGGACTGGCAAGTGTACAGGGAAAAAATATGGCGTTTAGAGGTAAGTTAATTCAGAACGCAATGGCCAATCACAGGCGTTCTAGATCAACAGATATGTCTGTGATTGGATACATTGCTCAGCGCTACGAAAACACTTGTCTTTCGGCGACATCCAGAGCACAAACACAAATAAGTACTGGAGCTTTTGCCAAATCTGTTTAGCCAATATCTTATATTATTATAGTTTTAACTTAGGGTGCTTTTGACTACGTGAGAAAATGGATGTGTGGCGTGAGAGCGTGTGAAAAGTGTCAATTGCGTGAGTCTCACACTGAATGCGTGAGAGTTGGCAGCCCTGACAGTCCAGAGATAAAGTTCACTGGAATCCACACCAGATCTGTCCTCACCTCCCATTTGACTCCCATGTGTGTTTGGCCAGTTCCTGTCAGACAAGTTTTCTCTGAGTGCTTTAGCCAAGGGCTGTTGGTTTAAAATTCAATCTATACACTGTTTTGTTTTGGTAGTTTGAAAGACAAATATTATAATCATAATCATATATTATATCAGTGATTCTTGGGAATTTGGATAAAACAGGTTTTAATTTTCAAAAAAAAAAATGTGTTTAATTACACCATCTGAATGTATATTATTATAGACCAAGGTCTTAGCTTTTCAGCAATGTACTGGTGTCACCTCCCCATTTTGTATTTTTTTCATAAAATAGGTGTTTTACTTTTTAGCGTTTTACAACGTTTACTTTTTGCTTAAATCAAACAAAAAAAAAATTATTTAACAAATGTATTTTTGTATTAAAAGAGACTATTACTTTAATAACTCAGCAGCACTGACAAAATATATTGTAGGCCCCTATGCATATTTATTTAAAAAAATTAAAACTCCCTCTGACGGTGGTGACACTAATCTGACGGTGGTGACAGTGGCCTCATTACAACATAAAATTCCAAAATGTATACCACTCAAGTCAATGGCTTCTTGTTTAACAACTTTATTTAACTATTTGGTCCAACAAATAACAATCCTGAGCACTGTGATAAAATATTTTTCAAATATTTCAACATCGTCAGACAGAAAACCTGACGGTGGTGACATCTGACGGTGGTGACAAAACCTACTATTTCCCATGATATGCATTAGTTGTTCACATTAGCCATCTTGTTTCCACTCTGTTGCTAGCTAGACTTGTTTTTAAAAAGTATACATTTATGTCATTATCAAATCTAATATTATTTATACAAAAGAGACGGTGTTGACATGTTATGGTTGCCACAGTAGCAGTGTCCAAAAATATGAACAAGTTTAAGAGAAAATTGCAAATTTACAGGAGCTTGGCTGATCAAGAAGCATGCAGTAGAGCTGAAGATTTGATAATGTGGTCCTCAGTAATGCAGTTGACCTTGTAGTTGCCTGATTTTATTGCTTTTTTATAAATATCTGACGGTGGTGACGCATATGTGGGACACATTTTGTGCAACCAAAAATAATTGTAAATATTATTCAAAACACAGTGTTTGTAATTTTTGATACATATTACAATGTACTCTTTCATATAGTAAAATTTATATTCAATTAAATGATTACTTTTTGCTTTTTTAATCAAGCTGAAATGATTATCTCCTATCTGAGGACAAGTGATTTTTTAGGCAATAGGCCAGATTTGATAATTAAATTAATACAAAATTAAAAGAAAACTATAAAAGAACCTTACATATGTGCAACTGACCCTCTGATTATAATCTTGATTCTTTTGATTTATGAAAATGTTCTTCATTTCCAACAGAATGAGCACTTTTCTTGTTGGGACATGTTTTTGCCAAATTTTCAAGAATCAGTGATATATATATTTTGTATATATATTTTGTATGAGAAATCCGTTTGTATTGTGAAATGCGATCCACACTGTTTACAATGAACTGGGTAAAACAAGTTATGAAATCCATGAGAAAACATTCAGCTGTCTGCACTCATAAAGACAGATCAACACATTATTTGCAACTTCGGTGCAGCAGCCATCTTTGTGGATGCTTTCACAAAGTATTTCTTCATTGAATAAAACTGCAGTACACAGAGAGTTGGTTGTAAAGTTAATTTTATTCTGCAGTTTATTAATCCCGGTAGTTTCCTCCTCCATGTTCTAGTTTGCATTGATGTTTATTTCCTTCCTCTACTTTCTCACACTCTTGACCCCATCACATTCAGATTAAACTAAACTCGCATCCCAAAATAAATAACCACAGAGAGCACAACAAAGATTAATCACATCTCATGAGATGATTTGTTTCTCTTTTTTTTCAGTGCAGTTTGAGGACTGCAAGAGAGACTGTAATTTTATTTTTTACTGATAATATTGTATAACATTTTATGATTTTCTGTTACATAAAAGTAAATTAATTTATACCAAATTTTGAGAGGTGAGGACAGATCTGGTGGATTCCAGTGAACCTTATCTCTGGACTGTAAGTGGTTTATTAAAGAGTTTTATGTTAAGTGATTACCATGCAATTTAATCCTAAACTGACTTCCAGATCCCAGATGCTCTTCATCTCTTTGTTGAAGGTTTAATGATTTACACTACCAGTCAAAAGTTTTCAAATTTTTAATGTTTTTTTAAAGAAGTCTCTTCTGCTCACCAAGACAGCATTTATTTGATCCAAAGCAAAAACAGTAAAATTTTAAATATATGTACTAATAATACTAATTAAAATAACCTTTTCTATTTGAATATATTTTCAAATGTAATTTATTCCTGAATTTTTAGCATCATTACTCCAGTCAAATGATCCTTCAGAAATCATTCTAATATTCTGATTTGCTGCTAAAAAAAAAAAAAACATTATTATTATTATTATAGTGTTGAAAACAGCTGTGTAGATTTTTTTCAGGTTTCTTTAAAGAATAGAAAGTTCAGAAGAACAGCATTTATCTAAATAAGAAAGCTTTTGTAGCTTTACAAATATCTTTATCATAATTTCAAAGCATCCTTGCTAAATAAAAGTATTAATTTCTATCATTTTACTCTTACTAACCAAGCTTTTGAATGCTTTAGTATATAATGTTACAAAATCTTTTTATTTTAGATAAATGTTGATGTTTGGTCTTTTGATCAGCATATTAGAAAGATGTCTAAAGGATCATGTAACACTGAAGACTGGAGTAATGATGCTAAAAATTTTGCTTTGATCACAGGAATAAATTACATTTTAAAATATATTCAAATAGAAAGCAGCTGTTTTAAATAAAATATATTTCACAATATTACTGCTTTTGCAGGCTATATAATATAATAAATGCAGAAAGAGTTATGAGCAGAAAAAACTTTTGACTGGTGGTGTTATAAATATGACTATAATCATATATAATTAATTATATAATAAAAATTAACTGACCTTTGAAGACTCATTGTGTAAAGCAGTTCTTGGGGTTTTTATTCTGTAGAAAACCACTAGATGGCATCAATCTGCAGAACTGATTTTAACTAACTAATAGTGGAAAAGTGAATATCAATAAAACAGTTGATCACAAATGGTCTACATCTACAATGCAGTTCGTTCTAATAGATTGTCACACTTTTCTTGTGTTTTTTCTTTATTATTACTGGCATGCAAGTGGCATGGCAGGAAGCAGTTGCTTCGTGTCAAAGTTTGAAGTGTTGAGGACAAGTGTTATTGACAGTCTGATATACTGCAGGTGCTGAGGAGACACTCACACTGTTTAGAGTCAGTCAACAGAGCGGAGGAGTTGAGCTTATCTCACCACCAGAGAGAAAACACTGAGACAGAGAGATTCCAGAGTGCTGATGTGTCTCTAGAGACAGATAGTGAGCGATGTGCTGTCCAAAAAGAGCTTGAAATTACTGAGCAAGTTTTGTGGCGAAGGAATGCATGTAATTCCTCAGTTACCATTACCATTCTGTGTTTTGTAGGCACTTTAGAAAGCTGAATCCAGTGCAGAGGCTGAGGGTGAGCTGGTGTGTGTCACAGTACAAATGTTTTAATGCTTTTTATCAGATCAGGCTCAGGCTGTGATTGGCAGATGCAGCCAAAGTGAGGTATCATGGGATTGATGCACCGACCCTTGACAGTACAAGGGTGTTGGGCTTCATAAAATCACTTATTGGTTTATTAAATATTGATATCGACTTTCCTGGAGTAGGTTGGGCTTTTATTTTTAATATATAACAACAAAGCCAGAAGCAGTTTATAGTAAAATATCTGTTGAAGTATATATTCGAACTGTTTTAGGAACTAAAGAGCTTTTTCTAGTCATTATCTCCGTGTTTGATGATATTGAAAGTCATCCGTTAGTTCCTATGTGTTTTAGCGCCATCTGCCTGAAGAATGACAACAAACAATATTTCTTTTTATTTAGTGTCAAAAGTACTGTATTTCATCTGTATTGTCACTATGTCATACCAAAATAAAATACATTTGTTTAAAATTTAATAACAGACGGGTGTAACTGAAAAACTTCATCAGAGATGGAAGCCCCATGGATCAATAGCTCCAACCAGGACAGAAGCCTCAACCGCTAATGAAAAGGCTACAGGAGTTTCTATCCACCTTATTTTTTGCAACGTACGTAAAAATTGCAAAGTAAACTGTTTTCCTTTAATGTGCAAACATTCAGATCCATTAAATGACTAGAAGAATAACAGTGCAGTAAACAATAAAACTATTTATGCTACAAATCAATGTGATTTATGTTCATGAATTGAAATCTAACAACAAATATAGTGTGCAGTATCAAGCAGCATAATCTTGTAGTATATGTAAAATAACTGGAAGCAAATGGCACCCGGAAGCACATTCAAGTTTCAAATCTGCAAAATAATTTAGAATGTGATGTAAATGCGCCTTTCTAAACTCACTTAAACAGTTTAACTACTTTTGTTGGCTATATCCAGCCTATGGACGAGACTTCCGGTTCATTATCCACTGGAGAAGAATAACAACGTGCAGTAAACGGTAAAACTGTTTGCACTATAAACCCATGTGCTCATAATTAAGATAATAAATTGAAAAAACATGGTAAAACTCACCAATCTGCCATATCAATTAGCAAACAAGCGGTTTTGTACAGCTAAAAATACCGGAAAAAAAAGATACCGGAAGCCTGACACATAAAATGTACAAATGGCTGCGCCCATTTTTACGGACTTCTGTATTTGTATATATTGACTATTTTGCAATAACCTAACAATGAATTGCTTTGTATTAACAATCAAATAAGTACAAAACATATGCTGGTTTTAGCTGGTCAACTTGGCTGGTTTTAACTAGACATATCTGGTCAGCAGGCTGGTTTTAGAAGGGTTTTGGCCACTTTCCCAGCCTTGCCAAGCTGGTCATAGCTGGTCAGCCTGGGAGACCACCAGCTAAGACCAGCCAACCAATTCAAATCAATTCAATTCAAGTTTATTTGTATAGCGCTTTTTACAATACAGATTGTTGCAGAGCAGCTGCACAAAAGTTTTAGGCTACTACAATATATTTAGTAGCTTATTAGTGGTGAATACTGTATGTTGAGTCGATGTACATATGATATAAATATTAAATCAGTAACTGTGTAATTAAACAGATGATGAACACTAATTGCAATGGTTATGTGCTGTAATCAAACTTGTAGGAAAATTATGTAGTGCTGTATGTTGTTTCAAGGCTGGCATCATCTGCGGTCCTCTGAGGGGTTGGCATCATCTCTTCATCTGAATCCGGGCTGAATCTTGTGTAAATCCTAGTTACCACGGGATGGAAATCCCGTGGCAAAGACAGAGAAACAGAGAAATAATTAGCGTAGCTGCTGTTCCAACTTCCGACCAAACAAAAATGATGGTTTAGCCCAAGCTGAAGAATATTAATGTGCATTTGATCAGATGTAACTGAAGTACAACGTTATGAGATACATAATGTGAATGCTTGGCTAAAGAGATGAGTCTTTAATCTAGATTTAAACATAGAGAGTGTGTCTGAACCCCGAACGTTATCAGGAAGGCTATTCCAGAGTTTGGGAGCCAAATGAGAAAAGGCTCTCCCTCCTTTAGTGGACTTTGCTATCCTAGGTACTACTAAAAGTCCAGAGTTTTGCGACCTTAGGGAGCGTGAGGGATTGTAGCGTAGTAGGAGACTAGTTAGGTATGCAGGAGCTAAACAATTAAGGGCCTTATAGGTAAGAAGTAATATTTTGTAAGTGATAAGGAACCTAATAGGTAGCCAGTGTAGAGACTGTAAAATTGGGGTAATATGATCATATTTTCTTGACCTGGTAAGGACTCTAGCAGCTGCATTTTGGACTACCTGTAGCTTGTTAATTGAAGAAGCCGGACAACCACCTAGTAGTGCATTACAATAGTCCAGTCTAGACGTCATGAATGCATGAACTAACTTTTCTGCATCAGAAACAGGTAACATGTTCCGTAGCTTAGCAATGTTTCGAAGATGAAAGAATGCTGTTTTTGTAACATAGGAAATATGATTTTCAAAAGACAGGTTGCTGTCTAATATAACACCTAGATTTTTGACTGTAGAGGAAATAACAGTACATCCGTCTAGTTGCAAGTTGCAGTTTAAGAGATTCTGTGTACTGTTTTTTGGTCCAATAAGTAATATCTCAGTCTTATCTGAATTTAACAGTAGAAAATTATCGGTCATCCAGTCTTTCACATTTTTAACACACTCTGTTAACTTTGCTAAGTTAGAAGTTTCATCTGGTCTTGTTGAAAAATATAGTTGAGTGTCATCAGCATAACAATGGAAACTAATCCCATATTTCCTAATAATATTACCGAGGGGTAACATGTAAATTGAAAATAGTAGTGGACCTAGGACAGATCCTTGTGGCACTCCATACTTTACTGGTGTTAGCTGCGATGACTCCCCGTTTAAATAAACAAAGTGGTAGCGATCAGACAGGTATGATCTGAACCATCCTAAAGCCTGCCCTTGAATACCTGTATAGTTTTGTAATCGATCTATGAGTATTTCATGATCTATAGTGTCGAACGCAGCACTAAGATCAAGTAAAACTAGCAATGAGACACAGCCTTGATCTGACGCAAGTAGCAAGTCGTTTGTGATTTTTACAAGTGCAGTTTCTGTGCTATGGTAGGGCCTGAAACCTGACTGAAATTCTTCAAAGATATTATTATTTTGCAAGAAGGAGCACAATTGAGCAGACACAACTTTTTCTAGGATTTTAGACATAAATGGAAGATTAGAAATGGGTCTGTAATTTGCCAGTTCACTAGGGTCTAGCTGTGGTTTCTTAATAAGAGGTTTAATAACCGCTAGTTTGAATGGTTTTGGGACATGGCCTAAAGATAACGATGAGTTAACAATATTAAGAAGCGGTACTTCTGCTACAGGTAACAACTCTTTTAGTAATTTAGTGGGTACAGGATCTAATAGGCATGTTGTTGGTTTAGATGTGGTGATAAGTTTATTTAATTCTTTCTGTTCTATAGTTGTAAAGCACTGGAGTTTTTCTTTGGGTGTAATGACTAATGTTGAAGTATCAGTTGCTGTATTATCTATATTAGTTATTGTATTTCTAATGTTGTCTATTTTATCAGTAAAGAAATTCATAAAGACGTTACTGTTAAACTGTGCAGGAATATTCAGGTCAGGAGGTGTTTGGTTATTTGTTAATCAGCCTAGGTTTTAGCTGTCTTTTTTTCAGCAGGGATGAGTAAAATAAGTGTAAATAGGTTTATCATCATTAACTAAAAACCATTACAATTCCATTCCTTAAAATATTATATTAAAAAACTTAAATCCCTTTTATTTTCAAACCAACATTTTGTTTAGTTTAAGTTGAAGTACTAAAATTAAACTACAAATTAAAACAATGTTGAAGTCAAAAATTTACATACACTTTGCAAAATCTGCAAAATGTTAATTATTTTACCAAAATAAGAATGAGGGACTCATATGCAACTATTACAGAAGGTTATGACACTCACACATTGATGGTCCAGAAGGAAACACAATGCATTAAGAGGCAGGAATTTAGAGATCAGGGTAAATTTAACTTATTTTGTCTTCTGGGAAACATGTATCTTCTGTAACTTCTAAAGGGCAGTACTAAATGAAAAAAAAAAAATATATATATATATATATATATATATATATATATATATATTATATTTAGGCCAAAAAAGAAAAATGTACACATCTTCATAATTTTCGAAAGTTTTCACTCCCTGACTCTTAATGTGTTTCCTTCCGAAGCATCAGTGAGCATTTGGACCTTCTTTAATAGTTGCATTTGAGTCCCTCAGTTGTTCTCAGTGGATCTCAAAATCATAAAGTCATTGTTGGAAAGGTGTATGAAAGCCCCACAACGCCACCCAGAGGCATCTTCCGCACATAACTTTATGCTAAATAAAGTTAAAAAAGTTAAGACATGCCCAGACAAGTCAGAATGCAGTCTATTATGGCAAGCCAAAAGGGTCAGAATTACGCTATGGATGAAACGCGTTTACATACAAAACGCCGTTAAATACGGCGTTTTAAACAGCATTAGCGCCGCAAAATACGCTGTTGTGACTATAAACGCCGTGAAAAACGCGCGAAAATACGTCAATGACGCCGTATTTTACGGCGTTTTAATGTGCAAGAAAAGCGCCGCTTTTTACGCCGTTCATTTTGTCATTTAACGCCGTAAAAAACGCCGTCTTGGTTGCGCAGAGCGCGCGTCACTTACGGCACTTTGCTTATAGTATAATGAGTCACACCCATTGATTTCCACAGCCAGTAATATTGAACGGTTCTCATCCAATCAATGACGAACAGAACCAGACCAGACCAATTCAGCACAGATCATTTGTGGTAATCCAATTTGCATTAGTTATTTGCCATTAAATAAGCTGAAAAATCCAGTTTGCTTTAAAATGAACAAAAGAAGCTTAATTTTGAGCTGCAATCGAACATTAAATGATTGCACTTGCCAGCTTACAGAGAATACTGTATGAAGGTAAAACAGAGGCAACACTTGATTTGAACGTGAAAGCTTGTCATTATAATATTCCTATTTGTAAATTGAAATTTGAACTGGCAGCTCTGATGTGAGAAGCTGAATATGCCGATTTGCACACACAGACAATGATCAAAACACCCGTGTTTTGATTGTGAATAGCTACAATTGTGTAAAATGACATCCAACAAAATGACAGACACAAATGTGTACGACATATCTGCATATTGCAGAGTAATATCGCTGTACCAGAACCGCCGAGAAGGAGTTGTGACATGCTTTGATCTCGTGCCACACGGTCATGTAGTTCATGGAGCTCTCAATAGTCCCAAAAACTCTGTGCTGTGAACATATTTGAATAAGATTAATCAGGACAGACGTTTGGCTGTGTTTGCAGCAATTTCTAGAAATTATTAACACATAGGGCGAATTCCAAACGGCTATTTTGCGCCCTTCAAGGGCACTTCTAGAAGGGGACGCCATTTGTAGGGACGTTCCAAACGAAAGTGAGCAACTTAATCCCTTCACGAAGGGCCCTTCCAGAAGGCTGTTAGAGAAGGGAACATTCCATGGTCACTTCACGGAAGTGATTTCCGTTGGTGATCACATGATCTTCAGTTAGGAGCTCTTGCAATGCATTTTAAAGCAAAGTTGGGGTTGATTTCGACTTCACATACATACTTAGGTAGAATAGGCTGATTAAATTTGTCTTTATTTCAATGTAATACAAAATATTTTTCGTCAGTGAAAAAAATGTAATTTAAGACGGTAGTGTAAGCAAGTTTAAGCATGTTTAGTTTAAGAAAAGTGTAATAGTAAATAAAATAAATATTTAAATAAAATAATAATGAAAAGAAGTATTTATTTACAACAACTGATAAGAGTGCTGAATGCTGCACGCACACGCAGCGTTGTCAAGGTAACATTTCGTCAGTCGTTCCCTTTGCAAAGGGAGTTCCAAACGCTTAAAAGAGACAGAAATGCCCTACTCCCTTAAAAGAACTCACTTCAAAGGGCTCTGCCCTTCGGAGGGAGTAGGGCATAGGGATCCGCCCTTCCGTTTGGAATTCGCCCATAATGTGCATTGATTTTGGTTCTAAATAAAATGCTCCATATTTTGGATGGCCATTTTAAAGAAAATGTTTTTTAATATGCCTATTATTCCAGTGCAAAGAGGCAAATTGGAGGCATTTAGTGGCGAGAAAGAAAATACTCTTATGTAATGTCATGTTTTCACCACTAGATGCCCTAATGGCTTTTTAATAAATTCTTTAGCTCTAGTTGCTCAAAACAGTATTGACGGTCATGACTGCTTCTATTTTTAATGCTTTGCTTTATGATTTACATTTAGGCATTATCAAGCACTCGATTTTTATACTTTTGAAATTTTTGCATTTAAAAAGGTTCATTAATGACATCCCATGTTATTTTATGATACTCATTTAAGCACAAGTGAATAGACAAGCAAATAAGGAAAGACAAGAAAATAAGGAATTTAACCCAATAAAGAAGTTTAAATTATTTATATATATATATATATATATATATATATATATAAACAACAGAGTTATATGTCAACTTTGGTACAGCATATGCTATTGAGTTGGTTCATTTGTGGTGAGCGGCGCTCTACGAAAGTTCACGGAAAGGACAACGAGATGCCAGAAATAAATGTAAACACTGTTTTGTTGTCTTGTTTTGTTCTGAAAACCATTTAAAATAGTATAGGCTATTTATTGTGTTTAATGATTGTACATTATAAACAATAGGTGGAGCGTGTGTAAGGCTATAGGGAAGGCCACCGGGACCTGGGGCAAAAAAATGCACCTACATTGGACATAGGCCCTACTCCCCTGCACAAACAAATTCAATATATTGCGTCTGTTGCTAATAAAATGAAAATGAATAGAAAGCAATTGCGGCATTACATTAAGATCTGCACCGTAATTCTTTTTAGGCGTTTTTACAATGTTGCGTATTATAACCAATCACACACGATTCTGTTGAGTTTAGGAATGCGTTCAAATGAGTCTTATCAGTTTTGTTGAGTGCACGCAACTCTTGATAAAAAAAAAAAAAATTCATAAACAACAAAGCTCAGACGCACCTACAATGTAGCTAAGTAAGAGATTCATTACACAGGGAATACATCGAAATCATGGTTTACATTAAGGATACAAGAACATTTAAGATATAAGATAACATGTATATTGAAAAGTTCTTTAAAAGCATCTGGATGCAATAAAGTAATTTTTAAAGGTGTTATTAAAGCATTTGCGGTATGGATTAAAATACTAATAGGCTAATAAATAATTTGCATATAGGACAAAATTGCGTTGCAGCAAATCCTCTAAATTTTAAGATATTTAGAACAGAGAAACATAAAAATCAGAAAATATAAACAGCTACAATAATTAAAGTTTTAATATACCTTATGCCAGTATAATTTGTAATTATAATTATAATTTTATAGTATATTCTATAACATTTTAATTTGAATAGAATTATAAAATAAATATAATCGGGCCTGTTTTAGGCTTTTCCTAATTTTTAGATTTTAGACATTTATCAGTAATGGAGATGAAGAAAAAAATTACTCGCCATCTCTTCTTTGGACGTGCCTTTATATAGAAAATATCTTGACATCTTTACAGATTACATAATGAACGTTTCTATTTTCGATTTGAATTATTTCGTTTTAGAGTGGTAATTTAAAGCTTTCTGTGTTCATTGTGAAGCGATGCTGTTCAAGAACAGACGGCAGAAAGCGCATTCTGTTTTCCTTTATTTTATAAACGCACGACGACTTGTTTATAGGCTATTGTAAGTGCACTAAAAATCCATTTCAAGCTGCTTCAGCTGCCTTCAAGTCTCCACACAAACGATTGGATATTCATCCAACAGCACGCATTTATCAAGGTTAAACGTTTAAAGTAATGTGTGATATGCTTGAACTGTTTTATACATAGATTTTAATTTAGGCAGGTCTTTATGCTTTGAGAAAGCTAAACTGATCAAATATAGATGATTGCTCACTGCCGCTGGCCGCTTATCATCATTACTTTAAAAACATTTAACGTACAATATACGAACAAAAATGTTCGTATCAAACGTTTTGCTAAATTAACTTAATAAAAAACCTAAACGAAATATAATCACTTTTCCATTTTTAAAACCGAACTAATTTAATAGCGGAATGCTTGCTTTTGATAGATTCTACCTTTTTTGTTGAGTTTAAGCCGTCATCATTTGGCCTTCACAAAAAAAAAAAAAAAAATGCGTACCCTTGGAAGAAATCCCTATGGAAGCCCGTTTCAGCCAGGTCAGAAAGAAATCCATGCCTTAAAAAGTCGAAATTATGACTTTTTAAAGTCATAATTATGAGATAAAAAGTCGAAATTATGACTTAAAAAGTCGAAATTATGACTTAACAAGTCGAAATTATGAGATGAAAAGTCGAAATTATGACTTAAAAAGTCGAAATTATGACTTAACAAGTCGAAATTATGAGATAAAAAAGTCGATTTACTATGTCGAAATTATGACTTAAAAAATCGAAATTATGAAGTCATAATTATGACTTAAAAAGTCGAAATTATGACTTAAACACATTGATCACATGACCACTCCACGCCTTCCGTTTTGAATCATGATTCGGCATACGCCTTTGAAGTTCCGTTTCCAGGAGTGTTCTAATGATAAACGGGACATTCCAGAACGAATTACCTTGGTTTAAAACTGTTTGGAGCTCCAAGTTCAGTAGCTACACACCTTATTAATAAATTGGGGGTGGCTTAATGGAAAAAAAGAGTGAAATGAATGAAAATGAAAAAGGTCAAAATCTTGTATACAGTTTATACACACACACACACACACACACACACACACACACACACACACAGACACACACACTCATACATCCTGCGAAGCCGCTATACGTCCCGATCGAAATCAAATGATTCACGAAACGCTCATTGAAGTCCCATTCTGAATGAAATGACTCGAGATCCAATTGGAGCGCTTTAAAACAGAGGTACTTAAAACTCCGTTGAAACTTTGCTCAATTTCTCTATATAATGTATTCGTTGTTTG